>NC_044008.1:28630096-28952596 GCF_900496995.4 Aquila chrysaetos chrysaetos
ACCCCGTCCCGAGCCGCTTCTCCCTGCGCTCGGAGCACGGCGCGCACACGTGGGAGCTGGCGGCACAAAATCAGCCCCTCTCTGCCCTCCCCCCCCCCCTCCAAGCCCAGGTTTATTCAGAATTAAAGTTGCCCCCCCCCCTCCTTTATTTATTTATTATTTCTTTTTTTTTTTTTTTTTTCCTCCGTCCCCTCTCGCAAGCGGTAAATAAAGCTCATTTGCATGTCTTTGCAGAAAAGTTGCTGCCGTACTAGAATAGAAACCGGGCTTACCTAGTTTGGCAGGGTATGCAAAGTAGGATTGGCTGGATCAATTAGAGAATTATCTATTTATGAAATGTCTAGCTGCAATGAAAAGAGCTGGTACAATTATGAACTGTTGTCTTGACAACTGGGAAGGACTGATTGGATCATTTTATCAGTAGGGTTGCTGATTTCAAAAGCAAGCTGCCGAAAATAGTAAGGGACTTGGGTTTCAGAAAAGGGATTTTTTTTCTTCTTCGCCTTAGCTAGTAGGGAAAAATGTAAAGGGGGTGGGGAGAGGGAAAAGGGTTTCGCCAGGAAAGGTCCGTGATGCAGATTTATTGGCAAAAAGCCAGAGTTGCTATTGTAAATTTCCTCGCCGGTTTCAATGTCAACCCAAGCTCGTATTTGAACCCGGAATCAGGGCAAAAGCATTATCACTCTGTCACTTTGTTGCCAGAAGTGGATTTTTTTTTTTTTTTGGTTAATATTTTACTGTTACATCTGACAGGATTTCACATTTTCTGTAGCCCGCCTTTAGTACGTTGAACTGCCAGACAGAGAAATTAATACCCTGAGTGACTGTATTTTAATTAAGCAATTTCATGCAAATTACAAATTTTAGATTGCCAAATAATATATTGCACAAAAATTGTAGGCTGGCTGATCTGATATGCATGGAGTATTACTCTTCCAGGCGCTGTGCATACATGGGAAAATGAACAAAAATGCTAATTTCCAATCTACTATGCAAACGGTAAAAGATGCCTATTTAGATACATATGCTTTCCTTAGGAAGGGTAAACAGTTCTTTAATTTAATATAGCTGACACTCGAAGATGTGTTTTTCTCTCTTACAAAGATAATTTTTGCATTGAACAAGTAAATGAGAATTCAAGTAGAAAACATCTTGTTAATGGCGACTAATAAAAACTAATATCGCATGCAATATAATGATATTAAACCTTGTAACTGGTACATAAAGCAAGATCATTCCTATTGTTGCTCCGTCGATGAACATCAAATATGCTCGCATATTAAATCTATGCCGTCCGACCGGGGACGTCGTTAACCCTGCCTGCGGCCGGTTGAACGACTACCAACTCCCTGGAAGGGACGGGAGCGGGAGGCACGAACGGGACGCGCTTTCGGCAGCCGGTCCGCCCGCCCGAGCTCCCCTTCCCGGCCCTCGGCAAACGAAGGCGACAACCGGGGGCTCGTCCCCGCCGCCCCCCCGCCGGCCTGGGCCGCCCCGGGGAGCGCCCGGCCCGGGCTTCCCTGCCGGGCGCGGCTTCCCCCGGCGAAAGCCCCGAGTTTGCGGCGGGGGGTTGCGGGTGGTGGCGGGGGGGGGGGGGGGGGGGGGGTCCGCTCGCCAAGGTTCTCTGGGGACGGGGCGAGCAGCGCGGAGGTGTCCGCCCGCGGGAGAAGCTCCTCGCCCGGTTTGGTCTCCCTCTCCGAGGAAGGAGAGGAAGGACGGGCAGCCGCGGTTCCGCGAAGCCTCTCGAGATAAAACTTTGTGCCGGTCCCCGGCGTCCTCTCCTGAGCCTTTTCTCAGCGGGGGCTACCCACCCGGGTGAAACCGTCAGGGTTTGCCCCTCATTTTGCTTTCTGTTTTAAGGACCTGATTTCCCAGCACCACCACCAAACGCCGGCGTCTCTGTGGGAATCAGCTGAGGCTTCCCAGATGCTGTACACAATTAACCCGGTCCCAAATTTAGCTAGCGGTCCGAAGTACAGCACTTAGGATTGTACCTGCAAGTGGGTGGGTGTACTTGCAAGTCCCGAGCGTCTTAGCCACGGGCAGTGGCTAAGTGGGCTGAACACAACAGGACTAAAGTGTAGAGCACTTATCTGAATTTTTACCACACTGTAGCTAATATTTTTCCCTCTTTATACCCCCTTTTGTGGTTTGGGTTTGGGTTTTTTTGGGGGGGGGATGGGACAGGTTAATTTAAAAAAAAAAAAAAAAAAGGTATTATCCCTGGAGCTAGTATGTACTAAATGTCCTTCTCCTTTTTGTCTCTTCAGGATGTAAACAACGTGTGCAGGCTTTGTGTAAGAGTCCAGTTGCTGTTTTCACTGGAAACAGAGGACTGGTGGTTGGGGTAACACATTATTCACTGTTGGCTGGGTGGATTTTACTTTACAAGACTTCTGCTGCTGTTGTTGCTAAGTTCTTCCAAATTTAAATCAGATTTGGATTTAGGTTCTCTGAGATACTTATTCATGTTCCATGATAAGAAGAGAATTGTTTAGTGTCATGTTCATTCTCTGAAATTCATGGAAGCAATGAAGACATCTGTGTATTTTTGTGCATAATTTAATGCAGAATTTGAGCACAATTTTTACGTGAGATTTCAGTGGAAGTGTCAGTGCGTCTTTAGTCATTTATGGCAAAGATGTTGTTCGGATTGTTGGAAGTAGGCAAAGTCCAGAGGCCCCGATACCAGAAAAGCATTTTTCCACCTTACAGAACATGGGGTTAGGGTGTGTGAAGATCGTTGGTAAGCAGTTGCAGCAAAGCTGTGTTGTATTTTCAGTTACACTAACAGTGTTTGTCCATATTAGGCTGACGTTCCTGAAAGCAGCATTTGCTCCTGAATTGTTACATACTCAGGCAAAATTTTTGCTCTTTGTTGTCCAAGTGCAGTTTCAGTACTGTGATTCATATACTCTCTCTGCTTGTAAAGCAGTAAAAATTAACCAGAGCTTTCTAAGCAGAATTTTCCGTTGACATCACTGGAGAATCTGCTTAAAAACTGATGGTATCATACGGCCAATGGAAAGTAAGCTATGCATGAAAAGAAATATCTGGATAAACTATAGCATCTTTGTTTTTTTTTTTAAAAAAAAAGAACAATCAACAAAGAATTTTGCTCTAATTAAGTCCTAGTCAAACAGTTCCTTGCAAATAACATAATCAAAAAATTTTGGCAATTTTCTTCAGAAAAGAGTCAACAGTAAGTTTTTCTGTTTGTTTGGGTTTTAATCAATAAAATAGTTTCATTTTTGGTCAAATAATATGCTGGGAATTTCTCCACCAGCTGTCAAGCAGTTTGCTGGAATGATTTCTGTTTCATTATTCAACCAGCTTGAGGGTTTTCACTCTTGTGGTATTTGGCAGGGCAAATATTTTCAATACCTGCAACTGACCATCTTATTAACTGTGAAAAATTTCACTTGAACAATAAACAGTGTTCTGCCAAAGAATCACAGCAACTTATTCCAAAGTACATTACTCGATCAAAAATCTTGGGCAACATTCATATGACCTTTGCCTGCTTTCAAAATGCAACATTTATGCATTTTTTTTTTCCTCCAGAATTCTCCATTGAGTAATATGGGTTGGTTTTTAAAAGATAACCCAAGAGTTTCAGCAAAACAGTTATTATACTTGGGATAATGATATTCAAAGGGACTCACCTTGCAACCTTTACACACATGAGCGGTTAACTCTTACTTATATAAGGACAACAAGGACTACTTGTATGTATAAGGGTTGCAGGGTCAGACTCAAAGGCCCCCAATACGACAAAGCATTTAAGAGCAGGAATTACTTTGGTCTTTTGCTGTAGAGAGCTGGAGTGCTGAGCTGGGGCCATAACTGATGTGGTAGCTGATGTTCCTGGAGTTAAAGGGTTTTGTAGGAGTCCTGCTTTATATTTTCAATACCAAATTAGGAAAGAATTTGGAAAAGGGGGGATATGTGAGAAACAAGGAGGTAGAAATGTATTAAAGTGTGACTACAGGATAAGAATAAGGACATTACTTCCAAATCTTTTAGGTAGACTTCGCCAGGATCAAGGAAAGCTAACGAAGAGGCTAAGCTTCTTGTACAGCTCATCTATACTGGGATTTTTACAAGGAAATTTTTGCCATTGACACCAATGTTTTTCACATAAATTAATTTGCTTGTCAAAACTTTCTATAGAAAAGCATCTCAGCTTCAGGGGGGGATGTCAGGACTGAAATGGAAAGAGCTTTTCATCATAAGACCCTGCTATAAGCAGACGAGGGCCTGGTCCACAGGTGGAAGCTGAACTTTGGTCTATCACATTTGAGAGAGGTGCCCTAATCACCATTGACTAGCCTGTGCTGCAATCTCTTTTTTTTTTTTTTTTTTTTTAAATGGGAAACAATTTTCTTTTCATGGGGAGTGAAAAACAGTTTCAAAAAAAATTTAAATGTTTCATGCAGAGGAATTCTTACTTTCCTGCCAGCCTTTCCTATATGACTTGGAAATCTGAAGGAACTTCATACTTACACAAAAGATTCTCAAAAGAGCAAGATTTGGCCCCTGTGAAACTGGCAAAATATTTTGCAAATGCTTTCCGTTTGAATGATTGAGTTGCTCAAAGTTTAATAAATTGGGATATAGGTTTTACCAAATTAAAAAAAAATATGAAAAGACAGGAGCATTAATTTGTCCTATATTACAGAAACACAGTTTGCACCATTAGGTCAATACTTCCGTTCCAAATCTGTTATCCAGGGATGTATAACTTAGCCATAAACATTCATTCAGAACTGCAATGAGGCATAGGAATGTATCAAACTTGAATGTAGCCTTGGATAATTTTTAAATGACAGAAAGGCTAGCAAAAAAGGCAATTCATTTTTTGTACTCTTTCAATTCAAAAAGTAACTCCCACTGTTTAGGCAGATAGCCTACGCTGTTGAAGAGCGTGCTTGTGGCACCTAAGTAGAAAACCAAATATGAAATAACTTTTTCATCTCCTGCAGAGGCTCAGGCTTATGTATATTTGCTGTGTTAAAAAAGAAAATATTTATACAGTCATTTTTAGCATAGATTTTGGATAAAATTCAGTTGTGGTGAAAGCTATTGCATCCCCTGATGACGTCAATAGAGAGACGATTCTGCTCACTGTGCCTTTGACATCTGTGTTTAGGAGCTAGATAAACACAATGTAATAGTGTTAGGGATATTATTATAATCAACTAGGGGATAAGAAACTCTCAGGACCTGAGGTGATTTTGCTATTGCTGGATGGAGAAAACCCTGTGTGTGCCCCGCTAGCTCAAAGCATGTCTTTAATCATGCATCGGAACACGGAAAGAAACTTCTTCCTGGAACACTTATCTGGAAACATGGTAAGCAGCACCGGCTATTGCCATTGTTTCCAAAATACAGGACGGCGAGTGGGAGAGTGGCTCAGCCTTAGGAAGCCCAGTAGCATCCTCTTGGCATTAGAAGCTCTCCCTTATTACGTTAAGGGCAGAGTTTCTGCGACTCTGGAGAGCTGCCCGGCGTGGTTCCTGCTGGGCATCCCTCCACTCTGGGGAAGGTGAAACGCGATCCCCAAGGATGACAGCATTCCTCCAAGTGGATTACAAAAGCTGTCCTGCCTGTTTAGGCCATGAAATGGCTGGAAGCCTTGGAAGGGATGCAAACCAGGGAGTAATAAAAGTCTGGCTAAGCTTCACATCCAAGCTGTCAGGTAGGAGGCGATGCTCTGGAACTCAGAAGAAGGAAGAGACAGGGGACGACTGGGTTTTTCCTCTCTTTGGTGCAATGACATGTTGCCAGAGGGTGCTCTCTTACTTGAAGTCAATAGAGTTGCAGCCATCTGGCTGAAATACCATAGGTTTGGGGTTTTTTTCACATTTACTGGCCCCTAGTCGTTCTGAAGCATCAACACCATTTCCTTCTGTTCAGCTATTCATTTCTTATTGAGCTAGGCCAATGCTGGAAATCATGTTCATGCAGATTTTCCTTCTTCTCTGATATCATCATTCAAAGTTCCACTCTGATGAAATGCTAATAACCGAACAGGCCTTCCACCAAAGACATGCATTCGTATGCATTTCGAGACGTAATTCATGGCACCGTATGACATTAGCCTTGCCACAAAGATGATTCACTGCTATGGGAAATAAATACCAGTGTTTAAAAAAAATCTTTCCTGACTTGTTGAGAAGTAACTCCAGGTCCTGAAATTCCTTCGCATCAGACTGCACAAAAGAAGTCATTATGTTAACGCTATGACTGTGGGTCCAGGTGAGATGAGAAAAAAGAAAGACGGATTTTTGGAAGAAGGGTCTGTCTAACCTGTAACACGTGTGCGCGCACAAGTCCCCCACCTACTAGCACAGAGGCGGGTGACTGGGAGAGGAGCACGTACTTGGGCAGTGCAGACAGCAGTTGGGGAAAAGTGATCTGTGTGCGGCAAGTCCCATGGCAAAGCAAGATACCGATATTGATATTATTACTCAGTAATGCACTGTCAGGTCCTCTGCAGCTTCCAGGTAATTTCAATGGCACCGTCGTTAAGGCCGCAGATCCGAGGAGTTCACAGAAACAGTGGTGCAACGAGCCCCACTGTTCTGAGCCCACCAAAAGTGCTTCTCACAGATACTATTTATTTTGCTGTTTCAACCTTTTCTCTGCTTTTCCACTGTCAGAATGAAAAAAGTGAGGAAAAGGAGAAGGAAAGGATGGGAAAAGTGCAAAAAGAAAGGAGGGAGGGAAGAAGGTAACCACCTGCACTTTTTATTTTGTCATTGCTGTTAAAAACAACGGCATTTGGCATCACACAGAACCTTTCAGTCATTATGTTATTCACTGTACTTGAAGTCTGCTTCAATAAAATGTTTCAGATTAAAATGTCAATGTTTATGCTCAACTGGCCCCAGATCTATGGGTTTAGAAATATTTTTCCATGGGTTCCTGATCTCCACACATTCTTCATTCTGCATGGCTGCAAGCCATGCCTCATAAAGGTGAGAATGTGGCATAACTGTGCAGACTTAAAACCACAGTCCTTTGTGGTATGTTTTTCAGTTTTGTGTAAGGCCAAAGGTATGGCCAAATTCTAGTTAATTTAGGCGGTTCCGTGAGCTGGCACAACCCGTGTAAGGGAAATCCACAGAATTTGGACTTCAGATTAAAATATACATGTTTTCAAGCACTATGTTTCACCCATTCACGTGACTCCGGCAGTAACTTTATGTTAAAAGAAAAAACACTTTCAAGCTATTTCAAAGTCCAATCAGAGAATAATGTAATATGATGGGTAGCACAGCTGGCAGTGATTTCTGTATTTTAACACCTCATGTAATCATACAGTACCTGATGAAGTAAACTACTGCTCCTTATACAGCAGAGTACTGCTGCAGCTACTGTTGCAAGTGGGGAGATGTTATCACAGCTACAGACTAAAAGCTTGAGTTACTCTTCAGTGTTTCTGTTGACATATGAACAGCAGCCTTTTCTGTGAAGAGAAACAAAAGAAGATGCAGTATTTTTTCAGTGTACCCAATGAGTTTTGAAAACTTAGTAATCTGTTACAATTTTGCAATGCTACATTATTTTGTAGCCTTTTAAAATGCTTATTTCATTAGCAACACCTTAAACTTCATCCTTTGTGAATGAATGGAATCAGTATCAGACAAAATGAGATTTCATATGACGCTTTAGATTCTCTTTTTATGTTTGAGTCTTCATTGCTTTTTACTTTTCTTTTCCAGTTTCTAATAAATTTCCCCAATACTTTCCTCAATTTTGGGAATGTAACATTAAAATAATTTCATATTTAATTAAATTCTAAAGCCCCAGTTAGAACTTAACACCCAGTAAATATAATTTAAATAAAGCAATTATTGCTCAAAGGTAATTTTTATGTATTTCTTCTGTAATAGATGCTGGCATATTTATTCTGTCTTTCAGTGCTAATCCTTTGCATAATCACAAAACAAAACAATGTCTCTTTAATTACAGTATGAATTGTTAAATTGTTGTTTTGGGTTGGTTTTAATTTGTACCCCTTTGAACACCTTTGCTGCAACTAGTTGTCACTGCTGTTTGTCCCAGTGAAAGTATCAAAGGACTGGTAAGTGCAAAACAGATGACGAGGTTTGCTATTATACCTTCTCCTCCCCTACATACTGGTCATGTGTACTTTCTTAATTAAACTCAATCCCGTATCTTCTCTGTGAGAACTCTCCGTTCACGCTGAACCCACCTTCACCGCACACACCAAGAGCCCTTGGGTCAGCTCCCTTCCCTGTCCCCTGCGCTACCTGAAAATGAGTGCTATTCTTTTGCATTGCTTCCCGCGCCACATACGTCACTTCACAAACCCCACTGATCTTCCTTTCTGCTTCTTTTGTCAAGACACAGATTTTCCCATCTTTCTTTCACAGTTCACAGGATCTTGAGCTTCTCCGTCACCGAAATCACTTCTCTGAAATACCTTGTCACAGAGGATGACCAGCTTCTCTCTCCCTCTGCCTCCAGCCCCTCCTTGTCCCTTCAGCTGTGGTCCCTGAAGCAATGCCTGAGCTGGACGCGGAGAGTTACATGGAGGGTGAGCATTTGATCCCATTCTTTATTAAAAATTGCTTTTAGCCCTCCTGAGTTGCATCTCAGGACCCTTCTTTCGCACCAGCTCCCATGAGTCCCAGACCTTTTGCCGGGGTAGGATCTCACTCTGAGACTATGATGCACCTGCCTTTTCCTCTGAGAAGTGCAAGAACCTGATTACCTTTATGTTCATTTTGCTCACTTCATAACACTGCTGAAGAAAAGAGAGAGGAAGGAACCTGTCAGGAGAAGCTTCTCCATGTTTGCCTTCTCTCCAATTTCAGCTGGCCTTGAATGAGAAGAGGTGAATCCCTTCTCCTGGCTCGAAGTGGTCACTGCAGACCATCATGGATGCTCTCCATCGGGAAAAAGGGAGGTAATTTCCTCTAATGCTGCCTTTGTTATGTCTATTCTGTAGAAAAAGAGGGCTTTGCTGTGTGATACTGCGTAACAGTCCCTTCAATAAAATATAAAAATCTGCAAACTTCCTAATCCTTGCACAAGCATTTAGCCATGAGGCTTTTACTGCTACTAATAGGAGTCCTTCAACTAAATCTCTACACCTTTCTGTAATAATCTACACAAGAAGTAATGTTCTGTAATACCATTCAATCTCTATTTTTATGTCATGCCATAGTCTAATATTCCTCAGTCCATGGCAAATATGCCTTCAGAAAATAGCCTGAGATGGGACAGAATAAGATCCATGATCAAATGAGAATCACTCACTGAAACAGAATTCTTTCTAGCGAGTTGATAAGCCAGACCACGAGGATATAAAAAGTGCAGGGATGGTTTGTGCCAGGTACAGTCTCTAGTTGGAAGATTTGGCTCTAAAAACCCATGAGGAAAAGAGCTCATTCTATGCACTGAGTGGAAAAAGAAAAGCCAAGATATTTGAAAGAAAATGGAAGCTACCTGAACTACTATACCCTTCACTTTATTTGTGATCAAGACCACCATTGGATGGCTGTAGAGCAAGCCCAAAAACGCACAGAAAGGTGAAATGTCCAGCCAAAATCAGAGGAGCAAGAGTTTATAGGAAAGAAAAGGCAGTGATCTGCAATCTTCCTTCAGTCTCGCAGAAGCTGTCTACATGGTAGGGGACATTAGAGTGAGCTTAAACACCAGCCTAGAGAGTGGGTTTTTTAATTCCAGGGTCTCCACAACTTTCCCTGTTTCATCTGGGATACAAGAAGCAAGATGACATATGTTCTGAAGAAACTGACTGAGGATTTCACAGGTCTTTTGCAATTGAACTTCCGAGCAGAAAATAGCGAGATTCAGTGTAACGTTGCTCACCAACATAGAGAACGGAAAAGGCTGTTGTAGGGAGATACGCAGGTTTGGTACACATTCTGCTGAGGTGAGATAGAACAGCGGTCATCAACAGGCCTACCTAGGAGGAGTTCAGCATCCCATCAGCACTGGTAGGTGTGGAGTGACTGCCTGTATCACGTGCCGTTGCTGAAGCCACCGAGCTGGGAAGCCCTTTCTACCCATTGTCCACTTACCCTGGCGCTGCCTATGACTGGGTAAAACACAGGTAAAAAAATTTAATAGATTCCCAGAAACTTATAAATCAGAAAATTGGCTTTTGGTGTACATTGAATGACCTATAAGAGGCAAACCATTCTCAGGAGGTAGAGGAAGAGTCTCCACTTTGTATTAATTCATGGAACAGCAGACATGGAATTAGTGCAATAAAATTAAAATTCTAATCAACAAACATTTGTAGAAAATAGATCTTGGCAAACTGATTTGATGTACTTATAAGTTTGGTTGAGAACACTAGTAATTTCAATAGATGCAAGCTTGAATAAAATATTTGACCTATCTCCACAGTGTCCTGAGACTTTCTAAAGTTACAAGCAAAGGCCTAGATGTCAAAAAATAATAATACTAAACCCTAACAAATGGTAAACACTGCATAGAGTAGGTCACTGGTACAAAATAGCAAACTACATTGCTTAATGGTTCAGATAAATAAAAAGTATGTTTGGAAATGGCTAAATATGAAGTCATATGCACGAGAAAAATGCAGATCATACTTAGAGAATGAGCAACCTCTCCAAGAGAAAAAATTACTATGAAGATTTGCCTCATACTGGATCTGCATCCTGGAGCTCTCAGGTCGCTATATTTTCTTTTACAGGGTTAATAAAATCCTCATTTACATATGTTGTAATTTAAGAAGCAGAAGAAAAGAAGGTGGGTTTTTTTTTAACAAATCACAACTATTTAAATATTTGTCCAGTTCAGCTTTCTAAAGTTAAGGAAATCCACTGAAAAGTTATAGAGGTTTTAGGGAAAAGCCTGGAAAATGAGATTGAAAAATGTGTCTTCCCGTGTAAAATTCAAGAGACTTGGTCTACTTAATTTATCAAGAGATAACTTAATCACAGTCCTTAAATACCTACATGGGAAACAGAAATTTCATAATAAGATGGCTCTTCAATTGAGCTAACAAAAGTGTAATAAGATCCAATAGCTGGAAATTGAGGCTTGACAAAATTAGGCTAAAAATTAGGTGCATTTTTTTGAAGTGAGGGTAATGAGCCTCTAGAACAATGTACCAAAGACTTCTATGGATTCTTTGAGGAATTTTTCAATAATGTTGCAATTTTTTTAAGATTTGCTGTATTTCAAACAGGTTTGATTTCAGAAAAGCCCACCAGCCTTTTTTAAGCAGGAGGTCAGCCTATGTGATCAAACCATTCCCCATGAGCTCTACACTCTGTAGAACCCATGATAAAGCTCTGAGAGCCCAAATGTTTGGACATTTTAAAAAAATCTAGTCTTGGACGACTGGCAATGATAGCTGCAGATTGTATCATGGACTTTCCGACTCGGATAAGTTCAAATGAAACAGTTCAGTAGGCAGTTATGAAGTAGCTGCCCCAGATCACTTGATGTGTAACAAAATAGTAAAACAATGCAGGTTTTCATTATCTGAGTGCCATGAGTAGTGCATATACTGAAAGCAGACAAGCAAGCTGAGTAAAACCTTCTTTATTGACAGCAAAATCTAGTGTGGAAGTGCAGCTGATGAATATCTGTGTGATTTTCTCTGGGCCTAGGGGCTACTATCCGTTTTTTTCTAACTAAAGGACTCTCCAAAATGATACAGGAGCCCAGGCTGTTAAAAAGCATCACATTATGAAACGTCAAGAGAATTATGTTATTTTGCCTAATGGTGAAACCTGGATTTCTACTGGTGAAGCCAGATGAGCTCCAAAATAGCACTTAGATGCTCAAAACCACAATTTGAGCAAATTCATGCAATTAAGAGAGTGACCTCCAAAACCTCTCCACCTAACTGGTATCAGATCTGAGAGGCTGCAGATATCCACCCTTTTATTCAAGAAGCAGTCATTAAGTATGAGGAATTCTGCTAGGTTCAAGAGCACTGCCATCCTCGGATAAAGCATAGCAGCTAGGTAACTGTCCCAGCTTTAAGGCCATTTGGGTTCAAGAATCTTCTCTGAAGTTTATACTGTGGTTTGCAGGAGTTGTGGGTTTAGCTGCCTTGAAACAGAGACTGCATCTCAGGTTAGCCACCTCTTAGATGGCTGCTCTAACAACCAGGCTGTTGTACAAAAGACTGTTTTTCCAAAGAATTGAACATGTCTGTCACTTATAACTGAAGGACTGACCTGGTTACAAAATTACAATATGCACATCTGGCATGTGAATCCCAGCCATACAGAAACTCCTTGTTCTTGGACAAAGACATCATCTTGAGCACCTCCTTGTTTGATATGTCATATTAGGGAGCTAATTAACATTTCCTGTTCGTTCCCCCATACCCACACCTCCTCTACCCTAATTGGATGTGCAGAATATCATGCATCCCAGAGTTAAGTATCAAACTCCTCGTTTGACACAAGGAACCTCTGAATATCACATCCCTTAGGTCCCATTTGGGCTCTGACACACAGTGATCATATGTGATGAGATGGGTCAGGGCGTATCAAGGCAAGCTGGCCAGCAAGGACTGCCTTGAGAGAGTGGGGAACGAAAGAGAAAACACATGTTGGAATGTATCACAAAAGTGATCTACATTAAAAAAAACAAAACCAAAACAAGACAACAACAACAACAACAAAAAACAAAGAAGAGAAAACCTCACACACCTTTTTTCCTTTTTGCTAGGTTATTTTTATTCTGGGTCATCCGTTTCCCATCCAGTTTACCACATTAGGAGTGAGGAGGGTTAAGGCTGCCTAAACTGGCTTTCCAGCATGGTTACTGAAAGAGAAGCACACAAAGCTATTCTGTAAGTGGAAGATCAGATTATCAGCAGTCTTCCATACATTCAATTCTGGTTTAAAAAACTCCATCAGATCAGAATAATGGTGAAGCAATTTTTCCTAATCATGCCAAGTCAGGAGCAAGATTCTAGCAATAACTACAGAAATCAGACTGATGTCATACTGATTAAAAAAAATGAAAAAAGCAGAGGAAATTAGAAAAAAAAGGATATCACTTCTAGGAAATCATGGGAAATTCTGGACATTTTTATAAATCTAACCTAAGACATAACAAAGCAAATAACCACAAGTTTGAACTTCCCATGAAGACAGGAAAAATTCACAGCTGAGGGAAAAGGTGAGACTCAAGAACAAAGCAAGCCATAAGTTAGCTTCACCTCCTACTTTGGCAGTTCGAATGAGGAACTGTAGTTCCATGTGAGGACTGAGAGGAAAAAAAAATTGGAAAAGGTAATAATTTAATGAGTTTAGTAAACAGATTTTGTAAAAATTACATGGGAGGGGAGTCTATCATCTGGTCAGATAACTCACAGTGCAAGCGTACACTATGTACTTGTTTTGATAGAGAAGCAGTGCAAACTTTTTGCTAGACCAAGATGAGAATTTTTTGATAGAGTCCTTTTCCAAGGGAAAACTGCAAAGTTCTTATGTAGGAATTGCTTCAAAGAAGCATTCAGATGCTTCAACAATATGTACAATACATTTCAAGTATGCATAACTGATTTCAAGGTTTTCTGAATAATTTTGACTTTTCTTCTTGTCATAACTTCCTACTTCATTGTAACTACAAACACATGAAAGATCAATAGCGAACTAAAACCTTTTCATATGAGCTGTGCAGTTTTTAACATTTTTATTTCCTAGAAAATTAAATAATTTTGTTCATAACAGCCATTTTCCTTGTTATACACTCTGTTCTAAAACAGAAAATTATTGAGGAGCTGTGGAACTTTTCGTGAAATGGAAAGCTTGCATCCCAATCAAATGTACATTTGCCATGTTTAGGGGATTTCGAGTCTGCCAGTTTACAAGGGATAAGTGATCCATTTGAGTTTTTTGGTATTCCAATTTGCTGATACAATGTGTGCATGTGATCTCTTTTTACCTTGAATGGATATGGTAAGAACGAGGGGGAAGTCACACTGAGGTAATTCCACTTACTAAACTGCTGCGGAGGCACCACTGAGTACGTAGGCGTCGCACACGGCAGTGGAACGGAGAGAAATCCAGCCTGGCGCTGAGCGACCTGCTGCTCACAAAGGAGGGTCCAGGAGCTGTGTCAGTGCGGTGCTCCGTGCCGGCTAATACAGGGATGGCTGGCAGGGCTGATTAGCCCAGGCAGAATGAATTAACGGGGCCACGCCGTGTCTGGTGTTTGAACCAGCTCTGTGGACAGTCCCATTGTGCCCAGTTCTCGTCAGATTTGTGCGAGCCGTTCAATAATGCCTAATGCAGCATTGCTAAGGACTGTCATAAGACATTTCTTCTGCATTTTTAGGGATGCTGGAGAACTCACACGGAGGCACATCTATGCTGTGTAGGTCTATTAGTGAAGGTTGAAAAACTGTCTTTCACCTGGACTGGAAGTATCTGGAATGGTCTTGATTAGCGCTAAAAAAATCACTCTGCACCAAACAAAAAAGCCTTATTTTCATAACACAGCACTTACTTATACCTGGGGAGAGCAGTATTTGAAAGTGGTTGAGATCCTGAAATATAGATAATCTCTTTCAGGATCTACAGCCCTCAAATTAGTCCTGGCAGATAAGCATGAAATCTTAACTTTGTGCAATATTCAATGGATAAACAGCATGGTAATCAGAGGACAAGGCTGCCACACAAAGCATCCCGTTTTGATGAAAATGACTATTGCTGTGCTCTGTACTAACTGTAATTTCCTAAAGACTGGAATTTTCATGCCAGATGGATCATGTTGTTATAGTCCAGTTGGAAGGCGAAAGGGTCCTGAGTTGCCAAGGCCACGTCATCATCCAATTGCTTCGCCATCTGCTAATAGCTTGGTATCGATGACAAACCCAGGTGCTTTCCTAAATATAGTAGTGATCTAACAACTTGTGGCCATGTCTCTTCAACCAGAGAAGGCTGAACCGGAACATTTTGCTAAAAAACATCATAAATATGAACAAGTAACAAAAATAATAGTGATAACAATAACCGTGTGGCCTTATCTCCCAAATAATCTGAATGCAATTTAAAAATGTTGAAAACTATATGCAAGAACTATTTTACTTGCTGGCCTGCGGTAGAATGTGGCATTTTTAATAGTGTGGAACAGTGATATTGCTGTCTTAAAAAGGGGAAATGTAGAATGATATATACAGCTACTCGAAGGACTAGGACATGCAGGAAGAAAATAACAATGACTCCTCTCACAAACCAAAGTAAGAGCAGAATCTGTCTCCTAATGGTTGTAAAAAGTGCAACTGCCTCATTTAATTACTTAAAAATAGTCAAGTCTGGAGCTATAGGAATCAGCCTTCATTTGACACCGCACTCAACAAATTGCCGTATAGCAATTGCTTCTGTTATGTCCAGACCCTTCCTCAGAACAGAAGAGGTGCTCCCTGCATTCCCACTTGCGAATGGCTTCACCAGCACCCTCCAGACCCCCGTCGTTGTGGACCCCTGCAGAGGGGGTCACACACAGGGGAACTCCCCAAAGCGAGGGGATGCAGCTTACTTCGGGAAGAGAGGCGATGGCGTAGAGCAGCTGGCCTGCCAGCTAAATAACGTCCCCTGCCAGCAGTTTCATTAATCATTGTGGGCCCATCCAGAAGCTTGCTGAAGCCAATGGAAACCCTCTTCATGACATCATGGTGTTTTGGGCTTGTATTACTGAATCACTCTAATGTCCTAAGATGTCCTTGGAAGAAGTTTGATGCTGTTTTATCAGATTATCTGTTTCACTTTTTCTTGGAAAAAATTAAATGTGCCCTTTACTGTGTTCCGTAAGCTTCTTATATGAAATATAATTCGAAACATTTAATTCTTCAGCAAAGGAAATGTGATTATGAACAAACACAAAACAGCTTCTGAGTGCTTTTTTGGAAATATGATTTATAACATTTTTATATTTACTTCAAGTTTGCTTCCCAAAGTTACACTTACTTTCCTCTAAAAATTGCCATTATTCTTTGGCTATTCTTTTATTGCAAAATTATTCACTCAGTTTCTGGTTAGAAAAGCTTTGCTGGAATGAAATGATCTTTCAGAACAGTGTACCTTTTTATGTTTCCAATATTAACTAACCACTCAGGGTGTGATCTTGTTGAAATCGGAGGATTTTCTATTATACAGGAGTGGAAATATTTAGCTCCTCTCTCCCCTCTCAGAAAACAAACCACATCCTGGAAAAAGAAATGTTTTACACAGAATTTATACATGATAAGAAATTCATTCCACAAGTGGAGTAAGACCTTTAAAAGACCTTTATCTACCTCACAGAATAAATTTGATATGCCTTACAAACCATTATGTGAACTCTTCCTCTCGGTGCATGCAGATGCAACTCTCTCTCCTAAGTGCTAACACCATAATTTCCATTCCAATGATGAAATCGGGTGTGGAGGGGGACAAGTTTATTGTAATGCATTTGTATATGATTACATACTAGATTGTAAAAATTTAACATTTATTTAGCTTCTTCTAATAAGCTTTTCAAAACCTAATAAATCTGAGTAGCTTAAAACATCTGTTTGCTCTGGAAGATCATTCAGTAGGGCTGGGCATCCTGCTGGTGGGGCTGCTGAGACTCTTTAAAGAGCCTGGTTGATACTCGCAGTGCATGTTACAAGAGGGCTATTCTTCAGGAAACTTTTGGGTTGCGTAGTTTGCAAACACAGGATGTTAAGAGATTGAGCTTTATGTATGCGAACTGTTTCTCTAGAAGTTTTTCTGGAGATTTTGTTAACAAAATGTATCAGAGAAGCTTGAAAGGTGGGACCCCCATTAGCACTGCAAGATAAAAAATCACACAACCTTTCTTTCCTGCTGTGTTAGAACAGGGCTTCCAGCACTTCTGACTCAGAGGCATCTCGCCTGGTGCAAAAGGTTCAGCAGGGACAGCCCTTAACATACAACTGACATACATCCCCAAGGATCTTACATTGACGAGCACCGGCCAGAGCAGATACCAGTTTCATTTATTTCGCTCCTCTTTCTGTTTTGCCGAAGCCCTCTGCCCTAAAGCAACCCTGAAGTGCCCTCTTCTTTCTATTACTCCAGTGCGGTGATGAAATACAGGGTGATGCAGGAGCTACTAACGCAAACTCATTCCAGCAAAGCGATCCCATAACACAAATCTTTCACTGACCAACCACCCACACTATAAAGCCCCTCTGAGTCGTCTGATGATACAAATCAGAAGCAGCAGAACACACACTGCGGGCCATGGAGTTTCCACCCAGAGCACCTACAACGTTTTGCCTCCCTGGCCATGTTTAAATAGAAAATGCAATGGGACGGAAACCAGTTTTGTGAACATGAGGCAGGAAGCTTACAGTTTTTGTGGGGTTCATATGTGCAAATGCACAAAGGAAAGAAATTAAATAGACAATTTCTAACTCTGACCTTTTTATAAAATTATGTGTACTATTTATCAGAAAACTTGACAAACAAGAACACATTTAATGTCATGGAGGTAATTCCCCCAGCTTATTGTTCCATATTTCTTGGTCAAAATCAGTGCTGCAAAATTTGTTAAATCCATAAGTAAGATTAAATGAAGAGCTTTGTCACATACTTGTAATATAGAGTACTCTTTCTATGTGTTTTAATACAAAAGGATGACATTTTGATGATTTCACTGAGAGATTTGAGACCTCCTTGATTTCACAGTAACTTGGTGATGTTTAGTTTTTAAATGTTTTAAAGAAACCTTCATGTGACTTTTAGAAATTTCTGAATTAAAGGACAACTTAATATGTTTGAAGCTGGAAGACAGTAATTAAGATTCATGTAAAGAGTTTGGGAAACACAGGTTTGGATCACAGAATTGCAAAGGTTAAATAATGCAATAAATTAATTAATAACAAATTATCCTATTTTGCTAAGGATACCAAGATAAAACTTGTGACATAGGGAAATGGTATGTTACCAGGACAACCTACTGGGGGTCTGATAGACCCTAACTTCACTACTTCTGCAGTGGAGGGTGTTAGAGTGGGTTTGGAGCTGCCCTAAATTCTACCAGGGCCAATCAAACAAGACAGAAACCTGCAACTTCCTCTGCATTTCTTTAATTTCCACTAGGTCCCAGGGCAACTGGAAGATAATGAAAGGTGAAGTTCAAAATAATGGTGGGAACAAACAAAACTTAATCTTTAGAATAACTGGAAACAGACTTGATGGATTTGCCCAGCAGAATATGTGCAAATACTTCCCAAAAATTTACTGCCAGGTGCTTTTTATCTGGACTCTGTTGAAGCAGTGACAAGAGAAAGGCAAATGGATACAAATAAAGCCAATCCATATTTCAGTACTTTCAAAAATGTATATCCTAAACCAGTTCCCCAATATCAGTAGTAAAAAAAAAACAAACCCCTTTTCAAAGTCAATGGGATGATAGATTGCTTCCCAAGCAAGAATGACTCTCAAGCTGTTTTCGTCAATTTAGTTCCAATAATGAATGTGGTTGATATGATTTTTCTCACTGGTTTATATTAGTGCATACCTTGAATGTATATATTTGAGAAATTTCCTTAAGATACTATGACCCTGTTGCTTTTCTCTTATACAGAGTGGATCAATAGTTACACTGAATAAAGCTTGTGCGAGAAGAGAATCAACCCTGATTTTCAACAATACTTATAGCTTTCGACACACTGGCTGCAGGAAATCTGCCTCTCTGACTCTTCGATTCTAGCCTCTAATACACTCTCTCTACTGGCATCATGACAATTTTCTGAAGCAGACCCCCTGAGACCTTCGGTCATGAGGCTTATTTCACTTTGTATGATTTGCCTTAGATGCGAATTCAGGTCGTTTCTCGGGTGTACCACCTACTTCTCCAGAGGAGCAGTGAGCTACCAGGGCAGCTGAATCACTTCCCCCCCAGGTGAAGGCCACCGAAAAGGCTCCCCTGCCGTGTGTCCACCTATTTAAGCAATGAGGCAATGTTGTGAGGAACAAGCTTTCTTAGATTATTTCTGTTTGGGAATAAAGTGATAAAGCATTTTTTCCTTGTGCAGTTTCCAATTGGAAATACCACGAGGAAGCATGTTTCTCATTATATTTCCTACTTGTTCAAGTGTATTCCCATGCCAAGGGAACAGCTGAATCAAAAGGCAGGCAATGCCCCAGAGTTCTGATGCAACCAAATGGCAAGTGAGAGCAAATTACTTCTCCCTTTTCTTCTTTAACTTTTTTTCCCAAAAAATTGTTGAAAAGTTTTGATGCAAAATGAAAACAGAATTATGGGTTGGGAAGCCTCCACAAAGCCTTACTCACCTTTTCTGCCAACAAACTGCTAGCTATTTTATGTAAATAGGAACGCTCTATGCTTTCTGGTGTTAGCTAACAGAATTCAGTGAAATGGAGAGCCCAGGCTCTGGTCGAGGCCGATCGTAACTCACCCTATCCTCACGCATTTGCTGGAAGACTGAATACGACGCTATGCTATTTCATTTTTTCTTTATTCTAATCTTAATCAAAACTTTTTCATTGTGTAACCAGTATGTGTAGGGCAAAGCTCTTTTATCTTGCACCAAGGGAAAGACTATCCTGCGAGCGAGATTTTACCACAGGGCAGGGAAGGGAAAGGGAGCATCTCTTCGCTCCCTGGTATTACCCATGACGGGTACAGCCGGGGCTCCCTCCTCATCCACAAGCCCTGCTCTACCTTCTGGGACTGCAACTGTTTGGCATCATTATTTCTTTCTGTTAGTCACTTGGTTCTCAGGCAATGAAGCTCAGCGTGGTGAATGTCATACTGCTTACCAGGCAGTCCTGTGTATATTTTCTGTATCTCCTTGAAATCTAAAGAGAAAGGATTTACATGAGATGTACGCAGGTCATTGGCCTCTCTTTGGTCAGTTGACCTTTTCTGTGGGTAGTAAGTTAGATGAGCCGAATTCATAACGACTAACGACGGGGTTCACGTCACAACACGACCACTGCGGGAGCCCGCTCCTACCCCGGTTCTCCTCAACCCTTTTCCAAGGTGCAGAGCACGAGGCACTCGCCGGTGTGCAAGGCCAGTGGTCTCAGCCCGGACTGAAGATAACAGAGGTAAACAGCTCTGCAGGAAAGGTAGTGCTTCAGCATGCGGACAGTCTCAGCGCGTTCTTCTCGGCACTTGTGCCTCTGCAGGGTTATCACACTGTCTAGCAGACAAAATGTCATCTTAACACATAGCCATGAGCGCAGGAAGCTGACATATCATGCACTCTGTAAGCATTAACGTGTATTTTTTTTTTTCCAGGGAAAGATTTCTAACTAAAAATGTCAAAATTGCCATCCGTTCTGAGCCTTTGTGTCTATAGTTAGAGGGAGGTATGCCTTTTTCACTCCAGGTAATTTCTGGATTAACTTCAAAAATAAAAAAAAAGGCTTCCACTGCCACAGAAGGGAAGTTTTGAGTTCTGTTTAATCAGGATTTGTTTTCCGGGCCAATGCAGGGGAGAGGGTAAGAATGCTTGGTTTTACAAAGGTCATTGAATTATTTCTATGTCATGGGATTTTAATTTTGTGTATTTTTATACTAATGATAATATTTGTTGCTTGTAATGGGCTTTTTCCCAATTTTTCTTTCTCCCATTTCCTAGTGATAGAAAGAGTAAGGTTGTTAAAGAGGTAAAATGAAGACTTCTTATCCACATTTTACTTTCAGTAGTTAAACAGTAATTTTTTTTTGTTACCATCATGGTTTATCTGGACAGTATTTTAAAATTGATATCTTTTTCCTGCATCAAGATAGTGGTTTAAAAAATCAGTTTTACAAAATGGTAAGTATCTTACAAGAAGGGAAACTGAGGCAGAAAGAGATATATGATTTGCAATTAACTCAGCTCAGTGACAAAATCTTAAATTCTTTCTGACTTAATTAGGGTTCAGAAGTGAATTTGTTACAGAGAAACCAACAGACACCAGGTTTCTCTGTACTCTGCTCTGAGTAATTTTTTAATTAAAGAGGACTGTGAAAATATTGAGTGTTAAAATGCCAGGAATAATTATGATTGCAATAAGGATCTATGCAAGTTTTACAATAAGAGCACGCTGAATACTTTGTCTCTTTTATGTATTTTTATGGTTAAAAATAATGTGTGTACCAATAATCCTTTTTATTGCATTTTAGGATTCTGGTGTGGAAAAAAACCAAAGGAAAAAGCCAAAGTAACTTGTCACTTAGCAATTCATGTGGAAAGAGACCTAGACTACAAGAGGACATTGTCAGCTGAATGAAAGAGATTAAATTGATAAGAAAGAATAGAGGTCTGCTTCCTTCATTGTCTTGGAAAATACATTTGTTAGGCAGCTTTCCAACACAGAAAAGAGAATAAGACACTTCCTAGGACAGAAAGATTAGTAGTTGGAATAGCAGTCTTTCATGATAAACAAACCACGTCTTTTTACCCTTTTAGGATTTGAGAATTGCTCTCCAATTATACTTCCCTTTCATCAAGATGTGAACATGACTGCAACGGTAACTTAAAGAAGACCTAAACTTTAACACAAGGCTTTTCATTTAGTTGCTTTAATATGTTAGCCACACTCAGGTTTTGGTTGTAGATGCTTAGCTCTCACTTGGTGACAAATGTGCTTTCTTAGGCAGCCTCATATTTCTGTGACAAGTTATTGGTATCCCTGCTCCATACAAAAACACGTAAGCAGCTACTGCTGAGGACATGACATGAAATTAATTGGCTATTTTTAGTCAATTTAAAGGAGATGAGCTCAAATACTTGATCAAAGACTCCAAACATCATCTACTCAATGGACTTTCAAATGCGTAAGGGATAGCAGTTTATGAAAAGCAGTTTTCCATACAGGCCTTAGTATAAAAGAAACACTTGGTTAACAGTAATTATATACAGGGAGAAAGGATCACAATAAAACAAGCCATTGTTTCTTCAAAGAAATTGTTTAATGGAAAAGGCTATTATCAGTTAAATAACTCTGTGATAATATGACAGTGGGTCAATGTGAATTTGCAGCTGTTCTTCGTTCCCACAGACTTTTCTCCAGTTTAAAAGCTTGAAGAAAAGCCAACTTTTTCTGTTGAGTGTAACGGGCTTCAAATAAGGTCTCATATATTCAAACAATGCATTTAATATAATAATCCATCCCAAGATAATTCCTGAATTACAAGCAATGCATATATCTGTATATATACATCGTAAGATATCTATAAGTCTTCACCTCGTATATTAGCATCTGTTAACCACCCAGTTCTGACCTTAGTTCCAACAGAAATGACTCAGTCATATCTGGAATTGCTTCTACCTCCTGTGTGGTTGAACATCTTCATGCAGGCTTTCAAAGGTCTGTTAATTACTCATGGAATCAATAATACTCAGAAATGCAGATCTGAAATTGTGTAGACACAACTGTAAGTTGTTTTGAAAATCTCCTTGAAAACTTGACTGTATACATCAGTAAATAACCTTGTAAAGTATCTTCAGTGGAGGCACCTTGGTGACATTCATTTTAAAGCAAGCAAGGATTAGCTAATTTACCACAGTTTTGTGCTGAGGAAAAAAAAAAAGTACAGTATCAGTTTACTTCAATAAGAAGACAGGCTGAGAGAGTTGGGGTTGTTCAGTCTGGAGAAGAGGAGGCTCCGGGGAGACCTTACAGCAGCCTTCCAGTACCTAAAGGGGGCCTACAAGAAAGCTGGAGATGGACTTTTTACAAAGGCATGTAGTGAAAGGACAAGGGGTAATGGCTTTAAACTGGAAGAGGGTAGATTCAGATTAGATATAAGGAAGAAGTTCTTCACTGTGAGGGTGGTGAGGCGCTGGCACAGGTTGCCCAGAGAGGCTGTGGCTGCCCCATCCCTGGCAGTGTTCAAGGCCAGGCTGGATGGGGCTTTGAGCAACCTGGTCTAGTGGAAGGTGTCCCTGCCCATGGCAGGGGGGTTGGAACTAGATGATCTTTAAGGTCCCTTCCAACCCAAACCATTCTGTGATTCTATGATTCTATGATTCTATGATTCTATGAAATTTGTAAAAGCAACTGAAGTCTCATACTTTTCCTTGTAGTTGCAGGAAACAGTAGTACAGTTCTGCTTCTAAGCGATTAGAATGGACAAAATGGTTTTTGCTTTGGAGGAACATATCAGCTTATACTGGTATCCTTCCTCCTCATTCTTTATGTCACTGTGGAATATAAATTATTATCAAACATATTCCAAAGAATTCCTCTAGATGATGAGGTTTCTACCCCACATGTCTTGTACCCTTAGAATTAACCAAACCTAAGTGGTGAAATTCCAGTGCCTTTTGGAAGGGTGAGGCCCAGATCCCAAAAGGAGCTAAATTTCTTGCACATCTGGCATAGTCAGGTCCATTTGCTAGATGTTGTTCACAGACACAAGAAATTAAGAACTTACCAGTTCTCATCTCTGCCCGTTCTCTCTATAAAATTACAGCAGATTCAAAGGCTGTAAAGCTGTCAAACTCTAATTCCAGTAAAAGGTCTGATTCTGCCACTGCTACTCTGCCTGTGCCCACAAAGACAATTAGATGTCCAACACAGAATTCAATTTGATCTTAATAACATTTCTGGTAAATTTTCTATTAAAAATATTGTGGAAAACATGGCTTGTTTATTAAATTTACTTGGACAAAGATTGTACATTTTTGACAAAAAAAAAATGTGCCTTATGAAAAAATTCAGTCACCTGTGGCAAACAGTTTGCATTACCCTGATCACTTATCCCTGAAAATGATGGATTAAAACACATTAATCCTATATGTTTCTATAAAATAAAATGAAAAAATATGACAGTCGCATCCCATACTTCCTGTAAAGCTGTCATGTTTCTCCCAAAGGCAGGAGTATACATTGCACTCATTATCTGTGCTGTAAATTCATACTTTGTTTGGGTTTTTTTGTTTTTACAGAATCTTAATATTTAATTTAGCAACACCACCAAAATGTTGTGCTTACAGTATTAGAGCTGATATTGCATCTGTAGGGCACAGATATTCCGAACATATGCAATTCATTAAAAGAGTACAGTAAGTTAAACTACTCTTATTGATGGTATCAAAATAATTATAATCACTTGCTTGATGTGTGAGACAATGTTAGCAGGGCTGTTGACCTTTTAAAGTCTGCCAGTAGGGACAGCTGAAAGATTTTCAGAAAAAAAAAAAAGGGACAGCTGCTTTCTGTGTTTCAGAAAGCTAACCAAATCCAGAGAGTTTGACCTTCCCGATGCATGTCATGGCCAAAATTACTTCCCCATGGTATCCTAAGGGTGCTTCATATAGCATAAATCAGCACAAAATTAGGCTTATTAGAGTTCACTTGCTTAATAGTTGAGAATCGAGTTTAAACGAGGTGACCAAGGACTAGTGTGTATCTACTCATGCTACTATGTACCTAGGTGACTTTATTTAATCAGTATTACTGAAAGAATTAGGTATAAACTAGTCAACAACGTATTTAGGCTGGAGAACAGAACTTTTCTTATTACCAGAGACATGAATCCTTAGAAGGAGCCACAAAGGCAGGAAATCTTTGGCATTTGTCCGTTTGATACAATTGTGGGAGGAATTACAAGACCTGGCTGTGTGCGACTGCAGTGGATTAGATTTAGGGCTGGAGGCATTGCTCTTTGCTGGGTTAGCAGTCTCAGTTTAAAGCATCCTTGCCCTGAGCTGTGCACTTTGCCCATCTTCCCAGCAGTGACAGAAGGAGCTAGATGTCTGCTCCACACCGACCTCGACTCACAGCCCACTGTATTTGCTTAAACTACCTTGTATATACATCTCTGTTAATCCTCGGGGCAAGAACCAAGGTGTTTAAACGTGCTTGTTCTGCCACCCTGGTTAGAGAGCGGTCTCCAGCAGACTGCTGGTGAGCACAACTCGAGATCCTTCAAATCTCGCGGTACAAGGAAAAGCTCCAGGTGATGGAGAGTCTAGTGCACTGGAGACGATCTCTGCATTTTCTCATGCATGCAAGTAAATGTGGTGTTGCTGTCGTATCAAATGCATACATTCAATAAAGCGTGGTACCCGAACGCGCCACCATTTATGCTGTGAGCTGCAGGAGTGCTGTCCCGGTGACATCAGCCCTCTCCAGCAATTTCTGTGCCCGGTTGCCACTGAAATCCATGCTGATCAGAGCTGACCAAGTTTCTCGTTCTGGGTGTCTCCGCAGTGCAGCCCCCAGCACGGCCAGGCGCTGCAGGGGCTGCCTGGGACCCCCACCCACCCACCCTGCACATGCACCCAGCTGCTCCTTCTGGCTCAGGCCCTGGCCCTGGTCCTCCCAGCCTCGTGCATATGATGCGATAAAAATAAAAACAATAATGATTAAAAAAAAAAAAAAGACATTTCAGTGAGTTTTAAGGGTATTCTTAGTAGGTGTAAATAAGAATATTAGCATTTTTAGTGCTCTGAAGCTATAAATGACCCTGTCCTTTGTGGTGGACTTTCCTTGACTTCATTTTAAAGATATGAAGGCCTGATGTCCATATCTGAGTAAGTGACCTCGGGATTTCTTTATAGGTAATGGAGAGGAATGGGCACTCTTACGGCACAGTTCATCTGACCTATTTTACACATCTCTGTGAATCCTATCCTCAGTGTCATACACACATAAACTAAAAGGGACAGGGTTTTAAATATTGAGAGACAGTCACTATCTCTTCCAGTGAGAGCACACAAGGCATTACAAAAGCTTTTTGGCCCATCCTATATTAATCACTTGGTGGTCGGAAAGCAGGCAGACCATTTTTGCGTGCAATTATTTGCCTGCTTATTAAGCTCAAAAAACAGAGGCTTTTTTGTTTTCTACCTTTTTTTTTCAGCAAATCTTTTCTTTCAAACCTGTTTGGAGAATGGAAAAACTACTCATAGCAAGTGATCCAGCATCTGGACCTTGGCAGCATAGACTTGCAGCATCTTTTGCAAGTCAGTTTTTGAGTAAATGGAAACGCATTAAAGTTAAGAGTTAATCTTCAGAAGGCACTGCTGGAACACCAAAATTCTGAATATTGAACAACAGGTAGTTCAAGATGCACAGTCAAAAATGGAGGCAATCTGACTTAGAAACAGCTTTTTGAAATGTGCTCAACTCCTATATGCCTCAATTTTATTTTTTTTAAATGCATAGAATAATACTTACCTCACATGGAGTAAATTATGTGCTTGCCAACACACAATATGTCAGTGGCAAAGACAGGGATAAAATCCTGGACTGCCAATTTGTGCTTTAAACAGTAGCTGTGCTCCCTTTCCTTTCTAAGTTCAAGCTCTGACTTTAACCATTATTACTTTGGGGTTTATTGTAGTTTTTCTCTACCGTTAAAGAGCAGATTATTTCAAAAGTACCTTTATATTTAAACTAAATTGACCTTCAAAAGGAACTTAAACTTGCTCAATATATTTTGTTTCCTTTTGCTTCTGTCTCTCACAATTGTCTCAGCATACTTTTAGCCATAGTCAGCCTTGAAAGAAGCAGATACAGCTTTCTCGGCTTCTGTAAAAGTACTTGTTTACTAATATATCAAGATAGCATCTGGATAGGAGATGGCTCTGATTCAGCTGTTTATGGAGTTAGTGTCTATTTATTTGATTGGACTTTGTAGGCATACTATGGCATGATTTGCTAATGGGGACATAGGAAGGGATTCTGTATTAAATTCTGTTGCCATTTCTGTTACTAACCTGACAGGTGACCCTGAGCAATCCCCTTCAGTTCTCTTGTTTTGCTGTATTTTGTCTCTCTGGTTTATTAAGTCCGTAATTCTGCAGAAACATATGCCCACGTTTAGTTTAGTCACAAGAGCCATTCCATTTTTAAAAGTTTACAGGCTGAGCAGGTATTTTTGTAGGGCATGGATGGGCTCTTCCTAAGTGTTTATATGGAGTTTAGCACAGTAGCAGCCTAGTCTTGGCAAGAGAATTTACATATTGCCATCATACTGATACCAGACAATTATCAACAGGCATAAATTGCTGTAAACTGGATGGAGTTTTACTGATTTTCTATCATCTTCTATACCAAAGTGGACTTTTTATCCTGCAGTAAAACATGTTGTCATAAAAAGCTGCCATATTAGTTGTTTTTATCCATATTTGCATAGCTGAAAATGAGTGCATAAAAGTGTAAGGTCCTAAATATCCTTGTTTGGTTTTTTAAAATTTCAGCATTCCCACTGAACCCTTTCATCTCCCATTTTTTCCTTTGCAAAATATGTTTTCTCCTGCCTCTATGGCAACATTTATATCACCTCTTTTGTAGAATTATACTGCTATTATCAATGAAGAACTTAAGCAAGAATGTTTTATCATGATCAAAAGTGCATATATTTACTGTATATTGTGCCAAATATAACCCCCTGCCAGTGTAAATTCTCTGCCATTGTAAATCCTGACTGTCATCAAGAAGTTTTTTCCAAGGCCTGGTTCTAGGAATAAGCAAGTATGTAGTTACTTATGGCAGCAAGGTGACTGTACTACAAAAATAACTGAAGCTCTGTTGTCTTTGCTAGACCGTGAAGCCTCTCTAGCTGTCACCTCCATGGGGAAAGGGATCTGAGAGATGACAAGTGCTCACACAGAGTAGGCTCTCCCAGCAGCAGACGTTGCTTTTCCTGCCTTTCCCATTCCTTGTGCAGCCATATGAGCAGCACAGGGAGCTCTCTGGGATGCGTCCTGGCTTTGCATCTTAGCCCTGTCCCTACTATATCATGTTCAAACCGCATGGCCCCAGCCCAGTCCAAGTCCCGGACATCTTAGTGACCAGCTTCAAAAATAAGTTTACCTACTCTACTGAGAAGTTCTGAGACTAACCTTTGAAGCTAATTGGGATTTTTTTGCCACATAAATTACAGACCGAAAAGATATTGATTCTTTGACAAATAAAAATGGCAAACCTAATAGAGAAGAGGCTGTATGAAAGCTTTTCATGGGGGGCAAGTCAATAAAGGGAAAATAAAAAGCTATTTAAAAGATCAGTATTTTAAAAACTATAATCAAATCACATTACCCTTTTTTGCTTATATATGAGCATTATTATAAATCCCAGTAGGTAAGAAAAACACTGAGTAGTTCTGACTCTAAATTCCTGACTTGTATGGTTTATTAGTTTCTTTCCAGTATTAGTATTTTGGAAGTTACCTTACTTACCCTTCCACACACTTATGCAGTGCTGTCTGATGCTAATAAAAGTCACATATACATGTGCAGATTAGAACTCAGTTATCTAAAGAGTTCAATTTGAGCATGAAATACAGGCAGAGCAAATATGGGATACATTAGGGATTTTGAGACTTTGTTAAGAGTAAGGAAATGGTATTGGGATTTTGCTAAATGATAGGCAAGGAAATCTTCCAGCTATCACAAAGTGATGTCAGAATGATATTGCTGTGAACTGGGAACACAGTAGGATTTTCTTACAGGTTGTCAGAGGAGGGCGGGGGGAAGGGCTGCTCCCTGTGGTATACATTCATTTATTGACTACAGTCACAGTTATTTGCTTCAGCCAGCATGATCTGAAATGCATGTATAAAAGCATATAGGTATTGGAATTTTCAACCCAAATCAGAATCCTAATTAACTGTAAATCGTAAAGCCAGTAGCCTGAGGTATATTAAAATGAGAACTTTGTACATGAAAGGCTGCACATGCCCCAAAATCTAAGTATTTCCTACTTATAAACCACCAAATTCACTGCATCAGCTTCAATGACTGTAATTCTTCTCCTGAGGGATATACAAGTAGAGTTAACTGAAAACAAATATGAGTTTGCAACTCATAGAACAAGTCATTTTACGGGCACATTAAAAACCACTGACATAAGGAAAGACAACATAAAATATTTGTACTTAAGGTAAGAATATGACATTAAAGCCAGAAGTGAACTTAGTCCATTGTACTTCATCAAATGCCTCTTTAATCTATAAATGTGTGTGATTATAAAGACATTAATTTCAAGGGGAAGACCACATCAGTAAAGCACCGCTGAAACACCTGGCACAATTGAATTTCACGCAGCACCAAACGTGAAGGCGAAGAGCCGAAGTTACAAAACACGTTGGAGTCGAACAGAACTGAC
The DNA here is from genome assembly GCF_900496995.4 of Aquila chrysaetos chrysaetos. NCBI lineage: Eukaryota > Metazoa > Chordata > Aves > Accipitriformes > Accipitridae > Aquila > Aquila chrysaetos. Next base: position 28,659,190 of record NC_044008.1, read on the forward strand.
ACGGACACTGTTCTCTCAGATACATAAAAGGTATTGGTTACAAAGATCCAGTCCTGCTTAGGGCAACAGGGGTTTTCTTGCCTTTAATAGGAGCAGGATCAAGCTGTAAAGGGATATTTGGTCCTTTGGTGTTCAGGCAGCAAACAACAAAACAGAAGCTGCAGAGCCCTTGAGCCTGAGGAACCTCTGCTCCGTATCGCCATTACCATTCCATGGCGCCAAGATATCTTGTGATCTTGTGTTTAATAACGGCTATGCCCTTCCCCTTATCGTGTGCTGAGTAACTCTATGTCTTCTCAGGCCAGGGTTTGAACAGGAGCTGTGGTGTTTCCTCAGCTACTCTGTCACTGTGCTCTGCGAACTGGGAACTCGCTGTATGATGGGCATGTGTGCGTGTGTGTCTTTCCTAAGGGGTGTAACTTTTTCAGTTAACTGCTCAGGCTCAGCAAGCTCTAGCTCTAAATTGTAAATTATATTGAAAGCAGAGTATCTCCTAAAATAATTTTGACTATAGGCTAACACAGCTATGAAATGCCAATCCTCCTTTTTGACTTGGGATAATGGGAAGGGATCTGCTACTTCCTCTTGTCTTCCTCACAGAAGAGAGAGTTTAACAGTAAAGAAAGTCTATTATGGAAATTGCAAAACATACACAATCAGAACAAAACAAACTCCTACACTATGAATTAAAGAGGTGACAGGAAGAATCTCAGCAATGGTTTATTGCTAAAACGTCAGTCTTCATTAATTCCCCTCACCAAACAATGTTTGTGCAAGAAATAATGGTTGAAAGAGGGGCAGTGAAAAGAAAAAACTAATACATATTAAGGGAGATATGAATGTTTGGGAGTATCTTGGGAGTACCCTGAGGTCAGATACAGTAAAGATATTGCCAAAGGCAATACTAATACTAATACTAATCATAGAATAACTCAAGTTGGAAAGGACCCATAAGGATCATCGAGTCCAACTCCTAATATCCTGCCATGCTGGATATTCCCATTGCAGACTATTTATTGTAGGGCCCACTGTTGAAGTGGCAAAATTTCACCCAATTTATAGTGACTGTTCAGCTGCTGTTGCAAGTTAAATCTGTTTCCCACTCTCAGAAAAGACCGCCGTTACCCGTGGAAGGGGGAACAAATGCCACCTATGTATTCACTAACTGAAAGTGTTTATCTGAATCTGTCAACCACATCAGAAATCAAGTTGCTAAATGCTGCATTCAAGAATTTTCTGTGGATTTGTGACATTCCTTGGAAGGCTTTAGATCCATAAAGCAATGAATAAATTATAAGAAGACATAATTATGGTATTTTCATCTCTGACAGATATAATTTTACTCTATAAGCACAGAAAAGAAAGCTGCCGTTTTTCTCAGACCAACGCTCCAAGACTTCTGAAAAAAAAAAAAGAAAAAGAAACAAGTCTTTTGCTGAAAAATGACATATTTAGTAAATATTGTCCAGGGTAATTGTTCATGCGGGACCCGAACAGAAACATGCTTCAGATACTGTAACTACTGTATATTCAGAGTGTATGAGCACTGTACATTCAGAGTAGATGATTATCTCTGTAATGTTTGTTACGAAGCTCCTTGTGGACACTCAAATACAATTTTAATGGTATCCTGAAGAAAAAAAAAAAAGATGGTATAGCGCTCAAATTGGATTCCAGAGATAAGGTTAGTTACTGAGGGTATGATTTACATCAACTGAATTTAACTGTCTAACATGCGTGTGTGTAATTTAGGCTCTCTTTGCAGTTCGTCGAGGGAAGTAGGTACCTCCAGCGGGAGATCGATTTCACTCACTGTGACAACTGTTTTAGGACAGGATGAACCCCCAACGACCAGCGAAAAAACTCAGACGATTAGCAACCTAACTTCGAGACAGCAAAGACAGGGACGGTGTATTGGATCTGGAAGGGTACTGCCTGTTTGCGCAAGAAGTCAGCTCCCTGGGTCGGGGTGCAGCCCTGCAGGTCTCAGCCTGGATAACGGAGCCAGCACCCTCCTGCCAGCCGCCACCGAGCCGGAGCTGCAGCCCAGCCACGGCACCTACCATCTCCTGCTCTCCAGGACACACAGTCGAGCCTCTTTCCAGTGGGCCTCTTTCCAGGCTCGTGTTTCTCAAGCCACAAGCACGGTGATCGCTTACATACAGAGAAAGAAAATGTGAAGTCTCCGAACGTCTCTAGGGACTCAGATTCCCCCTCATCTGCTGGAAATCACTAGGAGATGGGTCCACGTTGGATGTTTCAGTCTGAGGCCTCAAGTCATCACTGTATCTTTATTCAGCAAATCGCTGTAACATATATGTAAATCTTCAAGCTTAAATCCCATTAACATCAAAGGGATGTAAGCATGCACTTAAATGTTTTGCTGAACTGGTACCCTTGGCCCCACTCCAGCAAAACATGTAAGCATATGCTTAACTTTAAGAATGTTTAACCCTGTTAACTTCTATAGACTTGATTTTCTACAGTTTCCTGAAGTAAAACACAGATTTCAATGCTTTGCCAAGTCACTATCTTAATGAAGATGCAATGCCCCTATCTCATCAGCATTACAAGTCTCAGTTAAATCGGTCATACTAATGCACAAAGACTAGAGGTATGTGTATTGCGAGGAGAAAAAATCCATTAGAAATGCCCAGCCAAATGGTAAATACTGAAAACTAAGTACTCAAAAAAAAAGGATTCCGAAATAATGTAAGCCAAATTAAAGCCTCAGTTCATCCAAGACTCGAGCACCTGATGTGCTTTAAACCCGTTGCTGTCTATGCTTACATTTCGGCATGTGCTTAAGTACCATGATGAACTGGTCCATCAGTGTACACCTTGCCTTTTATATGTTAGATAAAGTAAAATCCTTTGGCTTTGGTAAATCACGTTGCTTTGCCTAAGATACCAGACGAGCTGCTCTACTCTGATGCTTATGTGTGCACAATAAATCCAGACATAAAAATCAATAGAAACATTTAAACCTGTGAGGTTGTAGAAGTGCCCCTTGGAAAAAGTCAAATGTTAAAAAAATGAATGTCACATAACTGTGAGATTGCTATAACAGGTAAAGAATTGTTCATGTGTATGCAGATCCTTTGTGCAGGAAAAGGCTTTAGTAAAATAAGTTGCACACAATCTTTTAAATGATGTATATTTCTATATTTTTCATGTTTATACATTGTTGTGCAAACGAACTTCTATACAATTATCATCTGCAGCATGCCACACAAGCAACTTACTATTTGGTCATAGATTTTGAATTCTATGGAAGTAGCGTGTTTCACTTAAAAATTAGGTAAATATAATATGTTAAGTACAAAGATTAATGACGTATATCTTTACAAAGCAGTCACAGGGCTATGTTTTGTTTATGCAGGATGGCACCCTATATGCTAAATATATCATAGGTTTATGTTACCATAACGATGCATCATTCCTCAGCTATTAATCTAAACCGCAGAGTACATGTATATTTAATAATCCTCAGAAAGTCTGTAAGACTTATTTACGTTTTCTGTACATACTGCAGCTCTAAAGACCTTTTAATATTGGCCACTAATTCTATACCGTCACAATGCTTTAATATAAGTAAAAAAAGATTAAACAACAGTATGAGTCAAATCAGTACTCAAAATGCCAATAAAGATGTTTTGCCCTTAAACTGAGATTCTAAACCAATGCAATTTTTCAACTTTGAGAGTGCGGTGCACCGAACACATCATATTTTAAATATTTGAAGAGCTGAATATCATACACAGGATATGTAATGACATTTATTCCAGTAATCTGAACAGCAAACCATAAGAATAGAGAAAAGAAAGCAAAATGAGCAAATTGGTCATAATAGCAGTCCCTTATAAATAAATTTGGCATTTATCTGAAAAATTAGTTAATAGCAACTTACAGTATGTAGTGTTAAGTTATTGTTTTCACTTGTAACATATGCTTAGAAGCTGATAAATATTTATCTTTCTTTCATTACAATAATTCATATCTCAGAAGAAAAACTGCAATTGCTTTGATTATATGTTTTTTCCATCCTTATGGCATGCCATAAGAAACAACATTTGTAAAAAATTAATTTTGTTTATTAACAGGAAACTGCTTGCAAAAACTAGGGAAAAATATGAAAATGAATTTATAAAAAAGTCTGCAAGAACAAAGCACAGACATTATAATATCGTCATTTAGAATCTATGAACTGAAATGTATTTTTAAAGACAAAGTTAATGCCTCCCTTTGAAATCCTCATGTTAAAATCAAAAACACAACTTTAATAGAAGACAGACATAGGTAGTGTATGAAGAATTACAGCTTAGAAAATTAATAAAAATAGTATCTAAAACAGTATTAGTAAGATATGAAGCTCATTCATTAATGGTCTCTGTGATAATATATCACTGAAAATGTTGCATGAAGGACAGTCTTTGATAGGATTATGTACAGTATAATAGCAAGATATTGAAATTAAAATTCACTGAGAAGATACATCTTGTGAACTGAAGGGTAAGAAGATAATAATGGTAACATTAATAATAATAAATAACAAGTATAAAATGATTCACATAAATAGAATTTCCATCAGCAACCATTATTGTAATTATGGGAATGATAAAGTAATAATCTACAGTAAATAGCTAATCTTTATTGATTCACTATTTAATTTCTTTTTTTAAAAGGCTTTAGAATTGCTGTCAATAACAATAATGTGTACATGGGGAAAAGTTATGCGGAGAATAAATGATAAAAACAGTATTGTGTAATCTGTTTCTAAAGAATCTTTTGAAGATATTTATGTTGTTTGGTGCAGGCAAAGAAAATTCTTAAAAGAATTTCCCCACCTATTTAATGAATGCTGTGGGATTTCTTCAACACATGGTTATAGGGGTTCCAGAGGCATATTGGGAAAATTTAGAAAGTTCAGAACCTGGCTTTTTAATCACACCTCTCTCTAAGGTAAGAACAGCTCTCCGTCAATGGCAGCTACGAAGAAGAAACAGCCCATAAACTGTCTGACCCTACAGCAGCCCTAGAGGCAATTTCACAGCCAACAGCGAAGTTAGCACTAGAGGCAACCAAAAGGCCAAGGAAGAGGCCGAATAAGAGAAATTCGAAGGAACTAACTATGATGCTGAGCAAATATATTCTAGAATTTAGCGTACGGGTTCCAAACAAACCTTCTGTGTGGCAGCAAGCACAGGCTCAAATGTGAGGACAGACAAAAGAAAGGCAGGACTTTATATGAGCAATTGAAGTGGTGATCATATAGTGCCTTTGAAAGTAGGGTCCAATTTCAATTGCTTTTGAATTCATAGAAGAATAGAGAATAGCTTATGATATGCCTAAAAAAAAGCCCAACAATGTAGTCCCGAGAGAAAGACTAGATTTTAATTCATAAAGATTTTCTCTTTAGTTTTTTAATATATTCATCATCCTAGCAGTATCTTTTGATAATTAATAATGTAGATGGCCTTTGATCATCCACATATGAGTATTTTTATAGTCTGTTTTGCTTCCAAATTGAGAAGGATATTGGATAATATTAACCTCCATTGTACACTGTGGTTTTACTTTTGCCTTGTATGTTGTTGTCTAGTGGAGTTTTGTAGGCCGCTGGTCGAAAGAACATTTCATAGAGGTGAGTAACTCCACTGTGTAGAAGAGGGTCCTTCTCATCTAAGCAAAATCACAGTCTGCCTTGAACTACATATATTTGATACTGGACAAGATTTTCCACTGTATAATGCAGAATGTATTTCTGATTTTGCAAACACTTCTCATGAGCTCTTAGAAAGGAAGTAGTCACTGGAAAAAAAAAAAAGAAAGAAATGCCAGGTTCACTATGGGAAAATAACACAAACCCAGCATGGGTCTATCTCCTTCTGACAGTTTAAATTCATGTCCTTCTCATAATGGCACGTGGCCATATACTGGCATAAGGAACAGTGCAAACGATGACTGCTGCACTCCAGATGTTCGATGTCCAAATGAGCTATGTTGTGCCTCCAAGGTGGTGGACTCAAAAATGGGAGGCCTGGCTAAAAATCTGGCCCTCATAAGTTTGCATTATTGTCAGTTAGATAGGAAACATATAAAGGAAGGTTCCTGCTTAAGTGAGAGAAACTGGCAACAATTTGAAATGTTTGATATACTCAGAAGTGCAGCAAAAGGACACCTCAGCTTGAGGGCAGATGTCAACGCTATGATATATATGTGGTAAAAAGCAAAATGTTTTTATTGGCATGAAAAAACAACCAGAAATATGTAGCAATAATATTATTTTTTTTCTTTTGGGGGCAGTTGATATTTCCCACCGTACCCATTCCCAGGAGGGGCCAGCTGACACATGATGCAGAGTCCTGAGAGAAGACAGAGCGGATTCTGTGTGCAGAGAGACTGAAAAGACCCGGACTACACAGCTGAGGAGGAAGACGGGTACGTGGGAGAAATGTTGGGCATATATATGTGTATATATGCAAGGAAAAACAGCAAGTCCATTTAATGATATAACAGCAGTAAGAGGGGAACTCTGTGAAGTTAACAAGCCATACATTTAAAAGCAATAAATAAAATGCCTATTTTCCGAAAATAATCCATGGGACTTAGTGTCATGAGGTATTTTTAGAGAGGTGCAGGATTCAGATCATCTAGGTGAACGCCAAAACGGTCCACAGTAGCATTGTAATGGATAAAGCATTGCAAAGAACAGAAAACTCTGTGTATGACTGTAAGTGCAAAAATCAACTGCTCTTGAGACCAAAACTTCCCCTCGGGGACTCGTGTCACAGTTGTCCATTAGGAGCTTCTCGAACCTCCCTCTGAAGCATGTGGTATTAGCCCCTCCTGGAAACAGGATAGCAAAAAACCTTCACCATGTTCCCTAGCTATTAATAGTTGCTTTGATTTCCCACAGACTTAAAAGAGGATAGAGTAATTTGACTGCAGCTCCTATTAGCCAGGTTCCTCTTTTAATTTTCATTATAATTTTTTTATCCGCTTCAGTGGACATTTTCCTGAAGGAAGGAGTGTGGGACTATGACCTTTGTAAATATCTCTGCCATGTGACAGTGATTGTTCTGATAATTATTCATTATTCAAGACTATAAGAATAATTACTGCTTTCAAATACCCTGCAAATCATAAATGCCTATACAAGGCTATCCTTAGGCAGGCTTCTGGAACACTATTTCCAAATGGAGAATTTTGACAAATTTGTTTTCTCCTGTCCTTTATTCATTTTTCTTAAAAAGTACAAGGGTGGTCATTCTTTACTTGAGCAGATCTTAACTTCTTTTCAGGTAAGGCACTCATTTATGAAGTGGGTGGGAGTCCAAGGACTGGGAGTCAGTTGCATCCAAGAGCTAATGGATGGAAAAAAAATTAAGTGTGAATAAGTATGCAAGATTATACACACTGTAAATGGGGCATGCAATTTTAAAATAAAGACCTAAAATTCTGCTGCTCAGGCTATTGTTAATTAGATCATTTAAATCTATTAAAAAATAACTACTGAATTCAATCTGTTCCCTTTTCTATGCTTTATTTCTGTTGATGATTTCTTATAAAAGTAGAATGATCTCACAGTTATATGATTGCTCTACCCTTTAGTCTAGATGCATTGTATAAAATATAATGCAGTACAGATGTCAACCTAAGAACTAAATAGCTTATATTTCTAAAGAACCATGAAAAAATATTAACACTATAGAAACAATGGTTCAGCAATTACTTTTTGCTGTGGAGTGAGGTTAGGCATTTATCCTTATAGATCCCTAATACACTTAAAGTCAGCACTGCCCCTGTGGTCCTTTTACCTTTGTTGATAAATGTATTGTACAGGATACCTTGTATGACCACTACAGTATTTGAGGTCATGCTAGGCTGTTAGCACAAATGGTGTGAACAATAGTTTATATGCCACTTAACTCCTTGGGAGAAACAGTTAACCTTGCCAGAGAGGACAGATCAGTCATGTATAGTTATTAAAGTCTCGAAGGTTTTGTTATGCTCTGAAATACTTTTATAGAACTACAATACTCTGGTACGAGCTTTACCAAGCAGGGAAGCAACAAAGTCAACAATTACCTTTGCTATCTTTGAAAGGGATATTCAAAGTTTTCAAAAAAAGGTTTTCACAGACTTACTTTATGAAGCACACACAAACAAATTTTAATGTATTTAATCACTAGACTTCCTGAACAATGCCAACCGGATAACAATATATTAAGCCACCGCTTTAAAATAGACCAAGTTTACCCAAAATAGCTGTGATTTTGATGGCCTTGAAATGGGCAGTCAACAATAAAAAAACTAGGTCTTCATTCGTTTTCAAAATCATGCTGAAACGTCATAAATGACACAGGCATCATAACTGAATTTTATTTAATTAGCAATTAACTATAAAAAACACCTTCCAAGCAAATATCCTTTTCCAGAATTTCTCAGGAATAGAGAGGACAGAGTGAACAAAAAATAAAACCCAGTAGGAGATTACTACGGACTTATCAGGTACTCTACACACAGATGGCAATGACACTGCTGTTAACACAGATGACCCAGTTCCGTGACATAATATGCTGCTCCTACATTGTTGTTTATTCCAACGAACTGATTGTCAGGTCCAACTGATTTTTGGCACTTTTAGAAAACACAAAGCTCAAGCAAGGCAGCTCAGGTTCAGGTAGCCTCATCTATTTCCAGTTCAGGCGCATAAGCCTGTCAGCGCCTGTACCTGCGTGTGTTTTTTTACTCATCCAAACATCATTAACCACCACTAAATCTTTACATTTTTAGGGTTAACTCAGGATGCCAGTGCAGCTGTCTTAGTCTGGCCTGCATTTTCAATTCAGCACGCTCACATTAACCACTCCTTCTCCTGACATTCTGGTTTAGCACCCTACAAGCAAGTGAATGGGTCCAACTTAGGTAAAGGAGACCCCAGGTAGGGGTTGAGGTTTCGGAGGACAGGTCATCTCCCTTTGCCAATCAGTCTGCCGCGGGACACATCACACGTCCACGCCGCACTGCTTCTGCCCCTTCTTCCCACACATATCCTCAAGCGGAGCTCTCTCGGACTCTGCCTGGATTGTGGATACCTAACTCTACACCTGAGGTGGCAAAGACTCACTCGGCCTCGGGGAAGCTGCTTCCACTGGCGCACCGACCGGAGCCCCCGGCACCGCAGCAGCCTTCATGTCCCATCGGGAAACTTTACCGTCTTCCGGGGTAGGTGGGAACAAGCACATTCCAGAACGAGCATTTTGGGGGAAAAAAACGCTTCTTGGTGTGGATTCAAATACACGCCTTCACGGATAGACTTAGTTGCCCATGTACATACTTTCCTACCAAGAACTATTAGCTCATTAAGTAAGAATATTTACCATGTCTTCAAGAGAAGGACATGGAGAACAGTGAGAACAGGAAGAAATCAGTTTGTTACCACTGCCTTTTAAAATCTCCTAACTAGCAAAATTAAACCATGTCTCTTTATTTATTTATTGCACTTGTAAAAAGATTAATGGGGATGTGATTCCTTCAGGCTTTTACATATAACCCCATCACACAAAGAACAAAATTATACAGTGCAGCAAACGAACTAAATTAGCGACATTTATTTAAATAACTGCTATGGAGGAAACAATAAATCAACAAGAATCCTCACAAAAATGTGTTTACAAAGTGTCTTGTAATTTGTTTTAGCAAGGACACAGACTTCTAGCTCTTAGCTAAGCTTGCTTCTAACAGTCTATTATCATATCAACTGTTAATGAGTGTTTGCTGTAGAAAAGCATTTCTAGCAAAAAAGACTATGTGTAACTTCTGCCTTACTGTCCTTTAAAACATGGCTGGCAACCCTACATGAAATAGATTTTCCTAACAAACATTTTGTCAAAGGCTTCTAATAACTTGGGAGACAATCAAAATTAACAGACAGTGCTTTGTTAAATCAGAAAAAGAGGTTATTTGAATGGTCATAATCATGCAATTATCTCATCTTCACTGTATTTCAAAAGGCTGTATCTATATCTAGTCCAATATCAGGAGTGAGTAGGGGGAGCTCTAATGCTGAACCTGTGATGTATTCATAAATCAGTACTTTCAGAGCCTGTCATGGGCTCCATAATGAGGGTCATTATTCAGGCAGAGTGTCAAAACTACTATCAAAGGACCTTCTCAGAATCACAATCATTCTGTTTCTTGTTAAATAAGCAATGTAGTACACAAAAATGGCAAACAAGAAGCAGGTCAATTTGATACAGTATGAGGGCACAGAGACCTCTAGAGTAATTTACCCTCTGGGAATTCTGATGGCTTGTGAGATAAATTATATACACCCTCAGAAAAGATTAATGGTAATAAAATCCCAGGAATATTTTCAGAAAAAAATGTCCATATGTACATATGGCAACTTCAGTAACAAAGAAGACATTTTCTAAAGCGGGACACTTAAAGAAAATTATTATTAGAACTGCAAGTAGCTCCCTGGAAAGCTACTAAATCTTATTACAAAGTTGGCAGCATTCAGTGGCAATACCTTATTTCGATTTGCTGAAAGAGTTTATTTAAAAAAACCCAAAACCTACAGCTTTTCTGAATTAAAAAAAAAGGGGATAAAGGGGAAAAAAAAGGAAAGACAAACTGTCAAAAATGGTTTTACTGAGACAGGCTATTATTGACTTCATTTTATTATAAGCAATAGGAGATGCAAGAGGAATTATTGACAGAACGTCATCTGGACATTTGACCATAATGGCAATAAAGGCAAATTATTTGTAAGTGATTGAAGGCTGTATTCGAATCACATAGCACAGGTGCCTAAATTAGGCACTGGCATTACTTCCCTCCTTTCACTTTAGGGAACAAGAATGTAATAGTCCTACATGCAAAGTAGTCTGAATTACTCATTCTCCCTTGAACTAAAACATTACATTAGTAATGGGTAGATTAGGCAGCAGTGAAGGCAGTCTAAATTCTGGCTCAAGATGACTTCTAGATACTACAGTGGCCAATCATTTTGGGATTAATAGTCAACCTCTTCTGACACCAGTGAAGTTCAGTGTCTCAGAAGATTAGACTTAAGCAAAAGCTCTTTATTTTGCCTTGTCCATGAGGTATCTGTGTTGAGTGTACGTATGATATCAATTTATAATATACATATATATTATACATATACAGGTACCTATACATATACATATACACATATATGTCTGTATGTAATTCCATGCGTATGTTCATGCACAGCATAACTCTGAAACAGCAAAATACTGTAGGGCAGAAATTTCACCGCAGTCTCTTTATGTAGTGCTTCTTATTTGACCGGTCTGAGCCTTCTCCTCAGGCTTTGCCAAAGAAACAGTAAAATAGACTTAAACAGAATTTAGCGTGCTCCATGACCTTATGCAGTCACGGTCCTCTGAGATGGATGTCCAGGGGTCCATTTGTAAGTACAGATTCAGATACCATTTGAATACCACTTGTGGCACAGACTTTCTCCTGTGCTCACGCAGAGCTCTGTTGACTTCAATAGGCCTTTTCTGCAAGTGGGAAATTCCTGGAGAAATGCCACAATTGTGCCTAATACAATTACAGAGTCTGAGACTTTCAAGTGAGTTTCTAGGTACCCAGAGCTTTTGAAACTCAGCTACCTTGTATAGTTGGCCTATTACTATTTTTGACTCTTAACTTTTTTGTTAAATTTCTACAATTCAGTCACGCAGAAATTTGTATCCACACGCAGGCTTATATGGCATAACTTTATGATACAGACTGATAGCAATTTTTGTATCCCCTTAAAAGCAATAATTAAATTGTGGGTCAGAAGATATAAGTCTACTCCTTCTCCCACACTACCCTTATTAAACAGCAAGGTGAGAAGTAGGTTAAAAAACAGTCCCACTAAGTGCCTCATAAATCCCTCAGCTTCACTTTACCAAACTGAATTTTGTCTGACAATAAATCCTACCTTGTCTAGACTTATTGTTTAAGTAAATTTGTATCTGTGGAATAATCAAAAGCAAATCAATTATATTCAGGCATCTTTTTTATCCATCTGTTTGGATATAACTGTCTGTTAAATGGTGTTTGCATATGAAGCAATGTTCTATTGTATGCATAGGTACTCAATTATTTAGATTATACATTTGAATAAACTGTGCAGTTAAAGGAGTACCCTTGTAATGCAGGACAATTACATTTTTCTAGCACAGTTTACAGGTTATTAAACTAATACCAATTTGGCCAACACAGCTGCATATAGGATCCTAACCTCCACCTATGAAAGTTCTTTTCTTTAGGGGTACATTTTACCCCTACAATTATCAGTCATTGTTAGTCACTTCAAATTATATCAAATTATGTAAAAGGGTTATAGAAAAAGGCTTGTGTGAATAGAGACTACAAAAAAATTAATTTCACACTGAAGACTGTGCATTAAAATGTAGGTTAGCTTAATGCAGCTATAAAAGTCCTGTCTATACGCATAATGGGTCAGTCTAAAAGGTGCCCTGTCCATAAGAAAATCACTCTGTCTGGCCAGCACAAGAAAATAATACTGCATTGTCATACTGTGAAAGAGCAGTTCACTGAATATCTATCTCATCTTCCTACCAATCAGGGAATGACTATCACATTTTTCCAAAGGAGAATACAGTTGTCTTTATGTTGAAGAAAAAGAAAAAATCAAATAAAGTTAAACACCCAGAAATGAGTAAGTGTCAGGCCTTGAAATAAGTTTTCAGTGAATAATTATGAATATCTATTGGGGGGGGGGGGGGAAGAGAGAGAGATGTAATAAAATAACCTCACAGCTTCAGCATTCTAGGCATCTTCATCTGCCTTGTACCTTGCAGAAGGTATACTTTGCACATGTACAAATTGACTTTGAAATGGAATCTGTTCTTTTGCATCTGTTATACACCTGTATGTTCAAAGGGGCAGAACAGATATTTACGATGATCATCTATCAGTGAAACCATGCTGAGGATCTGGAGCTGCATGGTGTTTGTCCAGTTTGCACTTTTGATAATGCTCTTCACTGAATACCCTTTCTGTCCTTCCCTTTGACCATCATTATTCTGAAATAACTACCTGGAAGCAAGAGAATGCGCGAAAGCTGTGTTTGTCTTACGAGGACTAATCTCCATAGACTCCTCCATACTCAGTGTTGGTAGATAAGCTCCGCTGAGAACAAGTCAGAGCATCTAAAATTAGTTTCCTACTCTAAATCACTCTCAGGAGAATCTTATCTATCTCCATTGATTATTTGGGGACTCAGTGGGTAGTGATGGCCAATACAATTTGAATTTTTCACCATCTTGAGATCAAAAGAAGTGTCATGATACTGCTAAATATCATGATACTATTCAGTTAAAGGGAATTAATGATCAAAATATCCAGGCAGTCAGAAACAACAGCTCTGTACAGTGTGAACATCCTGCTTAACCTCAGAATGCTATAGATTTGTGTGTGATCCCATGGTTGTGTAATTTGTCATTTTTCTAAAGTGCCACAGAATGTACAATCTTTTCCACTGTCACGGTTTAACCCCAGCCAACAGCTCAGCCCCATGCAGCCCCCGCAGTGGGATGGGGAAGAGAATCAGAAGAGTAAAAGTGGGAAAACTCGTGGGTTGAGATAAAGACAGTTTAATAAGTAAAGCAAAAGCTGCACGTGCAAGCAAAGCAAACCAAGGAATCCATTCCCCACTTCCCATGGGCAGGCAGGTGTTCAGCCATCCCCAGGACAGCAGGGCTCCATCACGCATAACGGTGACTTGGGAAGACAAACGCCATCGCTCTGAACATCCCCCCCTTCCTTTTTCTTCCCCCAGCTTTATGTACTGAGCATGACGTCATATGGTCTGGGATATCCCTTGGGTCAGTCGAGGTCGGCTGTCCCGGCTGTGTCCCCCCCAACCCCTTGTGCCCCCCCAGCCTCCTCACTGGTGGGGTGGGGGGAGAAGCAGAAAAGCCCTTGGCTCGGGGTAAGCACTGCTCAGCAGTAACGAAAACAACCCGGTGTTATCAACACTGTTTTCAGTACAAATCCAAAACAGAGCCCCATAGTAGCTAGTATAAAGAAAATTAACTCTACCACAGCCAAAACCAGCACATCCACGACACTAGTTGCTCTGCCTGTAGCTGATGGCCATTTTGCTTTTTCTGACAGCAGCTGTTCTCCTTAGAAGTTTTCCCCTGAAAGGATGCCTTAGTGAATGCTGAGACCGTTCACTGCAGCTGGATTTCACAGGGGAAGCTGGAAAACCTAGCAAACAGTTCGGGCTTACATTCAGATGGATGCTAGAAGTCTAGACTAACAAGACTAGTAAACTGCTTTGGAAATTGCACAATGACTCCAGACCAAGATGGATTTTTTCTAGTAGTAGGAGCATCTAATACCTGTGAAGTTACCTGCATGGAGCTGACAAACGTTGTGAGAAAACAGATGCACAGCTACCAACGGAAAACCTGCTAAAGTGTTTGTCTAGGAAGTTAGGAAGTATTGTCTGACCACTTCTCCCTTTCCTCCAGCTAAAAGTTGCTCAGGTTCCTCTGGCCTTGGGTATGGGTCTGAACAAAACCATCTTCTTTTCTTCCCTGCTAGTTCCACAGAGGGCTGGACATGCAGTTGCTCCATGTTCTCTTCAGTGATGAGTGGCTGCCAGCAGAGCACGGCTCAGGGAAGGGCAAGGTGTTGCTTGACCTGTGTCGGGAATACTGCAGGGGGACAAGACAGGTCGCAGATTCCAGGCTGAGGTCTGGCTGAATCCACAGCAATGTCCAGAGGCAGATTTTTGCTAGCTGTCTTTGGCTTTCTGCCATCCAGCGTGAAAGCAGAGATACTTCTGATTCAGACTGTGATCTTGAACCCCGTTTTAGTCATTTATCCATGCAGTCATGCCAGGGGACAAGGCACCCCAGTAGTTTCTTCCCAACTGCGAAGTGGGATTCAGCAGAACCAATAGGACCCTCAGAAGCGAGGGAAATCTGTCTTTTATAACACACACACACATTCACCGAGACCTTCAAAGTTATTGCGGTTCCCTTGGAGTGAGGAGCACAGAGGCCGTGCTCTGGGATACTTGACGTGAAGCTGAAAGTGCTGAGCAAAGGGACCCAAGCTGCCACAAGCCCTCCCTCTCCGTGGCTGTGGGAAAGCAGCCGGTGAGGAAACCTGGCACCAAATGGTGGCCTGGCCCCCTGAGATTGCTTTGCAAATGTAGGAAAGTCATGTGAGGAAGTTACGTCACAATTATTATGGCTCGTTGTAATTTTGTTACTGATCAAGTAACCTACCGGCTTTCAAAGGCTGGATAGCATTTTGATTATTTTTCTGACCAGAAAGAACTACAAAGTGGTGTGACAATAGCATGTAATATATGTTTCTGAATAGAACTACGAACACACATATGAATTGCTGAAAAACTTTTCGAAGTTAAAAGTTTTAATGTTCTAAATGAGACTGAAAATTCAGTAATCACTGGCTGGCCACATTTGGCTTATATATGCTTCTATTTTCACTATTAATACTTTGAAATGTGCCTTGGAAGATGGTGCAATGTATTTTAAAAATTTTGTGCTTACAGCTACCGCTTCATTTTTTTTCTTTTTCTTCTTTTTTCCTTCCAAACCTTTCCTTTCCTACCTTTTAGGGTACAGAATGGATATAATGATGTAAAACTTGAAGGCTTTCTTTCACAGGTGCATTTGAAGCTGTAGGTCCTATCTGAAAGACTTCTGAACCAGATCCATGCCCAGCAAACCTTCCAATCTCAGCTTCATCTCTCTTGCAATTGAATAATAAGATAAAAATAAATATGTGCACACTCTAATGAGCTAGGTGTGTCCGTTTGGTTAAATTCCACTATGTATAATTTTTTGCCTTTGATAGAAGCCTTTAGAGTTTTAGTACAAAATTACCCTTGACTCCTGCCAGCCATTCCCCCATAACCCTTCAGTCGCACACGTACTTTGCTCCCTCCAGGTCACTTGTAATTGGCCTCTTTTCCTTTGTGTTTGGTAACCTTCCAGTTTTCTGCGGGCCTGTTCACAACTGAATTGACACTAAAGAAAGAGGGGATAAAGGCAGACCTGAAGTCTGTGCAGAGGATAGGTAGGGACTTGCGTTCCTGAATACAAGTGGGTCAAAAAATACATTCTCAGAAGCTGCTGAGAGACCTGGTCCAGGGTATTATACTACTCCCAAGGAGTTGCACTTTTTCAAATATGTCAGAAACTCTACTACTGTGAAGAGAATCTGGAAATGCTCTGTAAACCAGCTGTGATAAACCACTGCTTAGTAGATACTTCAGACATATATGGGCAAAGATCTGCAGGCAGGAGCCCTGTCGTTTCTAAGACCTCTTCTGTGAGAGCTGTTGGCAACGCCCCCAGCCAACACAGTACGATACCGGCCTTTCTGCCAAAGGGCCCGCGTGACGGCTTGGAAATGGCTTAAAAGCTGCAGATCTTCTGAGATGAACCTCCCCCTCTGCACTCCCCCCACCTCCCAGACACACACTGTGCAATTTTTTTTACATGCAAAGGGAGGATATGGGCCTTAGGGATCTATTCATGAATAACTTATACAATGTTTACATGAGGATTTTTAGGTAGTTTGCTCAGAAGTGTTTTGAATTGGCTGCATGAAATTGGTATTCATCGTAATGAGCTTTTCTGAGCAAAACAGGACACTGCAACATGTAGGGGTCTGCGGTCTAAAAGAGAAGCTGAGAAGCAACAATCAGGCACGAGTGGGGACACAACCAGGCAGGCAAAAGAAAAGCATTAGGAGGGATTTGAAGTAGCACAGGAAGCTTGCACAAAGTGGAATATACCGTTATTCACCGTTAATTGTCCAAATGCCTTGGGTGTTGCTGGTTATTTCCTCTGAATTCAGCGTGAGGTGATTAAAAAGTCAATCAGCAAAGACTGAAAAAAGTGGAGACCCAAACGCAACAAAAATAATAAAGCAGGAAACGTACTTAGTCACACATGGCTGAACCTCATCTTTCCTTTTTGTCAGTCAACTTTCTGGTACATTGATGGTGTCCCCATCATTTTTTTTTACCTATGCTCTTCCCCATGCTCCCCAGAAGGCATCAAATTCAAAAGGGCAATATCAGCTATCCCTAAAATCTCTTTTCCTTGTCCTTACTTTTTCTGGACTACAATTTTTTTTCTCTCTTGCTTTTTTTTTTTCTATTTCACTTTCCACAATTTTCATTCCATCCACCACAAGAAGTGGGGTGAGAAGAGAAGGCACAGCTGTGGGTGAGATTTTGGTAGCTGGAATGTATACCATTACGATTGCTGTGTCAGCAGTTTTTGCCATATGAGGCAGTAAGGTACTCTGTGAGTATGAGCTCCACCTGTGACCAGCTGGAGTAGAGACCACTTCAGAGGTCAAAAAGAAGGTGAGATGCAAGTGACTGGTGTTCACAGAATCCTTTCACAAATAGAAATCAGAAAGGCTGCAGAAAGTAACATTTTCTTTTCCTGTCTTCTTTTAGGCAGCCCCACTGTGGTATCATGAAATGGACCTAAACAAATCTCCCCCCCAAATTCCCCCTCCCAAAAGCAGCCATAATGACACAAGTCACTTCTCATCCTGTCGCTCTGGTTTGGTTTGGGGTTTTTTTAATCCTCAGGGGAAAGAGGTCAAAAAGCAGTGCTACTCCTCAAGTTGCAGCCCGGGCTGCTCTAAGGTAGACATGATTTACAGTGCCGTATGACAGACCTCCATTGCAACCCACATGGACTAGTGATTTGCATTCATATAGCTAAACCATTGCCGTAAAGGAACTGCTATACACTCCAGAAATCTTGGGTAATCATGTATATTTTGATAGACACACTCTCCACACACTTAAATTTCTGACATGTCAGTGAACACAATGTTCTCAAACATCATCTTGCATTTTGGTTCAAAAATGATCATTTGTAACCTGTGTTCTATACGTTACAGCATTGATCAAAAAGAAAAAAAAGAAAAAAAAAGAAAGAAAAAAGAAAGAAAAAAAGAAAGAAAAGAAGAAAGAGCAGTGGGATAAAAAGCATGAATAATCTAAATATACTGTGTATCCATATACTTGTGGGGAGCAGGCAAGATAAATCCTGTTAAAAGAGCTCAGAAAATTCCAGAAGTTGAAATGCTCAGTGGCTGTGTTAGTAAATTTAAAAAAAAAAAAAAAAAGTTTTTATTGAAAATAAGATGCCTTGCTGATTCTATGTTCAGTTGGCTTTGAGTGTTGAGCCAAACTGAGGTCCAAGCAGAAAGGCTATAAATTCATACAAGAATTAAAAACAGCTCTTTGGACTCTGCAGAGAATTGAAACAAGACCAAGACATGTGTCTGCTATGAATACCTGTGCCCCGTTGGAAGCAATCTTAACATTTACTATTTGGCCAGAAACTGAAAAGACTAGTCAACTATTTACTCGGAGGCTGGAATGCTACTAACTATAAATATCTCGAGAATTTTGTTTGCCAACAAGCCTCTGAAATGGTGCCATTCGCTGCAGCTCTCAAAACTCCGGTGTCACACACATGTGTATATTGGAGGGCTGCTAGAGAAATGGAGAAGCTGTCTGAAAGAAAATCACAGGGCTAACTCCTCACATTTATGTTTTAAAACACAAAGCATACCAACACTTTTCATTTATTTACTTACATGATGAACAGCAACAAAAGTAGGAAAGCCTGTATAAAGAACATTTATAGGTTTGCTACCTAGTTTTGCTTTGTTTTTTTCAAAAACACATTTAAACCTATAGCAAAAGTGCACAGGCTTCTGTACATTAAAAAATATTTGTTAACAAATGGTATGGTATTCTACTTTGACACTGTTGCAAATACATTACCAACATTTATCCCTAAAACAGTAGCTCCGGGAGTTAGCTTTTATAATGTTCCGGGAAATATCCTGAAGACATAGCACTTTGTGTCATTTTTCAGTTTTGTGATACAGGAAAAGAAGAAGCCTGTTAGTGACTAAACATAATATTCCTCAGCATCTCCTGTTATTACAACAGCAGAAAAGTTGAGAAAAAAATTCTGAAGCGAATTGCAGTGTTTCATAAATGGGAACAAACTGCTGTCACCACAGCAAAACTTTTGTCAAGTTTAGGTGTTTATTAGTACGTGTGAGCACAGTATTATAGTATTATACTATAGTAATTGCACAGAATGAAAAAAAAAAAAAAATTAAAAGCTCTAGAAACCAGATTCTTTTCCCTTGCTTTGGTGCAGATTTCTCGAAGGGAAGGGAAGGTGAGGCAAGGCAAGGCAAGGCTTTCTTGAAGTACACTTCTTTATCTGAGCAGTGCCAATTTTAAATTAACACTGAAGCAATCTGTAACCTGAAGAGTGACTGTAAAGAGACTAGTTAAGTAGTTTGTACTTTCCTAAGGATTCCGACTACCATGCAGATACAATTTTGCCTAAACTTAAACAGTCGACAATCTCAGTAAGCTGCAAGGCTGACAGATTTTTAAAAAGTGGCCGATATTTATTCAGTGAGTAAAAAAGAAACAAACCGATGACAACAACAATAACAGTGAGAAGAAGAATCCAGGTCACATATTCAATATCCAATATCTCATGCAAAACTCATATTTTGCTTCTTTTTCTTTTTTACCGAAGGTGTGTCTGATTAAGGGATTCTTGCTTATTTTCTGACAAAGTTCCATCACAAACAAAATAAAGGGATGGCTTCTGTGAAAGCCGTAACAACTAAGACATCAGTGAAATTCAGAGCTTCCCATTTGCTTTGTAATGTCACAGTTCAGGAGGGAAGAGAAGTGCCAAATCTGATGTCAGCAGCCACCCGTATGGCAAAGGAGAACTAGAATCCCCCAAATCCCTTTAAATAGCTTACCAAATGCTATTTTTAACATCAAGGTGAAGGGTGCACTCTGAGAGAAGCATTCACTTCTTCATCAGACACGAGGCTGCTAACAAAGCTGTCACCTCCACCCCTCCCACAACCACCAGTGTCACCATTTGCAGCTCCAGTGCCAGCACCTTCAGCGCCTCAGTCATCTCGGATACTGCCCCCTCCATCAGCAGCACCGATGAATTTCTCACTGTTAGTGCTCCCGATACAAGTCTCGCCAGCAGCCCTTTTAAACACCTTTGAGCCTCTCCTTCTCTCTCTCTCACATTGAAACGTTTCAGCTGACAGTCTATTTTTTAAACACTCAAGTGCTGGCTTTTAAAGCATTTGATGTCTCGAGCATTTCAGCCCCTTCCTTCACACCTTCTGCTTATAGGGCCAAGCGATACGTGAGGAATTTCTTTTGGTTTCCAGAAAAAATATTCTTTGTTTTCTTTTCACAAGAATTCACCTCATGCCCATGTTTAGCTGAAGCACAATGAAAGAAAAATAAACTTTGTACAGTATTATCAGAAAATATCAACACAGCGCATGCACTGAATTGCTGAAAGACAAAGGATTTATCAGTATTAAAAACGTCTTTAATTTGTGAAAACTGGATATTTGCCAGAATGGTTTGCTTGTTAATTTAACCATTGAACACAGACCTTAAGTTGCTGTTTGTGAGACTTCTACAAACATCAGAGGTGGTTTTTTCTTTTACTTATCTGCATGTATTTTTAAGTCAGAGAGTCATTAGAAAAATTAATTGTTATTTTTCAGCTCAAAAATACATACATTGCCCTTCTTGCTGAATATTAAGTCTGCTGGATAGCTTTTCCTCAGGATCTGTGAAACTGTAGAATAACAGAGTGAACCAATGAGGCTAAAATTAAATGGGGAGAACTAAATATAAAATGGGAAGAACTAAATATATATTGCATTTCAGGAGCTGTTTACATAAAGTGGACATTTCTTTCCTGTTTGTAAAAGCTGGTCACAAACACGAGTACCTCAATCCATGCACATCTTCAGAATGAATTATGCATTTCCCTAATGGGCATAAGAACTAGGAAAACAAGGTGCCATCATTAATTTGGAACACAATAAGTTCAGGGAAACTCATCTGTCCTAGTAAACTAAAAATCCTTGCAAACCCTGTATTAAATGTCAAAATCTACAAGATAGCTCACCTTCGACTGCAGGAAAAGGTGGATGTGTGTCTTGATTTTGTTCTCTGTGATCAGCAGATTTTACTTTGGTGTAAGTAACACCTTTTTTTAGCAATTGAAATATTTTTATTTGTTCAGCACTTTGCTGGAGTCCATGCCACTTTGTAAGAAAATATGCTCTTTTAGAACTTCTCCCTAGAGCTTAATGCTGCTACCTAGATCCCCATGTAATCCTGGGAAGCATCAGAGCTCCTGTTTCAGGCTGTCTCTAGATTCAGGAATCCACGTTTGTGATCTTTAGTCAGATCACACTCAGAAGAATTTGGAGATGTGTTTTAAGTCTGTGGAGGAGATATTTGATTAGTCTTCAAGGAAAAGACAAACCGAAAGTCCTCAGAGTACTTGCTGGTGTAAGATACCTTCAGAAGAGCTGATTGTCACAGATTTGACACTCATCCCTTTTTAAAATCAGGGAATTTTAAGCTATTCCAATCTGGGCCACCAGAATAATTAATAGCTTCCAAATGTCTTTGACACTGAATTGAATAAGTCATTCAGCCTGGTAATATATGAAATAGGCCAAGAATTTGACCCTACCCATTTAGGTACAAAGGAACCCCAAGGGAAGGAAGAGGCAAAATATCATCCGTCTTCCTCATACCTTCATCGGACTCAGCTGTTCCCACAAACACAGAAAACACAAGTTCTTATTTCTGCAAAAGCAAATTACAATCAAGTCCAATAACACCACGCATCCAACTGTATATGCCTCTTAGAAATATAGGGGCGTTTTAACTATGCCTTGAACTCTTTTATTTATTTATTCGTTTAATACAACATGCAGTCATCTGAGTTCTTAGGACTTGGCTACACTTTCCATTTGGAGTGTTTTGATTAAAAATGATGACTTTAATGCCATATCAACATGTGATGGTAAAAATTTTACAATGAGAAAATACCAAGTTCAAAATCTGAGGTCCCGTATCTCTTTGACTAGTAGACATGCAACACAGGAAGAAAGATCAGATGACTGCAGGAGCATAGGAAAAACAAACCAAGGAGGAGAGCAGGTGTTGATGAATTAAAGAAAATGGTAAATTCCTGAGACAAATTAGTTTGACAGTTCAATAGAACACTGGAAATACTAACCTAATCCTACGTACAATTTTATGATCCACAGCTAATGCCATCACTTTATAGAAGCAAATGCAAAACTTGCTTAGAACCTGACATTCTGAGTTATTCACAGACATTGCTGATTGTCAGGAAATACAGCCTCAGAACAGCACTATTACTCACAAAATGGTGCTCACCATCTGCAGCGCTTCAGGTTGACCTGTTGTTCCTATAAAGGATAATGTGCAAAACAGCACTGTGGGATGTGAGACTGTTCTGTCTAACTGCTATGACATGACTGTCTCATGAGTTCTTAAAATGAACTACATTTTCCAGTTGAATGGAGGGGACCAACCACTTCTGAAACTTTGGTTGTGTACTCAGGGTATACACGTGTACGTAGCCTCGTGCTACACACCCTCTACACTAATGTCTCTTTAGAATCTGGTGCTTAAATATTGCTTTTACCCTCTTTCGTTTGGTCTGATGTTCTTCGAACCTCACACTCAGAAGGACGTCATGTAGGTTTCATATGAGGGTGATCTGCTCATGTGAAGAACCAGTATCCCTATTCTTTATGGGGTAGGAGCATGGTAAAGCAGTCTTGTATTTTCTGTTACCCTCCCAGCAGAAGAAACAATGACCATAGGGCAAGCTCAGACCTTTCTGAGCGTATCTTGACATCCAGTCGTGACAGTTAACCTCACTTCTGACCCAAATTGTTATTTTTACCCAAGTCCCACTTTCCACTCTTCCATATTTGACCTGGGACTTGCAATGAGGACAAAGAAATTCAGTTTACATTTAAGTCACTGAGATAGTGTCTCTTCAACAAGGCTGATGCTGCAGTAGGAGGCAAGACACAATACCCCAAAAGTAGGTTACCGATGCCAATGGACCATTCTGTGTGTCTTTTCTACTACAATCACAGTCAGACCAATCTCTCTAGTTTTGCCTAAAGGTATCTTCATGTTACCGGAGAGTACCTTCTACACTTTCTCCAGGACACTAATTTCTTTCTTGTTCATTGCCTCTTCACTGCACACACAGATTTTTAACAGCCTGTCCTAGATGGTCTTCTAATCTGGCCCAGTTCTGTACTACAGCCTGCTGGCCCATGAACCTCTGCTTCACTGTCATTTTCATAATCCCTCAGTGACCGCTTTATGGCTTGTCGACTCTTGTGCTCACCCAAATCTTTGCATCCCCCAATGTGTCTAAGGGCGCAGGCTTACAAAAGACAGCATCTCTTCCAAGTGCGATTCCTGCATATTAGCAACACTCCTTGCAAGCTAAGTTCCACCCAAACAAATCGCTTTGGAGGATCAGGGCGTTAAGTTTTAACTGAATATCTACCAACTACAACTAACACTCTTCTTCATTTCTCTAAGGGAGCTGATTCACCTTCATAACTCTTTCTGCTGTGGGCATTCATTTACCATTCTGACATAATCTAGTGCCTCACTGCATGATGCTGATGATGTTTTTGTCAACGTGAAGAATGCAGTACAATTGTTGCGGAAATTGTCTAAGAAACTGAGACCTTAATATGTACCATCTGTTTTACAAAAAAGCTCAATGTGGTAATGCATTTGCAATACCAGAAGCAATATCTCTAAGACATGAAATGAACATATGCTGTCTAAGAGCCTTCAGGCTGACATTGAAAAAGAGAAAAGATAGTACTTCAAGGCAAATATTGTCCCAATAGAAAGACTGCCAGAACCAATATGGCTCAGTCTATTGACAAGTCTCTGGTGAACAACATCATATAAAGACATGCACATTGTTATGGGATGTGCGGCTCTATGCCCCATTTTTTCAGCTTGGGAAAAAAAGTAGAGAACACCTTCACTGTCACACTGGCTATTCTCCTGTTTCAGATCAACAGATGTTGTCAGATGAAGACATCCTATCCATTATTCTTTGATTAACTGTTTTATTAAAACAAGTCAATGAAACTCATACTAGCTTCTTGTACTAGGTTAAGTAAGCAGCCTGCTTGGAAGGAAAGAACTGAAAGAAGCTTCTGCTTTCTAGTGTATTTTTTTTTTTTCATTCCTAAATTAATACATTTTATGCATGAAGATATCTGTGATTCTGAAGCTAAAATGGTATTGAAACTACAATGGCTAGTAATGAATTTTATACATACCAGAAGATACAGTAATTTTATTTTAAAGTCTGTTATCCTTAAAGGAAAGGAACTAAGTTATTGTCCTGTCAGCCACAGTTTATACCAACATAATCTAAAATCTATATTCATTTCCTAGAACACATAAACAAAAAATGCTATGTTACAGAAATTGATATCTTTGGGTGATGTTTTACTTCTCTTCCATTATAAAAAAAAAATAAAAAAAAAAAAAAAGACAAGTAGCCTTCTTTAATTTTGGCAAATCAGACACATTCTCTGAATATCACTCTTCCCAAAACATTTTGGTTTGCTAGATTCTGGGGGGCAGGGGGGGTGGGGATGGGAATAGATAAGGCATTTATTAAAAAATATTTTATGCACTAAACATTTGGTTTTGTAAGTAATTTTTAACTAAGGGGAGGGGGGAACTATGGGATCTATTATACTCTATATGTGAATTTGCTGCTATCCTTAATAACATCAATACCTTTCACGATGTAAAAGAATCTAGCCAGTTCTTTTTGAAGTTAATGGCAGGGTTCTTTCAGCAGTGATTACTTAAAAAATATTGTTTCAGGAACATTCCTGTTTTTTCTGCTTAGAATACTGAGGGATATTCAAAGATATTACCTGGTATGTGTATTAAGCAGACTTGATTAAATTTTGAGGTTTTAGGTATTACCTCTGATGTCATTAAAGCTATATCATCTTAAAAGTGAAGTAACACACTGATAACATAGGCCCACATTTGTAGACCTAGAACATACGTAATGGAACTTGATGGCTTCGCACCTAAAGATGGCTGCAACTTTATTAAATTCTTACAGGCAAATGAGGATTTGGGAAATCCACAGCATTTCTCCTGTGGATTTTATTAGTTCCACAGGAGGGAGTCTTTCTTCTACAGATTATAGATGCTACAAGCACGCTAAAGGAGCTTGTAAACAGTGCTTGAGGAAGCTACCCTTCTTTAGATCTTAGAAACTCTGCAGGAGGTAGCTCTTCCACTACAGATCTTAGAAGCACAGGCTATTTTAAGTACAGTATAATTCTAATTAACTAAACCGTCAATTATGTCAAACAAGGGCACAACCACTGACCTTTCACTAAAGGCAAAGCCATCAAAGCAGGATTTTTTAAACTATGTAAGGAAGGAGAACCAAAGCAAGACCTCACGTCACCATCTCTGGAGACTGTGGTGGATACAGACATCACAAGAGTGGAGGAACGTGGTAGCTACCTAACTGTTTCTCTCTCATGTGGTCACTAGTGTGCTCCGTAATGGAAGGCTTCTTCCTTCCAAACCTGCCTGATGTTTGGTAAGTTCTGTGCATTCGCAAGATGAAAAATTTCAAGACCAACGTAGACACTTCTTCCTATAAAGCTTTTTCTATAATCAGAAAAATAAGCCAGTTTCAGTTACAAACCCTTTCTGAATATGCAAGTTTTAACTAAGAGCTGCCGTGAGAACCAGGAGAAAGCAAAACAAAACAATAGAAAACATTGTTTAAAAAAAAAATATTAGGAAAAGGCTTTGTTACTACACCTAGTCACAGCAGGAATTAATAATATAATTATTACTAGCATACTGTATCTATAAAAAAACTGCAGATAGGCAAATGTATGTTGAGCACTAAAGACTGACAACTAGCTGAGTTAAATACTGTTGTGGGGCTTTTGGAGACTATTCCAAGATCCATAAAGCTTAGCGTGCTTTAAAATACTGAAACAATGATATAAGTTTCTATATTTAGTCATTTCAGCCTTTTCAAATATAATTTTCAAAGTCCTTTTGACATTGTTTAAATGAACAGACAACTGTTTTGAGGCACCATTTTATCTTAAATAACTTTCCTATTGCAAATATTTCAAAATCAATGTGAAACAAATTTCGAACACCATCAGCAAGGCAGCTGAATGGATTATGTCAAAAAGCGCATGATGAACAAATTTCCAGTAAGTCCTGCTATGAAAGCCTACAGTATGAAAAACAAGAAGATGATATATAATGCCTCCATCTATTCTCTCCAAGTGCTGCCTAAAACCCCCTACAAATATAAAGCCTTTTAGAAACAGAACTTGGAGATCAAATGTTCCTTCTCTCTAAAATCTGAATTGCTGTCTGGATGTGTTTATTTCTCTCCATTACATATCAAGGAAGCATAACCATTTAACAGGACTAGTGTTAAGGGGATTAGCCCAGGCATCTGTAAACCACAAGGGCTTAACAATTTGTCCATTAAAAATTGACCTCCTTATGTAAACAAGAAAATGAACCTAGATCTGAAGATCCACTCTGCTTCTCCTAGGCAACTCAGACTTGATCTGGAAAACACCCCAACCCCCTCCTACATACTGTAACCAAAACAGGCAAACTGGATGTAAAATCTGTTACGTCTCAAGTAAAATACATGGCAACCATTTCAGTGAGAAAGAGAGGGTAGAATTTGATCATCTGTTGAACAGAATTGACGGGGGAATGAAAAGAGGCATGGAGAAAAATGGAAGAAATAAATCAAAAAATGGACAAATTAAGTTCTCACTATCCAAAACTCAGAGTGGGAATTCATCTCAGCTAACACTAACTGTTAGTTGTTAGCAAGTTAGTCGCTTAAGCTAATCATCTAGGCTCCCTCTAATCAATGGAGAGAAATAGACACCTCCAGAGAACAATCAATCCCATCTATAATATATCTCAGGATGGAATAAATTAGCTCTGGAAGAGCCTAACTCTCCTCATTGACTGTAGTGGAAACCCAGATGATTTGCTTAATCTGGACGCCTGTCTTTTAAACTGTTAAAGTTAGATAAAATGAATGATTGTTTGCACTATGAGGAAGAGGCACAGGGCTTAAGCAAACTCCGCTGATCTTTCCCTTTGTCCTCCTCCCCCTCATTCCCATAAATATCTGCTTTGCTGACTGCCTTATCTATATTGTTAAAAAGAGTGGAGAATATCTTCAATTTCTCTGACAATTTGATATCGTCTTATCCTCTGGTTTGCAAAAAGCTCATATTGCACAACATACTGCAATTGCTGCTTTGAAATGCTTCATTTGAGTCTTGAACTGCAAGTGTTATTATCGCAAATAACTGCTGTATGCCTTCCATTTTCAGTAGCACTGGGACTGCATGACTGCGAGTCTGTTCAGACTGAGGGAAAAGTAGTTTTTCTTTGGGAATTTAGACCAAGAGCTAAAAAAAGCCAAAAAGTATAAATTCTGACAAAAAAATGAAAGAAAGGCTAGCATGAGGAAATGATAATGACAGGACAGAAGAATGCCTGTCTGTCTAGGGCACCTCTTTAGGCAAGGCAAACTAATAAGCAATTTATGGTAAATATTAATTTGTACCAGAGGCTCATAGATAGGACTCTTTCCAGGAGACAAAGAAAGACCAAATATGCAGGTATATTACCTATGAACCTGCAAATGCTGAGTAACAGCATCCCTACAAGTAGGACAGATGGTCATTTGGTCCAAAAGGTGTGGCTACACAGGCTATAATGTGTGAAATATGTGTCTGACAGACACAGTGTACATAGCACAATACTGGGAGAGATCAGTTAGCATGGTTTAAAGAAAAAGCCCCTCCAAAAAGTATCCTAGATATGTGCAGCTAATACTTTCTCCAGCACAAGGTTGCATAAAGAAGAGTAGAAATGAATAAAAGCATTGCAGGGATAGGACCATGTATATAGTCTGTTGTTTGAATTTACTAGAAATGTTAACATAATTTAACACATTTCTTTACGCATGGCTTTGGTGGAGAGGATGAGGATTAAGAATCTGTTCGCCCTCCCAGTAGTATTGCATGATCCAGCATGTGGGGGAAGAAAAATGTCAAAACTGAAGACCACAAAAGCCTCATCAGATTTGCAGTTGCACTTTGCTTTGGTCTCTATTTTGTATACTAACATAATTCAGTCATTCCTATATATTTCAATGAATTCTTTAAAGCTGGGGAATACCAAGAAATCTTTGTTAAGTATCACTTTTTTTTTTTTTTTTTTTTTTTTTTTAACCTCTCCATTTTTCTGTTTTATAGGACTGGCTTCCTTTTTCTTGGAAGCCCTTAGTTAAAAGTTGACTCATATTCTTCCATTTTTCTTCACTATCTCTGTGACCACTGTTGTTGCAACTATAGAAAAGAAAGAAAAAAAAAAAAAAGCTTTGTATGGGTTTTAAATTAAAAAGCAGGGATTGTCCAGGAAAACATGGACAACAACTGACATTTTCTTCTAACATGAAACCTGCATTTTGAAGATAATTTTCTTCAGATTTTCCTCTGATGAACTGAACTCTTGTTCTTCAACATCTGAATTTTATTATTTGTGATAATGAGCACTGTTGAGCATGTGGGAAGATTTAGATCAAGTGAGACAGCAAGCCAAACCTGAACCTTGACCTTCTCTTCCAGCCTCCTTCATGATGTGCTACCTAGTAGTTTTTATAAAACAGCTCATTTTTAAAATGATTTTTTTTTTTTTTGCTTTCCCCATTCAAGAATAACTAAAGAAAAATGAATTTATGTTGTTTCTGGTTTACGGCAAGGTACTTCACACATTTCTATTTATTGTATCTGGCCAGAATACAGTTACAGTAGCTGTTGTTCATTCCATCACTGAGTGTATGTGACTTGTACAATGAACTGTAGTGGGTCAAATAGTGGTGACTAATAAGACTAATAAGACTTATTCTATGTTGGAGCTAACAAATCCTTTATCAGTACTTCAACCATTCTGCTTACGTGGCCTCATTGTTAAGATTATGCCTTTCATCTATGGGAACTAATCCCTTTCATATACAATTTTAGCAAGAAGCTTATAAAATGTGTATTAAAGCAGTATTGACTTGTCCAACAATAAAAAGTACAATTAGGCTTCCAACACAGAGCATTACTAATTTGCATAAAAACCTCTCTAACCCATTCCTTTTACTGCAGAATATAACCAAGAGGTTACATTCTGTACCACGCACCAGTAATTTACTGTAAAATCAGTAGATAGCTGTACCTGTGTAATAGTGTTCACTTTCTTTGTGCAAATCTTTTAAAAGTGAATTTACATGCCGAATGTATCAATAGGAAATAATATTAAAGATCATTACACTGAATGACCAAGTACAATGGGTTCCTTTGATAATATCCCATAATGCAATAACTCAAGACTTACTTATTGAGAGTACCTATCATGATAGAGTCACAGGTAGGGTCACACTGTAGACTCAGTTTTATCATACTTTGCAGTTGCAATAGCTCATTTTCATAATGTACTATTTAAGCAAGAAGCTTATAAGAACTGTAGAAGAGTAATAATGACCAGTCTATGCATAAAAATGTATAAATAGTTAGGCTTCCAACACTAAGCATTTCCATCTAAGAAGATTACTTAATATCCCTTTTGCAAAATTTCTCATTTCCATAACCAAATAGGTGCTATTGTCTATTCGCTCTCCAAGTACTACACCTCTTTGTAGCACTACAGGAATTTCTTTTCTGTGTGTACTCTGGAATATATTAAATTAGATTTGTAAAGTACATGCCAACTAGTAAATAATAGTAAGACATGATTCATATGGGGTTTAGACTCCCTAGAATTAGCCGAAAGGAAATCAGAAGAACAGACTACTTGCCATTAACTGCTTCTGCCTACAGAGAGCACAGAAATTCCTCATGACTAGAGATGATTAGCCTTCTCTTCACTTGCTTAATAAAGAACAGTATTTCCTTACCAAGGTAACACAAGATGACATTGCCTCAGGTCACTGCAGGGCATGTCATACCATGTAACACAACATAACCTGATGTAACCTGATCCAACAGGCCATGTGCCTGTTGCCTATTTGTAGAAAATACTACTTTTTTCAGAAGAAAGGACATGTCACCATAGATAACGAAACATTAGCTCCACCTTTTAGTCCAAAGGCTTCTGTGTTCACAATTAAGTTGGAGTTTTAAGTCCAAATCACAAGAAATAGGAACAATTTCCTCTTCAGTTATTCAGTGTTGCCTATACTGACAAGGAAATTTCTATAGCTACCTTTTAGAGAAGCTATCTTTAATCAGCACAGGTTTAGATTACAGAGAGTCTAAATATGCCCTGTGAAATGACCCTACCCAAAAAAGCCAAAGAAAGAACTGAACTCATCAAGACATTAAAACCACTAATCACTCCATTTTTGACAGATCTCGGGAACATGTCAGTCTGTCCATTTCAGATCAGCACAATTCCCCACTATGCTCTCTATTTTGCTGATACATTTGACTATTGCATGATGGCATATTTTAAAAGAATAACAATGAATTGCATTATAAATATTACATATACTTATTTATTCCATTATCAAGCCAAGGAAACGCTAATCTGTAACAAAAACTTAAAACTGGTGTGTTACTGATCAAAGGATTACATAGCCAATGAACTTTTAAAAATGTCTAATCTGAGCTGTCAGCATAAAGTGATTTTATTTAAAAAAACCCCATACATCTAAATACCTTAAGGCACTACTTTTGAAACTTTAATCTTCTTGAACTCTTTGCTGAAATAAACACCAAGAGCTAAGGAAAAATATTTTTAAAAATCAATTCTAAGAGAAAAATAAACTAACATTACTCCAAATTAACAAGTAAGAAGCCTAATTAAATTTTAACAGTGTTTGAAAGGTTTGCTATGCTAATTAGATAAAGTAGTATAAATTTCTCTCACATTCACTTGTGATGAAGCACCAGATACAATATAGAGAACTTCACCCCAAATTCGCCTGATCTTTCAACCCTTAGGTAAAGTAGGTGTTCTACAACTAATTGATTTTTACTAAGTCCCTCAAAACCAAGAAGTCTATTCATGAAAGAAAAAAAGAAAGAAAGAAATGGAAAGAAAGAAAGAAAGAAAGAAGGAAAGATAGATGCTACCTTTTTCTGAAGGTATTACTTTGCCAGCATATTTAATAAACAACAAATAACCTTATAACTTTCTTGTTATAGCTTTAGTCTTTCAAAGCTTCATCCCCTTCTCTTACAGTCATTTTAGGGGAAGATGTCCTTCTTTCTTCCTTTTTATTGTAGAGCACTTATTTGGGAAATGTAGGAAGGGTAAAGATTCATTAAATAATGATTCTTACTATTAAAAACATTCATGCAGGAGCTGCAAGTTCAGGACCTATGCTGCTTGTTCTTTTATACCATATCTTAGAAATCCATATTTATTACAGTGTTCTGTTTCAGAATTCTCTTTTTTGCATGCAAATTATGTATATTTATATAAGGATTGCCAATTAAATAAATACAACTACAAACTAACATTTTACAGAAATGGAGATTCCCAGGAGCAGGAAACTGCTATTTGGTATCCAAAATCCATTATTTTCATCTGGAGTTTATTGCCTTGGCAAGCAGGAGTACGATAAGGAGAGGTACAAAATTAGAGGGCTGTTTTTAAAATATGGCTCTTTTTCAGCCTCACAGTACGCTCAAAAATCAGTGTTTAACAAATATGAGCACAATTGGAAAAGCTAGATCTGAACGCTTTTTATATTTGAAGCAAATTCCAATCACTGTACCTGAACACCTAATTTGATAAAGCTGCAATTTGGGTCTGAACTTTGCATCCTAGGCATGTTTAGTTTAGAAACATGAAATTAGTTTTAATCCTCAGCAGTGAAAACCTGCCACCATTCTATGCTGGTAGCAATATACAAAGGCATGAGCAATACAATCACCTCAGAGGAAATGCTGCTTTACTATTTCCCCTCAGTTTGACCCTTGCTAGCATGCATGAATCAAATCAAGAGCTTGAAGATTTTGCAGACCTGGATTAACATATTTGCAAGGCTCAGTTGGATTTTCACAAAGAAAGCAGATATGGAAAGAAAAACTCTTTGTTGTTTATGGAAAGTCTGATAAACATGTGGTCAACACCTGGATTTTAAAGGGATTCTATTCCTTGCTCAATAAAAGTACAATAGCCACCTTCTGAGGCATTCAAACAATAAAACAAGATGATAGCAGCAAAAAGAGCTGCCACATGTCGTTTTCTTCACCTCTTTGATTTTGTTTAATAACAATGAATCAACTTCTAAAAACAAAAAAGTAAAGTAACAGGTTAAAAAGAAAAATCCCTATAAAATGTGCATTAAAACATGGGAACATATGTACCATGAGACATATGTTTTCCTAATAAACATTTAATACTGTGAAAAATCATATTGGTGAATGCATTTCCATATGACAGTGTTTTGCATCTTGGAAACGCCTGATAAAACTGCTTTATGTGAATGATACAAAATTAATGCTTACTAGAGTTTCTGTACATCCCACTGACCTCTGCAGGGTTAATGAGAGAAAATTCTGTCCTTTAAGCATAAAATATTGCTGTTTAGTACAGGCAAATATATGCACAAGAAATTGCACTAAATTAGGATTGAATTCTTGCTAGCTTTTCTGCCAGTATACATTAGGAGAAAGGCAAAAGGCATCTCCATACTAACATAGCTCTCAGTAATCAGGAGATGCATTGGCATAACAGCCCTTTTGCAATCACTGGACCGTTGTCCCTATTCAGCTTGTAGAGTGAATTGGAATTACTCTCTATTTTTTGCTCTAAAGTACATGGTAAATATAACACTGCCACAGAAATGTGTGGGCCCAGGTGAGAAGATGACGTGGCGGATCGGAGTTGTAGGTCACCTTTTCATATACCAGCCATCACGTCTCAAGACTGGCCAGACCAACTGCTTTGGGGAGTGGAATACTCTCCCTTAAGGAAGCAAAGGGAGACTAGCTCCATTTTAGGTATCTAACTTTCAACATTCTGATGATAGGGGAGACAAACCCCATTCCAAAAGTCAGGACTGTGGGGCTTTCTTTGCACTTATGCCAATGAATGCAAGGCATTCACCAGTCTGGGCTCCCAACCAGCCAATCTAGGAACTTGCAGGAATACACTACATCTTTCCTACAGAAATTTTCCTATGAGAAATGAGAAAAGGATGGTGAAAGGCTTGCTTCCAGTCTGTATTGAGGTTTAACTCTTTCCCAAATAGATAGGTCTGGCAAGCTTTCCTGGAATTGCAATGCTATGTCTACAGAGGGTGAGATGTGGTCTGAAGTCCTTGTGAATAGCAATAGTTTTAAGACTTTATATCTAAAAGGAATGCAAGATGTAATAACTCCAGCTTCACCTAGAAAAAAAATAGCAGAATGTTAAATTTTAAGTAGCACATTGCTTCTAAAACTCATATAGTATGTGGTGCTGATCAGGAAATTAGACATACAATTAGATGTGAGATTCAGATAAGACAAATTCATTTCAGTATCTTGTTGCCAACAGTTCCCAGAAAAAAATGTAAAGAAGTAACGATTGTCTTATAGATTAGAAGGGAAAACTCGGTGACCTCCTATTCTGTTCTACTCCACCATATCTACAGTAACGAATATTTTCACTTAGTTAAAAACCTTGCACATAGATAAAAAACAAAACCCGAATATGAAAAAAAAGTGAATTTGTTATATTGTATGGCAACACATTTCTAGAGAGAATCTATATATTTCAGCTAGCATTGTTCCTGTGCATTAACACCCTATTCAACCATAATTGCAAATTATCTGCCTCATGTCAGAGTTTTAGTAG
The DNA here is from genome assembly GCF_900496995.4 of Aquila chrysaetos chrysaetos. Lineage (NCBI taxonomy): Eukaryota > Metazoa > Chordata > Aves > Accipitriformes > Accipitridae > Aquila > Aquila chrysaetos. The sequence continues at coordinate 28,693,121 of NC_044008.1, forward strand.
AGTGCATTTTGGATTCAGGTAAAACTTCAAAACAGCTAATTAAGCAACAAAACCAGAGAAAGACAATGTCCATCCGCTGAGGCAACATTACACATGAGCACTGAAGCAGCTCAGTTGCACCTCAAAGTACATTTGCATCACACTTTGAAATCTTATGGCCTGATCCTGCCACATGCCAATGTGCTCTTTTCACGCTGACTATACGGACAAAAGAACTCAGAGGTTTAGACCTTTATACGTTTCATTGTTTACCTGACGTTTATCAATCTGAAACACTGGCTAACTTGAAAAAGCTCTATTATGGGGAAACACAAAGAACACGAATTTTCTTCTCTGCTATTAACAGATATCATTCACTTTTACTGTATACATCAAGCTGCCAAGTAACATATCTTTGTGAGCAGAATATTTGAATTAAGCAGCTTTCAACAAAGAAACTATATAGTTGCCAAAGGAACAATGATTTTTATTTCATGTTTAAAGAGGGGTTTACAGACTGAAGCAAACTTGGAAAAAGAAGAACTTTAATAGTAAAAAGATGTAGCTGGCTGTGGGGAAAGAATAGATGTAATTATTATGGGTTTGTTTTTATAACCTGTCTGCTTAGAAGAGTCAAAAACTCATTGCTTTTGAAAACTTCACTTTGTTTCTCAGATTTTGTGGTTTGCTCCTTTTACAGACATATGTAAATTTATATGTAGGACATTATCTGAAGAAATAAAATATATTTAAAGAAAGAGAAATGATGGCATTGTCAACCCCATATCTTAAAATGTCAAGAAACTGTTCTAAAAATTATGATTTTGTTAAAAATAACAAAAGTTTTAAGAAAGCAATTTTTATGGTTCTTTCATTCGCATTCTCACCTCTGAGCCTTACAAATAACTAAAGTGGCAAAGTCAATCTTTTCACACCAACTTTACAGGCTAGAGACTTACTTTTTAGAAATGAAAGATGGCATTCTTATACACTCCTTTTTTTGTCAGGATTTGGTGCCGTAAGAGAAAACACTGTAAATGTTGAGGGTTACCACGATGAAAGCTGGTTAAAAGAAAAGAAATACCGTGGCAGATTATGCCTGAGAAGCCATACTGCAAAATACCTTGTCTGGACTGAAAATTGTTAAAGTATATATACCGTGGTAACATATATGGCTTTGCAAGTATTTCTGCCTTTTATGCTCAGTTATGGTTTATCCTGAGCAACCTAGTCTTTTCTTCCTTATAAGGAACACGAAATGTGTACTCCCTTGGTTAAACTAGAAATCAAACTGAGTCATATAATGGAGACCTAAATTGGGAACAAAAAGTTCTTAAAGAGTCGACTGCAGAATATTTACTTTTCTGTACACAGGGACAGTGACCACTTCTCAAGTATGGACATGATTAAGAACTTTCCTATTCTTCCTCCTATTCCTAATCAAAGACATAATTTTTCATATTCAGCATTTCTGAAAATAATGAATGAGTCTCTAGAGGGCTAATTGTCTCTGCAAAAGACAGACCAGAAATGTTGTCTCTGTCTTCCAGAGGCACTGCTAATGTAACATTAGGTAATGATTGCAAAGGTTGGTCCCATTTTTTTATGTTTGAGAGATTTATCACATTAATGAAAGCAAAATAAACTCCTAGCCACATTAGCGATAATTTAAGAAAATGTTTTGTTTGTTTGCTTAAATAAATCAGTCGCTAAACCATAAGGTCTTGAATTAACTATAAGCTAAAGGCCATCTTACATATGGATCCAGGACTGGAATCTCTCAGAACTTGGTCAGAATGAGCTACATCTAAAATAAAGGAGGTGAGGCAAGGAAGGAAATGTGAGATCAATGAGTTTCCTGCTGGGAACATGCAAAGTTTCAAATAGATGGAGAGGCCAAGGAGAAGTGGAGGGACACTAGATAGCTTAAATTCTTGAACAAATTCTACTCTGAAAAAGTGGCTTGATTACAACACTCAGAAACATATTAGTCCAAGAGCCCAGTCAACCTTCCCAGAGACACGCACAGCAAATTTCTTGTAGAACTCAGTTTAGAGGGGTTCTGGGAGTGTGTGTGGTCCTCTATTCAGCTGGGCAAATTAATCTCTCTGTGGTAAGGGAAAAATCACTAAAGTCTGTGATTTTAACACAGGACAATAAAGTGACTCCAGAGTTTTATTCTAAACTTACTGACTGAACCTCTCTTAATGTGATAAATGTTTATGGATTCTTCTAATTACAAGTCTGTTTTAAAGCTAAGACACTTAGAGAATACGGCTCTCTTTCATAAAGTTTCCGAGGTTTTCCTATAATAATCAATTACCATAATGAGTTTTTTTAAAGCTGCCATTTGTCACTTTCTTAAAATATATAAACTACCCAGTATAAAGATAAATAGCTAGAGCCAGCCTACCCTGAGGCCCTCTACCAAAGACGTCCATTAAATCAAAATCAACTGGGAAACCTGTTGGATTTTATTTCAAAGCCAATTCTGCTTGTGCTAAATAAAACTCTGCAGAAAACAAGTGTAACTTTATGGCAAGAAACACTGCTTTCTTAAGAGAACCTTTAAAAAAAGGATGTTGGTCTTAATCCTTGAAACTGAAGTCAACGTGGCTTGGAAGGAGAACATGCAACTACCTATATCTGAGACCTGTGTACAACAGGACTGGGGAAATCATATGTCATGTGCTTTTTGTCCCGACTACCTCTTTGATATCTGCCACACCGTTTGAAGGTGGCCATAGTTTCAACAACGTTGACATGGCAGGTTCCTTCACTAGGCTGACTCTGCTGTAGATGACTTTGCTAGCTTTTGAGATCTGTGTTGGTGAAACCAGGTAAAGCCACCATACTCTGACTACTTCTTGTCCTGTCAGTATGGCGTCATTCTTCTCACTCCTAAATTTAACATGAATAATCGCTTAGCAGTAATAATGTAATGTCTTCACTTAAAAGGACAGTGTTCACTTAGGGCACTGCTGCAGTACACTCCAAGCAAATAATCCACAGGTATTCGTGGTACACACACTTTGAGTTTTTAATTTTTTCCTGGATCTTGGGTCAGACATATTTCATTGCATATATAGGCTCTTGAATCTTGTACAAGTTATACCTTGTATAAGTAAAATTCCAACAGTCCAAGTGCCCAAACAAAACACAAACTTGGAACAAAAATACTTTGTAAATCACAATTGCTGCTTTGTTGCTGGCAATCCTGGCAGAAATTGATGGTTAGGTCAGCAGGAGAAACACTCTGTGTTTCTTTTGTCCTTTCAGAAAGGCTCATATTCTTTGAATGAAAAGAGGACTTTAATTTCCTTTTATTTTTTCTCCTGAAGAAGAAAATAAAAGGCAATGTATTCAAACAACAGGATGTCTCTGATGCCTTGAGACTATTTGCGTTTCACACCTAAGCCAATGCCACCCAAATGAATATGAGAAGATAATTAGATGAACAAACAGATACTTTGGCTTATGTATACTTACCGGATATTTACACTAAATGAGGACCTCCAGGAAAAGGCAGCTGACAGTTCCTTTCAAAAGTCTGTAGCTCATGACCACAACTGCAGTAAGACTGAATAATTTTTAGCACTCTTTACTTAACAGAGTATTTCTCTAAATGTATTTAATAAATACAATTTTAAAATAATGACAAAAGTCAATATTTAGCTAGCAAGTATTAGTAGGAGAATGTCCATTTCATCTAAACATTGTGTAGTATATCACTGCTTTTCTCATTCTTTGAACTACAACAAGAATTTTGTGAGGATGCTTACATGGTATTAGCTAAGCAAGTGCTTGCTGTTTACTCAGCTCCAGAGGTTCTTGTCCCTCTTGCTCATTCAGAAGCACTTTGGATCCACTTAGCTGTACTCTGTCCGTCCAAAAGCCTGCAGGAGTACTGCCTACCCTCTAATAGAGGGCATTTTTAGAGCCATGCACCTGAGTGCAGTTACAGGTGTGAGAGACAATGACAACGCCATAGGATTGGTTGTACAACATCAACTTAATTTGCAGCAGTCTTGGAATTTCTTCTGTAAAAAGGGTATGTTGTTAGAAAACCATGGCAAATGAGTTGTGCTGATCCAATTTTCCTTTCTCAACTGAAGAGAAATCTATTCTTTCAAATATACAAGTGACCATGACACAGGTCAGACACTCATGACATGGAATCTGCATTCCAGTTGTGGATCTATTCTGTTTTGATAGACCCAAAGATTTTGTAACCTGTACTTGAACATCTTACAATTCCAAGCTGTTATTTTTCATGTAGTTCAATGACTTCCGTATTAGGTATGCCCTTTCTTTAGATGACTGTTATGTCATATGTCTCCCAATTATCTCGTGTACACATGTAATTCTATATATATAAGCTTCTGCTCTTGAACAAAAATAGTCTTTCCTTTATGAATTTACTTTTCCAAGAAGTTTATTCTACCGTTATTTGTTCCTTAGACAACACTGAATTGTCTGGCATTTTTTTGTTACATACAGTTCTTACATAGACATTTTGAAAATATCTCACTGATGTAAAAGTCTAAATTTCATTTTTAAAAATTACAATGGCATTTCAAAGGTTAAAGGATGAAATCATTTATCTTAGGCAAGAGGGAGATGGTGTCTGTGCTTACGATTAAAATTGTGCATGCATTCAACATCAAGCCCAAAGAAAAGCTTACCCTGACCTCACCTAGCCTGTCCCAAAAGCTCTGCTGAATAGCTACTGTCAGCAGTCTCCTACCTGCCAGGTTCTCTGGTTAAAACTTATTTGTATGCTGCAGATTACCAGTACCAGAAGTTACCAGTGCCATTCCCACCATGTTTTTATTCCCGAATTTATGGGCCTTCTACTGCCCTTGATTACCACCTGGGGAAAAAACAAGGCTGTTTCCTAGAAGAGGGCCACTGAACAAACATGTGGACGGTGGAGACGTTTACTCAAAGTTAAGGCTCATTTGTGTAAGTCCATTTACAGGGCTCAAGCTAAGTGAGAGCAACTCCAGTGAAAATCCTTATTGTAAATGTATACATACCCAGAACGTACCTAACTCTGCATTTTCCATGAATATGCTTAAAGCCAAAGTTTATAAAACCTTTGAAATGTCCTTTCATCTGCTACCTGAAAGCACCCAAGGGTTTGGGCAATTCGGTGCCATGCAGCGTATGTACAATCAATCCTCTACAGGATTCACAAACTATATGTTTCCCATACCACTTTCAGGCCTTGATCCAGTAAGGCAAGGTTTGCACGATTAAATTAAACATTCCTGGGCACTGACACTTGATCATCCATATTGTTAAATTGTTCGATTGGCCTCAGCACAGTTTTGGCCCTGGCCAGCTAGAACTTGCTTTTGAAAACATTTGCCAGGCACAGTTAGGGAGGGAGAGCTATTCACAGACTATTCACAAGAAGCAGTTTGAATGCAGCCATCTGTTTTAAAAGCTAAGAGAGACTGATAGTAGGGACACTGAACCTTCTTCATCAATTTGGTGCCAAAGTACACTCCCAACATCTTTAATTTACAAGTATGGATATAGCCTCAGAGTTCTCACAACATATTCAATACGACAGACTGTTGTGGTACTGGTGGCAAGGAGGGCACTGTCACTGCTGCCATCCCAGTGTGATCCAACAGCTCCTGTCCTGGAGAATGACAAGACTGACTGAAAACTTATTTATAATTTTTAAGAAAGTATATTTTAAAATAGAAATAGGAGTCTCAAATTAAAACATTACTTAATGTATTTTGACCAATACTGGACATGCCATGTATGACAACCTGTTGAAGTAATACAATTATATCAGGTATAGATTCAGTCCTGAAGTATTGAATGATAAATCTGAATTGGTGGAAATCACTAAGAAGGTGACTGGACCCAGAGTCTGTTGAAATGAAAACCAGCTGTTGGCAGCAGTAGAATCTTTCACAGTTACACAGAGAATATTTTCTTCGTCTCAGTCAAATTGGTTCAATTACTAGCTCACTGAAAGGTGAGAAACTGGCTGGGAGTTGAAAAATTATAAAGATTTGTTTTCTTTCTCCAGTCTATTGTTAAAAACCAGGTTCAGGAGGATGAGACCCACTAATTCTAAAATCCCGGTGATTATGAGGGCAAAAAGGAAGTGGTTCAGTCCCCTTCTCTAGGTAAGTCTGTAACCCTTGGCTCGGGGGTTCAGCTCTCTGTGATCCAAGGCTTAGTTTGATGCAGCACAACTCTGTGACCTTGGCTCAGTTTTACTGTGAAAATTGTTGTTTAAGGTGTGAGAAAATCCATGAGCTAAAACCGTAAAACACAGACAGAATTGAAACTCTTGAGATGGTGATAGTGGCGTAAGGATTCAAGAAGAAATATACTGAGATGGAAAGGTAAAAAACCCTAAGACAAAAAGCACGTAACGGGAAGTCAGCAATGCAGCAACACTGCGGAGCAGCCCCTTCCGTGGAGCGACGCAGGTCTCTGCTTCTCTACCTGATGGACCTCCAGGTGTTCATCAGGTATCTTGAGGAAAGGAGGAGAGACGGTGAGTGTACTACACGTTAGCCCAGTCACATGTAGTGCCTAGCTCTCTGCTGTGCGTATTAACCAACAAATAATTGCTGCATGCTCTTAAAGTGTGTATATCGTCTTTGCAGAGCTTCTTCCCATGTGACAAAAAATGCCTGGACAAATATGATCTAGTGCCTGAGGGCTACAGGTGGCTTAATGTAGCAAACTAAAATGCAACCTTGTTAGATAAATCTATGTATTCCTTAATTAGGAGCAAGTTATTCTGTTTTGTTTAAATTAAAAAATATGAACATTTGTGCTTCATTAAAAGAATAGTCTTTTCTGAAGAAATCAAGTATAAAGACATGATATTCATCCAGTTGCACCAAACTAAAAAATATAGCAACAACCATATACCAACACAATGGAAATAGCTATTAAAATTAGCATAAATATATATTAGCAGTAAATTTGCTCAAATAAATGTGCAAAGATTTTGTATATCTAACTATCTAGCAAAGAGAAGCATCAAATACAAAACTTGCTTCAACAATGTGTGCCAAACATCAGGAATCAGTCTTTTTACAGGAAAATAAATAGACAAATATGAATTCAAAACAATACAAAACAGATTATTGAAATCAAAGTTTTGTGAATGCAGAAATCTCCTCTGGAATTCACCCAAGAGGAGGAAGATTTCATGTAATTCTGTCCTTTGCAGGATTATGAACCTACAAGCCTTAGAAAAATTCCTAGCCACCAAGATGAACCTACGTGGAAGGATAAGCCATGTGAAAATTGAACTTTAATTTCATGCTGCTGAAGTATAAACAGAATAAAATATTAATTGCATTAGAAAAAGCACTAGTTTGGATAAGTACGACTATGACATTCACCTGGGAAAAATGAGGTTTATATTTCTGTCATGCTCCCACTTCTATAAATTACTTCTCTAAATTTAAATATACCACCAGACAGCCATTACTATTGAAGATAGAACTGACCATCACTGGGTTGTGAGGTTCTGGACTTTTTTTCTGAAGAACATGTATATTACACATGGAGAGGGTTCGGGGCTATGAGTCCTAGGTCTCAAGTAGAGTTAAGCATTTCCTCACTACCTAGAGCTGGATTCCCTGCTCCCAAAAAACTGGTGCCTTCTACCTGAAAGATAATAACATAACATTGAAAATGATTATGTTGTTTGTGAATGTGATATTAAAATTTGCTGAAAGCCAAAAAGGGCTTAGGCTTTTACAGGATTTTTTTTCCTACTTTGAAAATTGAACTTCAATTCTTAAATCATTGAGGTCCAGATTCATAAAAACACCACAAATTTGAGTTCAAAATCCTGAAAAAATGTGAATCCTCTGCTGCATAACCCTGAAAGCAGCTAAATATCACTGCAGTTTTAGGTTTTTTTGCATTAAATGGCTTTATTAAGGTCTAAAAAAAACCCTCCTCAGAACCAAAAAAGAAAATTAGATTGCAGGCCTGCTGTGTATATGCAATTATGAACAGAGAATATATATATTATTATACCTTGTTAATTAAAGGATTTATGATCTGTTACTCTCTCTACCATCATCCTCCTATGTGGCCTTTCCTAAACCAATTAATCTCACTGAACCTTAGTTGAATTATAGGATGCATGTTTCATAAAGTTTCAGTGAAGTTAAATACATTACAGATGTGGAGGTTGTTAGATAAGATTAGGCAAGTAATTTACATACAGAAAGAAGGAAAGAACCCTCACTTTTGGCATGGTAAGCTCCTGTTGGGACATGTTATGACACCTACTTGCAGCTATGTTGCTTAGGTGTCCCTGGGTGGTTTGGAATTATGAATATAGATTGGTCTATAGCATAAGATGTAATACAGTTTTGATTTTAGTTTGTTGCCGGTTTTTTCAGTTAAATATCTCATCTTCACTGGATTGTCTCTTCATATGAACAGGAACAGAGAAACAAAGAGGAGATGTGAAATAAATAGGGTCCTCTGCAAGACTGAATGGAAATCAACGACAAGGAATTTGTGAATCATCTGCCTTTCTATGTAGCTGAAATTCTCCCAGGAAATAAAATCACAGTTAAATGAGAGAAGGGACTAAGAGGGAGATAAGAATCTATCAAGATCACGATTTTGAAGTCTTATCTATCACAAGCTGAGGAGAAGGAACTACCAAAAGAAAAAAGGCAGTTGAGGGACTTCCTTGAGGTGGGGAACATGTAACATGGAGAACGGTTATGAAAGCTAAGATAGAAGAGGATTGCAGATTTTCAAAGACATTGCTAATAATACATCCTCTTTACTTTTACAGATGATTTCACTTTCATAGTCTAGCACCTAAGAAAAGTAACTGCTGACCCATGCTCTTACATCAACATTTGAAGGAATATTTTTAATAACTTAAAAACTAAGAAATATATTGAAAACAAAGAAAATTATTTAACAAAGCAGGAAACACTACCAATTACATGAAGATGAAAGTTTCTGTGAAAAACATGTCAGGTAAATCTCCGCTACAGTCTCAATAAGGTATGACAGAGAATTTGATATTTAAGGTCAGTTTCAAAACAGTAAGGCAACATCATTAAAAAGATCAAAAACATGTATTTAAAATTTAAAAAAACAGTCAATGGTTTTACACATAGACCTATATTGGCTGTGTAATTACAGTAGGCAAGTATTTAGATACCGGTCCAAAAGTCTGCTTTTGAGGCTTAATGGAAACTCATTTCAAGGGATTCAACTCTGCATGACTTGCCTGCGATCAAGAAAAGGAACCAAAGACAGCTGGATATGATACTGACTCCATCACTGCCTTGTAACCCGATGGTTACAGGTTCTGTATGCCTTATGCCTACTAGCTTGTTAGAGTGCTTTAGCTTGGGAATGTTCTTGATTGGAAGGCGGGGAGAGAGGAAGGGCATGTGGGTAACTGTGCACGTAAAGACAACTGCTAAATTCAATATTTTAATGTCGGCAGAAATAACACTGTGTTTACAATAGCCAGTTAAATACGAGTGGATGTATCACATTTCATGTGGAAAAAAAAAATCTAATGGAGATGCGAAACTGCGGGTGAAATAAGACTACAGTACCTGTTACAGCCCTACATAGAAAAGGCCATATGATTGTGGACTACGTTAGGGTTAATGACTGCAAGTTCAAAATGTATCTGAGAAGAAGAAAATGAAAGTATTCTACAGAATAAAATATATGCTTTGGCAATGACTTATACAGAACACTGGGCTTACAGAAAAAGCACTGGTCCAGATAAATAACTTCTTTATTTATGTCAAGAATTTTTAAAATGCTACATTTAATTTTAATATCATGATGAGAAGTATTTCTCCTGCTTGATAGGCCTCATTACACTACACTGAATATAGTGTTTGCCTTATTTAACAATTTTTATCAATCATTTAACAATGGATAATGCACTCAATGTCGATAGAAATACAAGTAACAAAGGCACAAGGGTACAATCGACTAGGAAAAACAATTTTTGTCTTAGAGCATGGTAATACTACCACAGTGAAATAAGAAAAATGTCTGTTGCTATTAAATGAAATACATCAGGACAGTAAGGGGAATCTTAATGAATTCTAGTTTTATTTTGTCAAAACTTTGAATCATTATGACTTTTATTATGCACTAACTTATACTTTCTATTCTAAGGAAACCTGGGTGTGGCTAATATTTCTGTTAATAAATAGGCCAGTCACAGTTTATGGGAACTTGCATACATCTCAACTCAGAAGAATAAACTGGTATCTGCCAGACAAAGCTAAGTCTCTTTTGTCCAGGGAAGGCTATGTTTTTGGAGAGCTGAAATGAATCTAAACCATACTTATTGAAGGTATAATATAATGTATACATATGTCCCACCAAAAAGCTCTAAAACCAAAACTTCAGACTGATGAATTTAATATCCTAGCTAATGGTAAATTTAAAATTCTTCAATTTCTCCAGAATTTACATAAAAACATCAATTACTGTTTCTATGTATAGGTACTAACATTGATCACTAATTTAATCATGTGCTTCTTCATTTAAACAAAGAGCATGTTCAAATCTCTTCCTTTGCCTAAGAGAGAACTAAAATAAGCATAAAGATTTCATATGATACCATTCCACTGTTGCTGCAAGTTGCTGAGGCCACCAATGCATAATGAAAGTGTTTGAGTTGCGATGGCTGTCAATCTACCAAGCTGATCATAAAATTGTTTTCTTAGAGCTTCTTTAGCCTTACAAAGTCAAATCGTAGTGAAGATCCCATCAGTCCTTTAAACTGATGTGCTCTAAAAATTCGGGATTATGTTTATCTCAACAACAAAAAAACCTACAATGACTTGTCTGTTAAGCACTTATGATTCCCTATGAATAATAAAAAATAATATAAATATTCAGCAGCGATCTACCCTGGCAAATGGAATATTTTTGTTTTCCATTAGCCCTTTTAAACTAATTAATGAATTAATGAGTGAAAAGGAGCAATATCAGACCTCAGTAGACTGAAGTGAGGTCACTCCGGTGCCATTTCCAATTAATGTTAGCATTTCATATGCATTACATACTATTGAGTGCTGAATCTTTGTGGGTTGGGAGTATTTCGTAGCTGGAACAAGGGACCAAGGACCTGGAGCTGGGCTGGTTCAATTCTTTGTTCTTCCACTGACTCACCTTGTCTCCTCGGGCGAGCCACCAAAGGTGGCAGCTACTAGTGTACCTACCTGGAGGAGTGATGTGAGGCATAATTATCTAATAGCTTTAAAGCACTGGGCTATAACCCGATGAAAGGAACAATAGAGGTACAAATCATGTTATTATTTTTTGAAATCTGCATATAAAGAGACCACCATATTTGGAGGCCTGTAGATGGGGGGGGGGGGGCGGTTTATGAGACTACTGACAGCCAACACTACTACCTTGCCATGTGGAAGAACTACTAGAGGATAAAATGATTTGTGCAGCTAAGCAATAAAAAAGAGGCTTCTCTGTGGTAATTTTTCAAAATGTTGCATGGGGTTTTAACTATGTGACTCTTATTGACTTAAATGGGAGTCATGCAGCTAAAAACCCATACAACACTTTGAAAATGTATCCCTAAGTGTTTTGTCAATAATCGTATGTAAGTAATAAAATGGGATTCATTCTTTTCTAGTCAAGACATATAAACATTATGTTTATATCAGTACAATTACTGACTTTCTGTAGCTTGATAGCTAGTCTTTAGTCATACTATAATTGGCATCCTGATCACATAATGTCATTTTAATGTGTTCTTCAGAACACACATTATATTATTAGATTCTTGCTGTGAAAGAAATGCAGAACAACTATATCATAAAAAACTGCAATAAGGCTAACTCAAAAAATCGTTCCCTGTTCAAAATGCAATATAGATCAGTGTCTACCTGAGCAACAATTTTCTAGAAACATTTCCAAACTGTGAAAACACAGCTAATTTCTGGGAAAAAAAAAACCAGAGATCCACTGTATACTGCCTATACATTGAGAAAAAGAACATATGGAATGGCCCTGAAAGGGCTGTCTCACGCAGTCAGAAGGGAGGAATACTGTTCCCTCACTGATTGATAGCTTATGCTTATGAAACATTTCCATACCAAAAAATCCTCTGTATTCTGATTGGATAATAACAGCTAACTATTTGAAAAAGTCCTGCTTTTGTGGTATGTCTCATTAGCTGTAGTCATTATTCACACCTCTGTTAACTGGCTGGTGCCCTTATCCTTCAGTGATTTTGAGAGGATAGACAAGCCAAATGCTGGGACTTGTAAAATGGATTATTCTTGTCATGGTTATTGAGGAACAATTATTACTCAATAATCAGTCTGCTATTTCTCATTGATTGCAAAGCAAATCCTGAGCTTAAGCTGATTCTCAAGCTATTAAAGATAATTCATAAAAAAGAAAGGAAAAAAACTGTTGCGCTGATGAATTCATGACATGTAAAGAAGAACATTTGAGAAGAACAGGAGTTTAAAAGGGTTGGAGAGGCCAGAGCTATAATAATGTGCTTAAAGTGGACATATGGGGGAAACGCTGTGAAGATACCAGCTCAGAGAAGAAGCATTCACAAGGGCTAGCCACAACACAGTCATGAGAGGAGAGTGTAGACTATTTCGTTGTTTAATAATACCATGTATGGAGTGATTATAATATTTTATTAACATACTATCTCCAAGTAGATATAGCTTCTATTTAGCTTATTGTGTAGCTCGTAAACAGAAAATATGAACCCTGGAATCATCATGTTAAGTGATTTTTTAATAATGGGAAGTCAGAAGAAGAATTACAAACTTACCCACAAAGTTCTGCCAGTATGTGTTAGCCTTGACCTGCCATTATAATCTGCTGCTTCTGCTGAACAGAAGCTGCCAATTGTGTTACGTGGTAATTTTATGATTTAGACAAATACCTCCTAGAAAATACAACGAGATCATTACAAGAAGCTTGTTGTGTTGGAAAGGCTTGATATTTTATATGCATTTCTCAGTAATTCAGAATATAATGTCTCAGCATTGTGAAAACAAAATGTAGAGAAGTAATTAACAAAGAATAGGCTCAATTATATTACTTTCAGTCTATTGGTTGGACTATTATGATACATGGATCTATTCTTACAGATGTCTGGAAGATGAAAGATGCTTGCCTGAGTATAAAACAAGTGGGTACCTATGCCTTTACTTCTTAGACAAAAAAAAAAGATTGTGAAAGCCTTAACAGCTGCAGTAAGCAACATTACGTTAATAGAGATGGTCATAAATATTTGGTATGGTTTCTCAGATTTGATCATATTTTAATTCTCAAGTCATTGACATATCCCCTCAGCTAAACAATTCTTTTTTATCTGGCAATTTCCATTATTTTTCAAGCATAACTGTCAATAAAATGCAAAAAATATTGGTGAAGGATTAGATCCTATGACTACAAGGTGAATGGTGTAAATACATGGATATTCCGCTATTGAAACCTCCAGATTTCTTATTTAAGTCTGCACCAGCAGACTTGGGGCATCAAAGTAGAAAGGTTTAATCCAGTGCTGGTTTTATCTCTCTGGGCTTCATGTCTAGTGCAGGCAAAGCACTTCACCAGAAAATACCAGCAACAAAACCAAGTTCTTCCTGTACCAAATCTTTTTACTGCAAATAGTTTGTTCCATTCTAATATCTGGATCTCATCTTTGTGTCTACAGGGAGGATAAGCAGTGCTGAAGATAGACGAGCCTTGTATTTCTGCCAATACTTTGACAAAGTCTGAAAGTGGTTTCCAAGTAGGATTAAATGGGCCAACAGTTCTATTTTTCCTGCTGTTATTTTTTCATACTTATTAACAAAGCAGATTTTATTAAATGAGTGATTAAATAATTTAACACATCTTTCTGATTTTTTATGATGTTTCTGAGTTTATTACAAAGTGTTCTAACTGAAATAACATGCATTTCTATATGAATTACCAGTAATGCAGGTAACAGTGTGCACAATTTATAGACCATTCTTAAATTGCCTTACCTTTAAAGTGATGTTGCAATGTAGTAATTTCATAAGCAGTTAATGTGATTATGTAAGAGCTGTATAATGACTTGACATGATTAGGTATTTTATATGTTTCTTTTCACAAAATAATCAAGTAAACAGACACGAAACAACACGAAATTCTAGAATCATATTCTATATTTCGTGTTGATAAAATAGAAGATGAATTTGCTAAAAGTTAGCCTCATCAGCTCTACGTTAACTTCCCTCTTTCCTGGGGTGTCTACACTGCTGTCACTGCAGTGACTGCTACTCTTGAGGACACACCAGGCTTAACCTGAAATCCATCCAAGTGGAAGCGTCAACAGGCAGCCACGGCCACATGGAACTTGGTTTAACCATCTGAGCATTTAATTTCCTTCTCCAGCAGCTTCTGCAGCTCCTTGCTGCTGGCACTGTCCTGCCACCGGTACTTTTGCTAGCTAGTGAAAAGCTTCTGCAGCTTATTCGAAGTGAGCCGCGGTCACAGCAGCACAGGTAGAGCATTTATGGAAACAGATTAACCAGAAAGATTCTGAGAGTATATTGCAGATACTACGGACAAGCACAGAAAAGAACAATTGCGATGAAAATTATCATAAATCACCTAACTTGAATAGGCTTCAGAGGTTTGCTACAGACCGGGTTAGTGCTTAATCATTTCAGACAACATATTTAGCACAAGTCAATGCATACACCCAGTATCAAATTCACTACAGGTGTAAGCAAGCGTGACTTTAATTGAGTTGTGCCTGCTTATATTAGATTTGGCCTAAGCTTAGAATGGCTTTCAGCAGGTATAGTTTATGGTGCTCCAGACGATATATCTCTTGCCATAGCATAAAAATAAAAATAAAAATAAATACGAGGACAGATTGTGTTACGATGACCACAATCTAAGGTTAGAGCTTAGATGTGTAGGAGGCATTATATAGGTTCAGCAAGCAGATCTGTCACATTTCTTTGTAACGTGGTTTTCTAAGGGTTCTGGTAGACTAGCTCTGATTGATAAAGGAATTTTCCACTCCTTCCTGCCCTACCCTAGTCCTCTCTTGCAGGCTGTTTCCTGACTGCCGGCAGTGGCTGCATGAGTAGCGTATCCATTCTTCAACCTGCAGTCCAATACCAGCACAGATCCACTTTCAGGAGCACGTTAAGTTTGTCAGTTTGTGAAAACAGCTCTTGGAGCATGGACATGCTTTCCATTCTGCACCCCCAGCGCGGAAGAGGGAGTCCCCAGCAAAGGGCTGGGGCAGACAGCTTAATCTGCCGTGCTGTAATCTCTGCACCACTGCTCCGGTCAGTATTTAGCCAAGGAAGAGCCTGAGCCCTATGGGAACAGAGACAGCAGAACTGCTGCATCCTAAAGCTTTGTCTTTGCTAGAGAGAGAAGCTGTCTTCTGAAGTCAACAGAAGGAAAAACTGTAGTGACAACGCAGTTCTGGTTTTAAGCAAAAAAAAATGACAGAGTGAAAGACCAGTCTTTAACATCATCTAGTTAACTCAGGTGAAACAAAGAGAAAGAGGTTCCTCGTACCCTCTCCCGGTTCACTGTGAGCACCAGCCACTATGTAGCCCGACAAAATCAGCACTTATTTCTGACAGAGAAAATGCAGTGTGAAATTACATCAAATCTAATTGCATAATTATGGTCCATGAAAACAAGTGCATGAGTGGATGAGGTATAGTTCAAGAGAACCACGAACAACTTGGATTTCATCGCTGGGTCATGCATTTAAATCCACAGAGCTGCCCCACACTACACACCATTTTGTTAAACTGCAAATCTACAAATAATAAAGAAGCTGGTATGTTTGGGTCAAAGCCCATTGAAACAGAGGCTGACACAAGCCTGCTATCCAAAGGGAGCCCAGGGCCATTGTGGATGGTAGCCTGTGCCCTACAAGCCAATTCCTTTCCCCGTGGTTTGATTTCATTCCTGGAAGCCAGAGGAGTGCTAAAAATGAATGAGAGCTTTGCCTGGCTGACAGCGCCTGTCCTTCTGCCATCCATTAACACTCCCTAATCTGAAAAATTCACCAGCCCTATAGGTTCCCACACCACACACCAGTTATGCTGATTAGAAAATTCACGCTTCAGTATTAGTGCTGATTAAAAAGGTTTTCCTGTGCTTTATGCAGATGTTGAATATTCATCAACACTGTCTGGTTTAAGAAATGATAAATAGCATAGGAAATAATTTTATAACTACATCAAAAACTTATTTGTAGTGTTCAGCAATGTCCCCCTACAGCCTAGTTTATAAACAAATTATCTGAATTATTAATTTATCATGCAGGGACTACAAAAAAGGAAAAAAATCCCAGTGGGTTATTACAGACCTTCACAGGAAATGCATATCTCCTGGCAGTAATGACATCATCAATAACAAGAAGTTTATTTCCAAAGAACTCAAAACAAAATTTAATTAAGTGTATATGATATTTTCAAATTAAATATGAGTTAAGGGGTTCAGAATTGGGATTAATGTAACAGTTCTAAAGTAAATTCATCTTCTAGTAGATTAAAACCAATAACAACAACTACAATAAAAGCCCTTTCAAACTCCAAAATAAACATACAATTTAACAGAAAGATTAATTTCGTCTGCTGACAATATGGAAATGATTTGCTTCTGTTTGGAATTCCCATTTGTTTGAAAGATCAGCAAGAACGTTGGGAGATAGGGAGCGTAGCACGGGTCAGTGGTGCTGGAGCCGTGATGAAAAAGGAAATCTTGCCAATGAAATCCCCATTTTCCCCTACTTTTGGCAGTTTTTCTCTTTCTGGATGACAACAGCACACAAAGTAAAGAGAGGGTAATCTACACTGCATGATGTCCATTTTGAAGTCATCTTTGAAATAACAAATCAGACATACCAGACACATAATAGAGAACAGGACTACTTGGATTTCTACTGAAATGTCCTATGTTTGTTACCAAAGACAACTGGAAAACAAAATAAAATTGAAACCAAATCCAAAAAGTTACCTTATAAAAGGAGAAATAATGAAGTTCATATTTATGGCAACATAGAAAAAGTATTTGATGTTGGGCTGGGGAAAAAAAAAAAAAAAGATTACATCAAAATTAAAAAAACATGAAAAAAACCAAGAAACACCCTAGAGGAATGACAAGAATGTAGGAATTCCTCAAACTTCAGGAAAAGATCAAGGATTAGATTCTAGAAATATGTCTGGTTTAGCTATTTGGATATTCAGATACATGCACCATTCAAGCAGAATCAGTGTCCTTTTTCATTATTTCCTTTTGGTAGAATTACATTTTTAAAAGCAAAGCAACACTTACCAATGCATCTTTAAGGCACTGAACAAATATCGAGCAATTCTTTTTGATGCTGCAGCATCATTCATGTGCAAAAAAAGGCAATGAATAAGCAGAACAGATGCCAATATGAAAGGGGTCAGAAATTATACCACTGTCTTTCTTTTCAAAGGGAAGATAAATACTCTGCTACTGAGAAAACTGTTTTTCCTTTCAGCTTCCTTTGACTCAATCCTCTTCCAAGGGAGACATTATTGACAGAAGAAGCAGGAAACTTGGACACTGGTGTTTTGGAGAGAGAGAAGCAAACTGCTTCTCCGCAGCCCCTTCTGCAGCTTACCCTGAAGAATAAATGTTTCAAATCTATGAATCTAAAATGACGAACTTGACCAAACAATCTCCCTTTCCCATTTCCTTATGGTCACCTTGCTGGTCATGACTTCTCTGAGTTGGTAAACACTCAGAAACTATGGCCAGATAACCAATTTCTAAGCATTTTCTTAATAGTTGCAGTGATAAAAACAAGAAGCCAGGAAGCAGTGGTGAAAAAATAGCTCATTTCCCTTTATGACTTGTTGTGAGACCTAGAAAATGGAGTCAGCAACAAGAACAGAAGCTTGACATTCCAGAGATTGGTAGGGAGGGAAGATGAGAGGACATGCAGTTATGGAGGAAGCTGAAATTTTACCTAGAATTTACTAAACTATTTTTATTTTTAGAAAACCACCATAACACAGTAACTGTTTTGTGAAATGCTGAGTGTAAGAGAGGTTTTATGAAGCTGTTAAAGGGTAGAGGAAAACCTTGTCTACAAAAAGTCACCACAATTATGCACTGATGTGTCAAAAGAGCAGTTATATGTAATCCTATGCACAGAACAAACAGCTGAGGTGAAGCCAGGGGATAATAGCTAAATTATAAAAATGCAAAGTTATTGTTGTTATTATTATTGGTGGTGGTGATGATTGGTTCTTTTACCTTGGCACATAGGAGCCACTCTGCTAGACACAGTGTATGAAGAATAAAAAATGTCTGTCCTAAAGATCAAATCATTTAAGGTTTCACAGTGTATTTTTCACTTTCCCAAGCCAAAAATTTACATTCCAAAAATCTGGGTAGCATCAGAAAGCCATTAAAATCAGCTAACCACAGAAACATTTCTTAATTTTCATCATATTGTTTCTATTCCCATAGTCCTGCTGATTTCATTATCCTAGTTACTTTAGCCATTGTAAACAGAAATTGCCATCAGCCTGAGATGCTGATGTTCATTTCTGCCGCACATACAAGTATGGGAACCTGTAGAGCTAGAATGAAAGAAAGGATATTCCACCTTCCAAAAGTATTATAACATGTTCCCAGTGCTGCGGAACAAACAACACTGAGTCTTCAGGCATAAGACACAAGCTCTAGGACCCTTGGATGTGCTAAATGCTAGATCTTTTAGGAGATTTTAATATCTTCTCTTGAATCCTGTGCAGTTAGAAATGTAGAAATGCATAAAATGCACAATAACTAGATGCAGGGTAAAGTATTACCTGCAGTCAGTGATATTCTGCGAATAATTTCTTATTTGGCAATGCTTACGGTGAAGACACGATACTAGGAAGCAACATGGGGGTCCACGCTGGGATCTGAGCAGGCAGAAAGGGATTTTCTTCCCGTCTACTCTGCCGATGCTGTAAGAAATTTGAGTTGGGACTAATTCTTCCCAGGTATTTGAACAGAGGCCATCAGAAGGGGGGCTGGTTTCACGAGTGACCTTGATGTGCTACTGTAATGAAACCAGTAGAAATTAATGTTCACTTACTCGTGGCTTTGCCAAGCATAAGCACCACAGCTGTGTCAAATTCTTACCATCCACTTCAGTGGAAACAAAACTAAGCCTGTACCAAACACTTTAAAATCCCTTACAACATATTTAGGCAACAAAATGCATTAATACAAAACTGATTTCAAGGGAAAAAAAGCAGACAATCTTGCCAGGAGTTTGCTGAGATTATATTTTTTTACAGAAGAAAACAGTACTATATACCACGTATATTGCCGTAATAAGATCTTGTGCAATATGGATATTTTAAATACACATGGTTTACTAAAAATGTAAATTATCATAACTACACCTCACATAAAATAAATATTGTATTGTGTGTAAGATGTTGGCATTGTGCTAAAACATACTGCAAATAAAGTGAATGTGATATTTAATATATATATAGGTTCATATCAAGTTTCTGTAAAAATAATATAAAGTCTCTCATTCAAGATGTCTACAGGGAAAAAGCAGAATATTAATTTTCATGGTACTCCATTCCAGTATTTCCATAAGTATTATGTGTCTATGTCTACATATAACTGTTGCTACATGCTAGGACCACTATAGCTGAAAACGTTCCATGAACCGAACAGGAATCTTTCCATCCCAAAAGTGCCAAATAACAGGTCATCTCAAATGGATGGTGAAAAGCATAATTACGAGTGCATTTTAATACCTGCAATGAATCCAGCTTTGAAAGCTTTACATTGTTTGTATGCTATATTCCAGTTACAAATAAAATTTTAAAAGGTGCTGTATGCCTCAAAAAGAATATTAAAACTTCAAAGTAATATATATATTTATCATGTTACCATGACATACTACATTGAGGAGGTGTGTATAATTGTGATGGCCAGAAAAAACATATTTACAGAGTGTGAAATTATGAATTATTTTTTCGTTACTCACAGCATTAGTTTAATTGTGCTTTTATGTTTTCCAGTAAAATTTTCAGAGACCTATAGTCTGATAAAGCTAATTTAAAAACAGCATTCAACACTAAGCCTTTTACATAAGCTAAACAATTACCAAAATATTAAAAGATGCCCTAAAAGATACATCTATCATGTATAACATAATCTGAAGTAACACCATCAGTATTAAAATAAGCAGCGGCAGTCTCACCTGTGACCCCAAAATACCAAACCTGGAAAAAATGGCAGGGAACCCTCTTCAAGGAGAGATCTGCTGTTTTCTCCTGATTCTGCATTTTAAGCCAGTCAGATTCACTCCTAGGCTTGTACAGACTGGTTCTGCAACCCAGGCACACCAGGCTTCATCTTTATAATCTGGCCAAAGGGCTATGGTCTATCCCTAACACCGTATTGCACCTAGTACCTTTTTGTTAGATAATTCTTTCCTTATGCCCACGTTCATAATCAGCATAGACAAGGTCACTTTCACTTATCACAGTATCACTCAGGTTGGAAGGGATGCCAGGAGGTTTTTAGTCTCCCTGCTCAGAGCAGGGTGAACACAGAATTCAGGCCAAGTTGCTCAGGACTTTGTCCACTCTTAAAAGCCTCCAAGGATATAGATACTGCGAACTCTCTGACTATCCTGTTCCAGCATTTAATTATCCTCATAATGAAAGTATTCTCCTTGTACCACGTCAGAAACTCTCATGCTTCAATTTATGGGCACTGTCTCTCATTCTCCTACTGTGCACTTCAGTAAAGAGCCTGGCTCTGTCCTCTTGGTAATTCCTAAGCTCCCCTGAAGCCCCTCTCCGGAACAAGCTGAACAAGCTCCGTTCCCTCAGCCTCCCCTCACAGGGCAAGTGCTCCAGCCCATGACCATCTTGGTGGCTCTTTGCTGAACTTGCTCCAGTTGACCAACATCTTTTCTGTACTGAGGGGCCCAAAACTGGTTGCAAAACTTGCTCCAGAAATGGTCAAAAGAGTACTAAGCTGAGGCGATTAAGCACTTCCCTTGATCTAGTGGCCACAATCTTATTTTTACAACCAAGTACAGTGTTAGCCCTCATCACAGCCAGGTGGGACTCATGTCTAGTTTATTGTCCACCAGGACTCTCAGGGGCTTTCCAGCAGAGTCGCTACCCAGCCAGTTAGTCAGTCCCCAGCCTGCACTGGTGCAGGGGGTTAGTCTGTCCCAGGTGCAGGACTTTACATTTGTCCTTGTTGAATATCACGAGGTTCCTGCCAGCACATTCGTCCAGTTTGCCAGGTCTGTCTGAATGGCAGCCCTGCCCATGAACAGCCACTACACTCCCAAATGCCGTCATATGCAAACTTGATAAGGATGCCTTCTGTCTTCTCCTGCAGGTCATTGATAAAATAGTAGGTCAGTCTCGGGACAGACCCCTTAGAAACTTCGCTTGTGAACAGTGACCCAAAGTAGAACATGGATGGTGAACCTATCCACTTTGACCAGCGATCCAGCCAGGTTTTCCCTCACCTAATCATCTACCCATCTAGACTGTAATGTCCCAGTTGTGATACAAAGATGGGAGACCATATCAAAGCCTATGCTAAATTCAAAGTGTATGACATCAATCCACTGGAAAATCTGATGAATTACATGTGTAGTGTTCTACAACAAAAATATTTTAACGTCATGTTTTCAACCCCATTTGTGTATTCCTTCCTTCTAGGTGACAGCTGCTCTAACTGATATGGAGCTCCCCTTATGAGCTTCATCCCATCAACTGTAGATCTTGTGCAGTCTAACACTCTGATTAAACTACTTTACCTTATGGTTTCTGATATAACTAGGGAAAAATCATAAAATACACCTGAATATTCACTGAGGCTCAGAGATTAATTTCATTTGGCTACTCTTCAAGCCCTCCAGTGACTACTTTTCCAAACATCTGGGTGATTGAATTTTGCTGAATTGCTACCAGAAAGCCAAGTGTGTGTTTGCACACTAGTGTATTGGTAGCAGGGATGGTATGTTTCATTAGGGACAGGATGCAGCTTGAAGAACAGGGGAGATGGAGATTTTTACAAAACCAGTGGCAGACTCCTGGAATACAAACTAAGTAGTTAATTCAAGATCCACGTTTCACACGTTGAAGCATTTACTCATCTGCAACTTGCCTACAATCCCCCAGAACATTTAATCACATTCATTCTCAAAAACCTACGTACATATTTAATTGCTTGATGGATCAGGGCCTTAACTGAACAGGGCAGAGCTGCGGTGGAGTGGAATGACTAGGACACCTGAGGCTGTAGGACTCATCTCATCCAACATTAGACATCCAACATTTATAACAAAAGCATATATCGCAGCTAGTTACTATAGGCCCCCTTCATAATTAATGGAGAGAAATAGACACTTCTAGGGTGCAATTCATCAGTCTTACTTTAAACATCTGCTTTAGGAAGAGATGAATTGCACCCATCAGGTGCATATTTTTCCCTGCTGGTTATAAAGGGGATCAAGGTGGCTACCTCAGAGGCAGCATCTCTATTTGAATCCTGTCCCAAATAAAGTTTCTGAATGGACGCTGAGAGCTATAGAAAAGACTCTCAGCAACTTGTAGGTTGCCTCTGAGTCTTGTTCTGCTCCTTGATTCCTAACTTGGGCTCCTGCCTGCTGCACTCTGATCTGTAGTTCTTGGTACATTTTCCATCATACCTGCCCAAGTAGCTGTCCCCACCTAGCCTGCAGTGCCTGCTCCTGTTCCTGTCCCCTCACCTCAGATTTAAAACCCCTGGCACCCTGACCTTTGTCTGAGCCTGTGTTAGGCTTCTGCCTTGCCTCTTAGGCTTGGGATATACAGATGCTTTGTCTTCTGGGCTTCCCTCCTGACTTCTGCATAAGGCACTTTCTCCCTAGACGGGAGCATTAAGACTCCTTCCCAGTCCTGACATTGATCTTTCTTAATCACAGGTTCCAGCTTGCGCTTCCACCCCATTTCCAGCCCAGTTTAGCAGCCCTGTCCACCCATGCCCTAGTTATAGTAATTAGGCTGTCAGCTATTGAAGAAGGGATAGTATTTGCCACATAACTTCTTCTGTGCTGTAAATTGCTTACTAGCAATATGATTCAATGAATATGACTATTAAATGATACTTACAATAATAGAAATATAAAGGTAATGCAGATAATTAATGGAGCAATGCACTTAGTGGACACTGAGCATAGGGACAAACCTCAGTATTTGGATAGCTGTCTACGAACAATGTGTAGCTACTGCCGTTCAGCTACTGACCTTCTCCTGAAACCCTTTAGTCTTTTTTTTTAAAAAGATCTTCATGATTTTTTTTGTCTCCTCCATGACTGTTCTTTCTTTTCTCATCCAAAGTCTCTCTGTAGTCTTTTTCTACCCCTTCTCTAGTATTTTTCCACCACTTCTTAGTATCAGTAACAGAAGCTGTTTGAGCAGAACAGAGCATACCATATTCTCTGAGCTCAGCAAACACATAACCCCAGCCAAAGCCCTCTCTAGGAAGCTCACGCATGTGCATTATTCTATCAACTCAGCCTGCCAGCTGGACTGTCAGTTTTTCCAATAACAACCAACTTCTGATGAGGAGCAAACAAAATACTGATAGTTCCAGCCAGACTGTATTTTTGCTACTACTAGTGACTCTATCAGTGGCACCTCCTTACAGATAGTAACTGCGCAACTGAAACGCTCCATATTCTCAACAGAGCAGCCATTTACTACTACGCTCCCAAAAACATGCTGATACAAATTTTCTTTAACAGTCTTTAAAATGACAGAAGGCTTTGCCACAGTACCCAACAGAAAAATCTTAATTTTTACTAACTCTTATGGTAAACAGAGATGTTAATAAATTATGTAGAGTTACAAACCCAAATTAAATCAAATTATTTGCATATTAATGTAGTCATTTTTCATAAAAAAACCCAATCAGATTGCTAAATGCAACTGCAATGAAATAAAGCGGAAGGGGGTACAGAAAGACACAGCTTCTCCATCCTTGCAAGTGGTAATACAGCCATAATAATCCATTCATCACCCCCTCTCTGCCCTCGAAATTACATGTTTATTTGCTTTTCTTTGGCTGATTAGTAAACTACTAAACACAGCTCACAGTAAGCTTTAGTAAATGGGAAATTAATTCTTAGAAACAGCTCAACTGTACAAAAAAAAATTTTACAAGTAACGTTATCCTTTCTAACATGCCTTTTGTCATTAGCATCCAAAGGGGCCCTGCTATTGCCCTTTTCAAACACTTGAGTATGTTAATGTCCATAATGGTGACCTAATCAGTTTAGGTGTATCATCCAAACAGTTTCACAGAAGTAATTGAAAGAATGTCATTGAGGACTTGCAAATGTAGTGTGCTTCAGCATGTCTGCAGAGCAGGCCAGAGTGTGACGGATGGCAGCTACGTTATACTCCTTCTCGAAAGCTACTGATCTCTTGCATAAAATCACATTCTAAAACAAGGTTTCATTTGGTATTTAAATGAATAAAGCATGGAAGCACTGTTAGATTCAAGTTCTGGTAAGAGCTGTGAGATATTCTTCACATAAAAATCCTAAATTTTGAGCTTGGGATCAGAAGCTATACCCACAAAATATAGCTTAATACAGCCTGTCGGCAAAATATAAAGCTGTGTAAAAATAGGTGCTTGAGTCCTTGCCCTGAGCATGACAGTAAATGTCTTGTGTGTGCAAGCATGAGAAAATTTCTCCTAAACTGAAAACTGTAAATTGTTAATGAATAGAGCATAGAAAATTAACTTATAACACCTTTCCATTTTTTCTTTTATCTGATTTTTAAAAAGTTATAGTAACATAAGAAGAAGATATGGAAAAGGCCTAGGATGATATTCTGATTTTATGCAAAAATGGCTGAAGAATCTGGTATTGATTTTAAAGTGAGGAGTAAGGCCATACGCAAAGCACTTCCACTTGTTTTGCTAGCAACGAAAACAAAATATTTGTGTCACTAACAAAATACTAAAGGTCAAAGTTTTAACCAAGAGGCATATTACGATCTTTTATCTTGTGTACATAGCTAAGAAACACCAGCACTGCACAAACGAAGTATCTTGATGAAAATTCTCCAGCTTTCAGCACCCCACTAAGTTCTTCAAAACATGTTTTGTAACGTGAGGAGGCAAAATGAAATGCAGAAACAGATGTTCTTCCCTCCTCATTTGCTCAGAAAACATTCCCTCTAAATTAATTCAAGTCCCTCCCACTCAGTATAGAGATTCCTCTTTAAATACCATGTCTTTTAATCATCAATAAGGAAATAAAAAACACATCAGACAATAATATACTCATAACTGACAACAATAACAATGAAATGGAGCCGCTATGATGTGAAAATGCCTTACTAGGAGACCTATTATGTAAAATACACAAGACTTGAAATTCTCTCTTTTTCTTGTACTGGGTTTATTTACGGCTCTATGCTTGTTAACGCAGGGGATGTCTGGATTGAAGGAAGCCATGGGAGAAATAGCAAGTGGAATCAAAGTGAAAGTGAAAATGGCCTGTGCCTCCACCGGGTTTCCTATATTGCTTTTATAGTCCTCAAATGTAATTGTTATATTTTGTATGTTTTTTCAGCTCGGATCATCCGAAACCTTTTGTGGGGTGTGATGCAGCCCATCCACCTCCGTGCTGTAGAGTGCAGCACAAAGGCACGTAGGAGTGTTTGGAGGATGCAAAAGCCAGCTGCAGCAGAAGTGGAGGACTACTGAGGATGGAAAGAGCCCGTCCTGGGGCCTTTTCACCCACACTGCCCGGGGGATGGCCAAGCCCCATCCCAGGCGGCTGCAGTGAGCGTGGCCTAACAACCCATGGCTGTCAAAGAGGATCCGTGCCCAGGCGCCCAGAGCCTGCGCTGTCTCCCTGCTCCTGTTTTGGTTAGCAGCATGGGCATGGTCTAAGGCTGTGCCTTCTTGAGATTAATTTTTATAAGGTATCTTTCTCCTTCCTTCATGCTCGTGTGACAATTTTGCGCTTCTGTGCTGAAATAACAATGAAATCACCTTCTAAAGCTTCTTTCAGACAAAAACCAGCCGAAGTCTGTTTCGCCTATGGTGCTACCTATTTTCAAAAGAACCTCTTGAATTATCTTTAAGACATCTACATTTACCTGCACGGGGCAGAATCGTGATCTGCAAAACAAAACAGCTGATGTATAGGATGCAGCATCCACACCACGTATTTCAGTGGGAGGTTAATTTAGACTGGTCCTTGGGTTCAGTGTCTGTTTGCAGGTGGTGTACTTTCAGTGTGCTTTCAGAGAATATATTCCAGTTTAGTTTCATCCTAAAGGAGTCCAGTTCATATTCTCCAAGGTGACTGCTTGATGTGAACAATCCTCTTTTAAAATCCATAAACAATTATACTCCAGGCTACAGAAGAACAGTTTTAACCAAATTGTTTCATTTTGCAGTGAAACCAGCAGAAATGCCAGTGGTCTGTTTTGTCGATGTTTTTATTTAATTTACTTCAAATCGCTTGTCAGGAGCTACATTTTTTGCTAACAGTTAATTTTAAATTAGGTCTTCGTGATGGAATTGAGATGGTAGGTAGGTCCTAGTGTTGACTGATAAACAAGGTGGTACTTTCCTCCCCACAACACTATCTCTCCTCTGTACATCGCCTGTGCTCAGTGAAAGGGTGTCACTCATGCTGTCTGGGGCCAAATTTCCCCATCCAAAATAAGAGCGGAGGCTGCAGCCCATCTGCCTGGAAGGGGACAGCAGGCTCTGGAACAGCCCAGTGGTGAGTAGGTCAAACAACTGTGTCTCTAAAGGTCCAATACCTTCCAGATGTACTGTCTGGTTCCTTCAGTGGCAAAGTGGTTAAATAGAATGATTTAGTTCATTCTGTTCTCCTGTAATATTTCAGAAACGAAAATGAAACCCGCCTTTACTTGAAAGTTTAAATCGCATTTCAACACAAGCTTGGGACTTCTTTCAACTCTTGAAAGGCATTCTTCTGTAAATGAAAATCTGAGCTGTTTTCAACTGGCTTAAATGAGCATAGCTCCTGGGCTTTGTATAAAAAACAAACAATCAAGAAAAAAACTACCCCGGAAAGTATACTCTCACCCAATGGTAGAGTCCTACCCATGTGCTCTTGGCTCTCACACTCCGGTGCAGCACCTTACACTGTTAAACATATTTTTCCCCATCTCTGCTGCTGAGAATCAGTTGGCTGCTTCTGTTCCCTCAGCTCTGCAGTTGTTTTTATTCCTTCAGCTACATGCTGTTATCATGAATTATCTGATTTCAAAGAAAAGAAAACGTCTCTTTTTGTAATAAAGCTCTTCAAGCTATCTAAAATATGTTTTCCAGATTATCAAGCTTTTTTTCACATTAGAATTTTGCTTTAACACAGATAAGCCATAGCTTCATCAAGTTTTAACTTGCCCAAACTAAGCAAAGGGCAGGCTGACTCACTGACAAGTAATAGAAAGAAGAGCTTTTCATCTCTATGTCACCAGCTGAAATTCAGCAAAGGTCATCACTGATAACCAACTGAGTTTTTGATGGCCTTATGAAATTAGTTGATGGTCTTGGTATAGTGACTACTGGACAGATGTTCTTATTATAAAAACCATTATACCAACTGATAACCTCTCTTGCTCGACTCAACAGAGAAATGAGGAACTGAATGAGGTACAGGTGCTCACCCACTTTCTCACACCAGCAACTAGCACCTGGAAAATAAGTTTAAAGGCATATTGCCAGGGGTTAAGTGTGTTCCACCTATTCTGAAGCTAAAAGATTTCAGACAGCTAAGCTATTAGTCTATTACCTTTCTTAAATGCTGTGCTATTCCATTTTTTTGTTTTAGAAAAAAAAGAAAGAAAAGATACTGTCTCAGTCCAAAATTCAAATCAACCTAGGCAGTCAGGGCAAATTAAAACATTCCACAGTAACACTGAAAATAATGGGTGCAATAATATATGATTGAACAGTATAATTTTATAAGCCTCTACTAGTATCAAGTTCTTGTTATTCTGATGCATTTTCCATGTAAGTCTTTTCCAGTAGAAACCAAGACATTTGTGCCGTATAAGAAGAGACATGCTATGGAGTTGTTCGCTGAGGCTGGATTTTAACTTTTATTTAAAAGAAGACATCTTCATTAAAAGGAATGATAGAAAACCTTTATTTGTCTCCCCTTTTTAGGGGCAAATTTCTTCTGTTGCTGTCAAAGGTAATTTAAAAAAATGTATTTCTACTTGCCATGTACTCAGCATTGGAAGTTATTTTTCAAGTTAATTTTACCAATTCAGTTAATTATCAGTCATTTCAGAATAATAAAAAAAAAGATCCTAAAGAAAGATACTGCCAAGGTTGGCTCTGGATGCCAGAAACTCATTGCTTCTTCCTGAAACAAGCAGAATACATAATACTTTAGCAATTTTTCCTGCACTGTACTTAAACCAGATTTCCCCAGGGCTTGCAAAACTTGTGCATTTAGTGGAGACTGTTAGTTCATTCATCAAACGCATGATATAAACCACTCTGTTATGCACCTTCAAATCAAAAAAGATTAAAAAAAAAGGAAAAAAGATGCACACAAAGGTAACGGTGCTTACTGAAGGACATGCTTTTTAGTGCTTGGCTGTACAAAAACATGCTCACGCAAACAACTGTCGCAGCAATTATTTATGATTAAAAAACATGAGAATGTTGTGGTGACTTTGCATTAGAAGACTAGTATATGTCAATTGTTTTATTCATGATAAACAGATCATTTAGTTGGAAAAATCCCATCTGCCTAGATATATCTCTTATTATTTATGAGAACCATGTTTAGGAATGCAGGCAGCACATGTGCATAATTAATCCTGAAGAGAATTAGACATTGTTTGATTCACAGCTGAATGCAATTAGCATTAGGAAGTTTACATATGTTGGCAATAACACAGATTAGCAACTAAAGTGCTTGTTAAAAAATTTAACCTGAGGCTGCTGGAGCAGACCTCTCTTAATGATGCTTTAAATGTTGTTGATGAAGTAATAATCAATTTTGTTTTATAAATAGTAAATCAAGAATTTAGGTCTAATTAGCTGTGCTACAGATCACTTCACTTACATATCCAATGTACATGTGATGTGTGCTGTGAACTTTCTTTGAGTCTGGTGTGCAAACAGTTGTTAAGGGAAAGATGTGATCCCTTCTGTTAAAAAAAAAAAAAAAAAAAGAAAGAGAAAAAAAAAGACACAGATGGGGAAGAATGAGATGTCTGTGGTGGGAGTGACTCTATGCTCCTGGCACTCAGGAAGGAAAGAGCTTTTCCTTTGTTATTTCAGAGCTTTTTAACTGAAGGATGAAGAAACAATGCCTTGTCTGCCTTTTTAAAATATAATAATTAGATTATAATTCACAGTCTGTGAAATGAAGCCCTCTAATGGAGAGGGAGGAGGAAGAGAGAATATAAGTGATGAAAGTGAGGAGGCAAAGTAAAACTGAGCTGTAATTGTTTTCACTTCAACTTTAAGAAGTTCAACATTAATTAAAATGTTTCTGCACCACTCCCCACCAGATTGGCACAAAAGAGGGCTGGCTGGTATGTGCAGCTGCTGACTGGCAGGGATGTCAGTAAGGCAATTGCCAGGAAGGCTGCAGTTGCACACACAGAGACCCATATATTCTAAAGATGATGTTGCAATTAGAGCAAGCAGTTCTGTTTTTATTCAAGTAGCAGGTCAGCATTTCCTTCCAGGTAAGAAATTCATACTTTCTGAAACACCTAAAAGGGTTTGAAAATTGTTCCAATATATCTTTGCCGTCACTTTGGCTTAGGGTTTGCTTTGTTTTTTCTCATCTTCAATTATCTTTATTTGCACGGGAGATGTTCAGAGACATAAACTTCAGCTGAGCACCTACCATGCCCTAAGAGTCAGCAGGAGCTGGATCCGTGAAGAGTTTTCCTTCTCCTGCAGCTATATTGACTTCTTACCCTCTAAGCGTTTCTTCAGGCGAGCAGGTGCTCTTGGGGGATGTATTGTGCAGTCCCTGTAATCACCCTCCGTACATCAGAGGAGCAGGAGAGGGTACTAATTACTAGCAGTGAATGAAATTACAGGAGGGTACTGCAGGCCCTCCTTCTTCCAGCAGATGCCTGTGTGTCCCCGCACCGAGCACAAGGACGGGCATGCCTATAGCAGGCTGGGAAGCCCATCGCAGGATGGGATGGATAGCCAGGAAAATTTTAAAGTAGCTGAAGGAAGAGGGAGCAAGCAGGGAGCCAGAACCGATGGGGCTTTGCTTCCCCCAGAGCCAAAAGAAACTCATTTTGCATGTGACGACACAAATCGGGCACTTCCTTACTCACTCATCTACACCGCTGCCAGAGACTGTAAATAATCTTGAAGCGGAGTCAGGGCTAAACTGGAAAAGGCATTTAGGCTCCTAAAAATGGGGAAATGTGCTAGCAGGCATTCGAGGATGAATAAGAGCTCTCGTCAGAGGAAGAGCGTGGAGCGCGGAGCAGCTTCGGTTGGCCGCGTGTCCTTCGGGGAGGCATGGAAGAGAGCAGCCAGCCCAGAGGATTTCCCTGGTGAATGGCAAGCTCTCCCCATAGCTCCAGGGGAGAGCAGGGAGGGCTGAGCCTACCGGGAAAGCCTGCGCACGTGCGAAGGCTGAGTGGCTTCTTCTTTAAATGATAAGTGTTGCGAATTCAGAAGTGCTGCTCCATCCCAGGATTTAACATCGGTTCCGCGGGCTGCGTGGGAGCTCGCGATGCTCCCCTTCATCGCTGCGACTGATCAGACTGTAAGCGTCACCTCAAGTTTTGTACGGAAAAATAGCTGTCTGCATCCAAGCTCAATTCTCAGTATTCTGTGCCTTCAAAGTCCTATAAAACCAGATGATTCCGAGGAGACATGGCAGCAGCCCGGTGCGATTTTAAGAAATTTCCGAGACACCCTGTTTGTTTATCTTTGTTTAGCTGATAGAGCCACATGAAAGGAACAGAATACCTCGTATGTCAGGAGACTAAAGTGAATTAATAGACTGCTGTATCTCACAAGAAAGGAAGGAAGGAACAAATGAATGAATGAACTTTGACTTTTCTTAAGTAGACAGGGCAGCTGGGCTCTGACTGATGTTTACAAAAGTAGAGATGCGTTTGAAGCAGCACCATATGGAGAACGGGGAAGAGTTTAAGGGTTAAGCAGGAAGAGCTTTAGGAACCAACAAAATTGAAACAAACCTCAACTCTAAAATACATTTATCACCCTTTACAGAAAATAAATTCTCATAAGCTAAAAAAGGGATCATTTCTGTGCAAGGTGCATGAGAAAATTAAGAATTAGGTCATAAGGAATATGAACAGAAGTAGCAGTTTGGATGCACCACAACAAACAGTTTCATTGCATCCAAACATTAATTATGACAGTCTATTGGGTAATGAGAGGAACTTTTCTTGTTCTCATGCCGTTCTTGCTCACAGATCAAGGAGCAGGTTTGAGGTCACTAGACTTCCTACAGTGCCGGCCCTTGCCTCTGTTTATGACTTGAAACAATAGAACCCCTAAGCAGATGCCTAGCTTCAGAAGCCTGAGTAGTGCTAGCTTAAATACTGAAATAGCATGCTCTATGTGTATTAATAAGTCCTTGAGTAACAGGATTGTTTATAATCACTGTTCCAATCGAAACAAATTGAACTCATAACTGACAGATTTATTGAAAACAAGGACTTTTCACTTCTGCCTCTTTCTAATATAACATGCTCTATAAGGTGAATAACATAAACAAAGAAAAAAGACCATTTCTTCATTCAATTCCTTTTCTTCAGCTGATGCACTGTGATATTCTTTTGCAGTTCTTTGCTGTATGCACTTTGGTAAGTTAAAAATACCACTAATGTACACAAAGAGTAGCCAAAGAAGATGCTATTATTTGTAGAATAGCAGTAGTAGCGTATTCCACTTTCAGCTAATTGTAATAATGTGCATATTTTCTGTGAGAAATAGGAAGAGATGTCACAGTCTAAATTATTCTATGTTGGCTTTAGGAGGACAAACATTTGTTGTTGACAACTATTTGATCTGTCTCATAATTCTGTCACAGCGACAAAATAAAACATTTTATTCTCCATTTCTGTGATCTTTCACCTAGATAAGAACCAACACCTGGCATCTTTTCAAATTTTCTTTTTTCTTTACATCAGTGGCAAAAGTTAAAAAGGTAACATGAAAAGAAAGATGAAAAAGGAATGCTGTTCAAATTGAAGGACTGCAGTTTCAAGTTTCAATCCTGTATCAAAACATCTCCGCCTCATCTTCTTTCTCAGTCATCACAAATGAAAAGTACAAAGAAGTACACAAACATCAGTACAATGCTGTGTGTGTATTGCTATCCAAAAATCACAGTTACAAAATTATACCTGACATATCAAAAACTGACAGTCACATCCTCAAGATTTTCTTCTGTTCGTTCCCATGGACCTTCTTTATTAATAAATCTGACACATAAAAAGCATCTGTATGACTAAAGTGTCAGTTACTGGAAAGACCGTTTTGATCTACTTCTTAACTTTTAGAAGAAATATTCTCTTTTTTATGAAGACAGGATCCATTCACTGACTGCCAGCTTTCAAATGACCATCTCTTGAAGTTTAATTTTAAGTTTTAAATAAATATTGTATGCATGCAGAATAATTATGATGCTCTAGAGAGACACTGTATAATGACATTGATTCTTTTTTATCTAAAAATGCCAAACCCTTGAGGCAGCAAAGTCTGTATTTGCCACAGATACATGGAGGTTCATTCTACATGTTAAATTATAATAGGTTGCTCATGTTTCTGTCGCTAAGTAGGTAGTGAAACTTCCATTGTAAACTTCAATTTTCAGCTGTTTAAAACTTAGTGGTAAAAATTGGCTTTGGTCAAACTTTTGGTATGGAGCATTTTAGCTGTGGAATAACTGTTCTATTAAAAATAAGAGAATTTGTAAATTCTGCTGTAATGCTGTGGAACTACTGAAAATAAAGCATATAGGGTTTGGATACATGTTAACACTCATTACTGAAACAAGCATTGCCTTTTACTAACAAATGTTGTGGACATGTTATTCATAAAAGTATACAGTTATTTCAATATAAAAAGAAACCGAAATCCCTACTTAAGTGTGAAAATTAGCATTTGTGCATGCAAAGCAGCTTCTCAATGTTTTTATTATATTCAGTATATCTAAATAAATGTTCTGATTTGATAATTAACCCAAAACCCAAAATTACTGCAAAGCCATAGACAAAAAGACAATAACATGGATAAAGATATATGCAAGCTCATTTTTTTAATCTGTTGTTTGGTTCACTCCTTAGGTTAGCAGACTTTTGTCAGGAAAGAGTGATTTCTTTTACTGAACATATATCATTTGATCATTGATAGTATGTACAGATCCTTTAAAAAATGACTGATATCTTGAACACCTGTATTTGCTTTAAAACTGCCAGCTACAGTGTTGTTACTATATTAGGTTTTTTTTCTTAATAGTAAAGAATAACAATTATATATATATAACAATAATATTACTATTAATTATTAATAATTCTTAATAACAATAAAAATGACAGTAATAACAGAATTAATGGACTCCTTCCTATCCCAATCCAGTATACACCTTTTGGGAACTACCATTATGCAAGTATTGAGAAGCAGGGGGAGAAGGCTCTGAAGACTACAGTAAGTACCCAGAAAAAATTTCCTTTGCAACCTTAGCTTTCATTAAGTTCCTTGAAAGATTCATTCCTTTCATTTAAATGCAGCTAGAAATTATTTATCTAATACTGTATTATATATTGATATGAAACTCCTACAGACTTTTTTTTGGGTGAGAGATGGGCACATTTGAAAAGCAAGTCATTCCACCTACCTAAATATCTATTTTATGGTGAGTATGCCTCTTACCATTAAGTCCTAGCAGAGTAGATGCCTAACTTTTAGATGGGTATTCTTAAAAAAGATGTTCCTATCTTATGGTTTAGGCTGCATAATGTCAGCATATTAATATCCTAACATTTCAGTAGTTATTCCTACGCAAATAACCCAACTGTGTTTAGACAAACCTGATGTCTAACAGAAAACACACCAAACCAGGCTGAAATGTGTAGACTAAAGTTGCAACTCTTCTTCCATTACATTTCATATATGGTTGGTTCAAATGGTTTGATGTTAGTAAAGCCACGAACCAAGTGCCTCCTGCCTCAGAAGGCTGACAGAAATTCTCTCCTCAAGGACATATCTTCATATGGACGAGAGTCTTCCTCCAGTGAACAGGCTCCTTTCCCCTGGTCTTCCCATTCAATCCTCAGCCAAGGTCCAGAAGGACTCACTGCTGTCCTAGAAATTCCTCAGAGGTCAGGATTAGCAGGAATATGCCAAAAGCATGCCATACTTTAGTCATGCAAACTTTGTTGCATAGAGAGCGGGATTCATCTCGCTTACTGTGAGAGTTCTCCACATGAGTTAAGCAACTAGACTCCTTGTATACCCACGGAGAGAAATGGACACTTCTGGAGAGTGATTCGTCTGACTTATATTGCACATCTATCTTGAGAGAAGATCAGTCATACTTTAGAACTGCTATTTCTTTCCACTGATTACAGACAGAATATAAACTATTCTTGGAGATGCAGATATCTGTATTAAGGACCTCTGAATTTAGAGGGCTGAATCCTATTTAAAAACAAAAACAAAACCCCACTCATTTTCTTTGCATATTCATAAATTCATTTGTGTTTTCCTTCAATAAATTTTGTTAGTACTACTTTTTTCATTTATAGCTAAATTTGCTTAATGGTTCATGCAGTATATTTTTCCATCACGTATTTTAAATGTTTCTCTGCTATAGATACAGTCTTGGAAAGAACTGTTGTTGGATATGCAGGTATACAAAACAAGACTATCTCCTACATTCATCACCATGTGCTGACTTTTCGACTTCCTTCCCTCTAGAAATAAAAATTTGCATTGGGTTTCCAGATTAAAGTCTTCTCATAAATGATTGAAAGTATTGTGACCCAGCTGTTATCATCATTTTAAAGCAAAATTGCCCATTGATTTTATGAAGACTTGCTCCAGAAATTTTTTAATGATTTGGCCCAGTGTAGATTAAGCTGAATATCCTTGTTTGCAGTTTTGTTTCTAAGATTCACTTCATTATTAATTCACTTAGTATTCATTGCAATTATACTGAGTATAATTGTTTGGTATTCATGTGGCTGTCAGAAGGATTTTTATAGGCCTTCCATTATAATTAGGCATACATTAATAGGCATTTAAAGCATGTTACCATTTTTAATAAAACTTGAAGATGTGGTCTACTAAAAGTGAAAAAGCCTAATAGTGAAATGTGAACGCTTCATTTTAAAATACATAGTTCTTACCCTTGAAGTTTCTGTAATTGGAGGTTTTCGAATTTCTTTGTTTGCCTGAATCCAGGACACTGACCTGGATTCAGTTAATGATGTACTGTCTAGTTATGTACCTCCTAAACAGAAGTACAGTGTCCCCTTGCAAGATATTTGGTCATCCAGGGATCTGCAAGACAGCAATAAGTAGGTCAGATAATACCCTCACCATTCTAGAAAACTCTAGAAAACCAGTATTGACAGTATTTCAAGTCCAAGCAGGGGAACTTTCTAAGGACTTTTATGGCAGGGTTTCTAGGTAAGAGGTCGTTTCCAGGAAGCACAGACATGTCCACAAGGACAGGCTTGGTGATTATCCATCATCTATTGAATTTTAGGCAGCCTAACAAGTCCTCAAATAAATCCTGTTAGCAATGAAGTGCATCTCTTTAATGGAGTCAGTAAGGCTGTCAACTACACCACGTTTAACTGCTTTACTGTGCTGTTCTGGTTTATAAGGAAAAAAATTAAACAGGTACATTGTATTCAGCCTCTATTCCGATGTGCACAAAGGCAAAGAAAAGGGCACAGAACCAGTGGCAGAGCAGTCCCTCTTTCTCTAAGCCCACTATTTATGAATATGTATACAGGAGCTAAATAAATCTCATAACTCTTCTATGTAGTGCGAAATATTTGTGACAAGAAAGGTGAAGAACAGCCTTTCTGAGGGTATCCTACAGGATGGTGGTTAGGAATGCTCCCTGGGAGACAGGAAACCTCTTCCAGCTCGGGAAGAAGGAGGGGACAGATCCTGGGTCTTCCTGGACCTGCTCAGAAACTGTTCAGCAGGGGGTTTGGATAGGAAGGGGATAATCTTCTTCCAGTAGTTTTGTGAAGTTAGCCCCAAAACAGAATTCTCAACCAAAATTTTGAAGCTGATGTAACTTCAAACCAGCCAACCTTACATTTCTCAGGAAGAGAGCATTTGCCGAAAAGAAATTGTGCCGTTCTAGGCAAAAGTAAGCCAAAGACAAAGCAGTGATGTGATGACACTTCCTTCTCTGTGCTTTTCTAATAAGGAATAAAACCTGAAAGTCTTCTTGGCCTAAAGACACTCTTATTATTACCTAAGTGTAGAAACAATTTATTACTCCTCAAGGCTGCATGACTTAAGCCAGAACTGAGACTGCACATGGTACATGAGCTGGACTTGAGGTCTACGTAATTTTTGTCTTTCTTGGTGTTATTTTGCAAAATACCCCTATGGAGTCATTTAGGGTTATTTTTTTGTTTGTGTTTTTCTGAGAGAAAGAAAGAGAAGGAGTTCTCTGATGGGCTTTATCTTAAGCCCCCATCAAATAACCTGTTCTAAGGTCAGGTTCACTTTCTAAAAATCTTCTTACAGTTTAAAGCTCCTGCCCGCTTTCATGTCTCAGGCCCATACTAGTTATACCTACAAAGAATCTTGCAAAAAAATATGACATCATGTGGCAACAGAGCAACAGGCCCAAACCATTTCAAAACTCCCTACTGCATTTTGCACAGTCTTCACTATGGTAAAATAATTAACATTGTGAGGATTATTTAGCAGCATATGAAAATGGGAAAGATAATAATGTCTCAGTACAGATTTGTATTTTGATCCAAATTGATTTTTAATAGCTTATCCTAAAACAAAATAAATATTTTAATACACGTAATTTCTCATGCTAGATAAAAAAGTAGATCATGTAGGTATAGAAGGGTTTCACAACTATTTGATGTACCTCATGTTACATGTACATTTAAGCAAAAGGAAAAGAAAACAAGGAAAATATATGTTAGAGTAAAGAATGAACACTAATACAACTCTTCATCTTAAATTGTGTTTGCCAGGCAGGACCTCCAAGTATCTCTCAATATGGTGTGAGATACCTTTAAACGGCTTTCCAAGTAAAAGGGACAAAATAATCATTTCCATATATCCTGTGGCTGTCCAACCGTGTGTTCATAGTTTCTTAAAATGTTTTAAGGAATGTAGTATGGACTAACCTATCTATACTATAATTAAATCATTAGCTCTTTCTTGGAATGAAAAGGAGTTTGGCACCTGTATATAACATAGTTCAGTGCCTTAAACAAATTAGCCTGTAAAGACCTATAGTCCAAAGTGAAGACAGCGTTCAATTCGATTGGTCTTTTTTCAATTTTTTTTTTTCCCTAAAAGCTAGAGATTTTATATGCCTAATGAAACTAGGGAAATTCATAAAAAATAGGTCATTAAAATTTAGAGTATAATAATTAAGCAACTATCTCCCCATGTGTCTTACTTGCAAATTAAGAAAACCTAAAAACAACATCATATTCCTACATATTGATTACCACCTAGAAAATTCATTACTTTCTAGCTTTGTGTGCTTCAGTCAAGGAGTTCTGCCTTTTTTTTTATTCTTCTTCCCCTTTTTTCCCCCTCCAGTTGTTAACGAAAGAAGCAGCATTTCAAGAAGAACAATTAGGTTGGTTTGTGACACTGGACTCCTTGGGGATAGTTTCAGAGCACTGCTGTAAGTAAGCCTGTAGGACACAGTTTCAAACAAACTACATTCCTACAAAGGGTTTTTCTTTTTCCTGTGCCGTGTAATGCACGCAGGGATGTATGTATTCAGGATGAGGAAAGAAAATGAATAAATGGAAGAAAAACAATAAACAAATTTAATGGTGTTTAATGGAACTCTTGTCTACATGCTCTCCCCTTAAAAATGATAATTTGTAAGTGCAAGTCCTTATCCTAAGGTGTGTCTTAGTCTAGACTGAGGCAGGAAACTCTAGGTCAGACATAAGGTAACTGAAAAAATGCATTTGATTTATTCATATCTCTTAATGTGAAATGTGTATTTGAAGAGACTAAAAATCTCAGAAAGACTTTTTTGCAACAGCCAATTACTCTCAGCTTTTTAATTCTAGCAATGCATTTGGAACATTTCCATTGTTCTAAGGGTTAAAAACTTCACCGTGACAATGACGAGCCTTATTACTCAGTCAAAGTAAATGGATCACCATATAACCTTTCAGAAATGTTCTTCCTTAAGCTATTAAAACATTCCATGCCCTTAGATGACAACAATTTCTCTGCCTTTTGAAATTTCTTTTCTATCCTGCAGAGTTCATAGAGATATGCTTGGTTAAAATCAACTTATATAAAACTATGCACTGTAAATTCTGACACTTCTGTTTGAATCTCTTTTCAAACACTTGTCTTTGCTCACCATAATAGATGTCAGTTCTTCTGATGTAGTTCAAGCATGAGCTTCATATGAAGACTCAGCTATGTCTATTGCATTTCTGAAGCTACTACTCACTGAAGTTTTGTGCTGTTTGACATCAAAGATAGGCAAGAATCACCTGCTGAGTTCACATGCATGGAGCAAAACATCTTCAAATCACTTGTGCTAGACAAAAGTTTTTCATATTAAGCTTTCACTATCATGTGGACTTAAAGACAAATGTAGTCCTTGTTAAAGTTGCAGCATCGTGTTATTAAACTATGCATCTGGGCCTCACGATTTATATAAGTTTTAAGACGAAAGATAATCATTTGGCTGATTTATTTTTTGGCATCAATTGCAAAGAATTCTGTTGCGCAAAAAAAATTGTTTTTCATTCAATATGCAGTGATTTTGCTCAAAGGTAAAAACAATTTGAAAGCGTGGCATGATCTAGCTTAGAAAAAACACAGTGCTCTACTTTTTCAAACTTTAATAGCCGACTTTTTTTTTATTGGTTTGAAAACCAGAAAGAGGCAACAGTTAAAACATATATTCTATATAGGGAAAATAAATGAAACAAATTCCTATCCTAAACATTCATGAATCTGGTTTTTTGTATAAGTTTAATCAAATAACATGCTGAAAAATAAATACAAATGTAGAAGAAAAAATATTTACCAAGGATCAAGAACTACTGTATAATGGATGGGTGTCTAATGGATGCCTAATCAGTATAGTAACTGTGCCATAGTTTTTAATCACAACTCCAGTGATGACTCTGTATGTAAACCATATTCAACATGAATATGCATAGGAATTAGATTTTGGAACAGTTGTGTACGAAAAATGTTTATAATTAAATGTCACCAAGTGACTGCGTTAAGTGCAAACCAAAACACAACAGGGCGTGTGATTGTTGTGAGATAATCTAATGCTTTGGGTGTGTCAGCTCAGTCAGCAGATGCTGAGATGTAGTTGCCAATTTTAGCAGACTGAATTTTTTAGTATTATAGGGCCTCCAGTGTTTTTTATTCATTTAAGTGTCTTGAAATGAATTTAAAAGAAAAAAAGATGTTTTTCCCCTACTATTGTTTTTCCATTTCTTTAGTATATGGATCCAAGGGAGCCAATGTGCCTAACACTTTCCAATCTCTGCAGTTGTTCCATAACTGCAAGGTTAAAACCCTAGCAGGCCAGATCATTAACTCACTCCTGACTATTTAAATTTTTTGTACCTAAATTAAACTCCTACTTTAGCACTTTCAATATTAATGTGTTTTTTCTTTTAAATACATTTTATATTTACTGAGGGCTTAATGTATTACAAAGGGAGAGTGTAGTTAGGTTGTACTAGGTGCTTATATGTCCATACGGACAGGTTCTGAGCACATTTTTGTGTGTTTCATACATGCATAAGGGACTTCTAAGTCCCTTTAAGGGCTCTAGCACTTGTCCCTGTATCACAGGGCCAAAAGGTGCTCCCAGGTCTCAAGGATCCATCCTAGCTCTGGCCTAAGTACATTTTGCACTGAGATGCAAGCAGGTGAACTTCCCTTCCTTTCCATCTGTCCCCTGCTCAAGTCTTGTTTTCCATGTAAAATAAATCCAAGGATGTGGGCTGGCAGGGAACAGTGTCTGCCCTAGAAGTAACTGTGTAACACCTGAAATGCTACTGGTGTATCCAAAATCTTAAGATACCCCAAATCCCAGACAATGAAGCTCTGGAATAGACTGTCTCTTATTGTAGAATCAAATACCCAAACAAATCCAAATCTGCCAGTCAAAGCCTGCTAGACCTTATGGACAATAATATGACCTTAATATACACAAATTAGGTGCCAAAGCTGGAACTATAGCATGCCTTATGAAGAACGATTGTGCTGAGCAACACAGAGTAGGAAATCTGGGGATAAGGTGGCTGAGACAGAATATGGTTACAGACTGCTGGTTTACTTAAAACGCAATAAACCCCTTGCCTTGTAGTTGTGGCTCCTTCAGACCTGTCAACATTAATTTAATATCCTACTCTTAACATGAATTGTATTCAATATGAGGCATTTCAGGATGTATTTAAGCCTGTGCTCAGATTTAATTAGAAATGAGAAATATAGCAGATGGAGAGAAATCATTGTTGCACAGTTGGGCCCTAATGCAAAGAAATTTCTCTAACAGTTGACAGTTAAGAACTGCTCGATTAGTAAACCACAGCAAAAGAAAAGCGATCGACAAATAAAATTAAAAAGCAGGATAACAGCTGCTCCAAAGTCTCTACAAAAATCTCTTATGGAAAGAAGGAAAAGACTAACCATGACACCAAATACCACTGTAAGATAACTAGATTGCAGTCCTGGTATTAGAGTTTAGCATCTGTGAAGTTGCTACAGAAGTGACCTTTATATTTGGCTTTCCTGTCAGAGGAACTCAAATGAGACATTCTGTTATCAAAGAAAAAAAAATTCAAAGAGTCCCTTCTACCATCAGTTTTGCATTGTACAACTCTGATTTCCCCATACTTTACACAACAGAGGCAAGTTTCTGTACACAGAAATAGTGTGCTGCCCAGATAAAAATATTTTGCCTTTAATGAGCTTTATACACCCAGTCATCCTAACATCTGAGTCCACAATACACAGAAGAAGTAAGCAACACATTAAACTAAACTATCCACAAGAGAAAGCACGAAGCACCAACGGCGGGCGGGTCAGCAATCTCTCATTTGTGAGGTATCAAAGGCTGTTGAGAGATCTAATAAAATTACTCTGAACATCTGACCTTTGTCCATGGCCAGAAGGAATGCAGTTATACAATAGGGGAAGGGAAATCGCTGGTGACAAAATGTAGTTTCAAATAAACTATGCTTCTACTGGCAATTTTTCTTTATCCGCTATCATGTAATACGCAGAGGGATGTACAGTATGTACTTAGAACAGGAAATGAAAGTGAAAAAAATGGAAGCTAAAACTGACACTAACAATACTTAAATTGCTTAATGGAGATGCTGTGTACATACTCCCCCAGGCAACGGATCCTTGTAAGTGTTTAGAGCTTCTAATTGTACCGTATGTCTTAATAAACAGCAGGTTACAGAAACTCTAGGTCAAATGTTAGACAACAGAAGGATTTTTTCTATAATTTATTCAAAAGTTTGATTGTATCATTGCACATTAGTAGGAAATCAAACCTCAGAGTTATGAAGCTAATTACTGCCAAGCACTGCTAACGTATGTATGTGTGTGTGTATGTGGCTAGAAGCGTATATATATGTGTGTGTGCATACATATAATATATATATTATGTATGGGGGGGTTATATATATATATATACACATACATATAAATATGTATAGCTGTTTTCCTGAGGGCTGAAGGCATCACCGACACAGTGCAGCAAGCTTTCCTCATGTCTGTGTTCTATTTATTTCGTAAGTAGCTCAAGAATTTAGCATCAAGATACTGCTTTTTTGAGGAAAAGATTAGGAAATTTTCTTAGATTATCTTATTTTAAAAAGACGAACATGCATCAAAATACATCAGACATAGCTTCTCTGCTCAAGCAGTTCTCTACCCAGCTTCCCTCTCTGTTTTGCTGAGTTAGGCAGCAGTCCCATAATCACACCAAGAACCTCTCTTGAAAAAGGACTCTGTACAAGAGGATCCAACACAAGATGAACAATTAATATTACAAGCTGTTTAAAATAACCCCAGCTTCCCTTTGTGCAGACATGCAGAAAAGAAATAAGGTGGAGCAATACCAAAGAAATACCAAAGCCCCCTTGGGCTGTCAGGGTGCTCTTCCACAGGTTCGCATCCTCCTACGCTGCTCTGCTTGTGCCAGCTGCCTCTGGAAAAGCTGAGTCCATCTTGGCAGTGAAGTACAATTTTGATAACCTGCGAGGGTGTTCAGAGAGAGGACCTTCGCTCAAGCTTCAGAACTCTCTGGGTACAAAAAAGCCCAGGATGGGCTCAAACCTCATCACTGAGATAGCCTAGACACACGGAGCGCTTCGACAAGCAGGTGTTACAGGAGTCGCTATCATTTCTGGGAATGCTGCCTCCCCATTCCAGCCAAGGATGCCGAAATGCCTCTCATTTAACTGTGTACCTTCCTGGCTATGATGTGGATTTATAACATCAAGCAACTGATAGGAACATGTCAGGCTGATGACAGAAACATGTACAGAAGTGCATGGGTGATGAGGGTAACCGTGTTTAAGCCTTTT
Organism: Aquila chrysaetos chrysaetos; assembly: GCF_900496995.4. NCBI lineage: Eukaryota > Metazoa > Chordata > Aves > Accipitriformes > Accipitridae > Aquila > Aquila chrysaetos. The sequence continues at coordinate 28,735,996 of NC_044008.1, forward strand.
GCCAAACCTGCTTTCCACCCTGTAAGGAATGAAGTGTTTATAAGATTCATAAACCTTTTGTGGATTGGCATAGCACAGCTTGAAAAGCCCAAGGACCGAGTAGCTGCCCTATAACAGTATCAGAGAAAAAAGAAATGGTAACAAACCACAGATTCCATCCCTTTCATAGACTAATGGTGAAGCAGAAACCTTTGGAGAAAAGTTACTTTTCCAGTCCTCCTAAAGTTTTTTTCAGTAAGGTTAAGAAGAGAGGGATGCCAAAGAGGCCTATCAGTTTATTAATTGGAAAAAAGGTTTCATGAAACTGTATAACTTTTATGATTTTGCTCTTAAGTCAAATGAAATGTAGAGCTATCGTGGAGTTTAACTGCTGTAGGTTGTTTCTACAGAAAATCTCTCCATGTCCACACTAAAAACAAAACCAGAGCTAAACAAAAGTAGTGAACCCAAGGACCAAGATCCTTTTAACTGAAACCTTCCAATCTCTGCCAAGGAGTGGTGGCTGGAGGTCTATATCTGTACTTTTCACAGCACTCTGATGGCCAACCTATCCAACTGAGAGGAGATGACAACACAATCCACCAGCCAAAAGTCCCTTGCCACAACCAGACTCTTTCTACCTAGAAAAAGCCAGGTCATTGTGCCAACTAGTTAAAACTCTTAAGACTAGACAAAAATAAATAAACAAAATACAGACAGTTTTAAAACCACTCAGATTCCATAAGAAATACAGAATATTCCTCTTATAATGTTTTGAGGTATGGCAGGGATCAGCACCCAAAAGAAAAGAATGTGTTGAAGTTTCAAACAATTTTTCATTTGAAAAAAATAAGCAAGGGACGATATTTATAACAAAAATATACGTCTATTTGTTCAAATATATCTGCTAAGATTGTACAAAATCTTAATGGTTGTTCCTCTGGAAATTATATATTTTAAATATGTTCAAAATGGAAGAAGAAACATGCCATAAAATGAAAATTTTGAAAGAAAAAAATATATTTTAAAAGTTACTATAAAGGGGAACTATGACCTTTCTGAGGTTTTCATATGGAACATTTAAGTGAAGCAGATACACTTTTGTTTAATGCTTGGTTTTGGACAAAGAAATGCAGGATATCCTGCACTATTGTTTGTGGGGTTTTTTAAATCAAAAATCTTCCGTGAAGAACAAAACCCAAAAATTGATGATTGCATTTGAACAGCCACTTCCTTATAAAGGTAATGACTAGAATCTCTGGATATAAAGAAGAAAAAGAGGAAGGAAAGAAATACATTTTAAATTAACACTGAAAAATGGGTAATAAACTTGCCACCAAGGGTCAAAAATTTTTCTTCCTGATCTTTTATTATGATGATACGTAATACTAAAACTCATGGAAAACATACTTATTCTACTTCGGCTATTTTGACTTGGTTTTAATGGCAACCTTCAACACTAAGTTCATAATCCCAAGAGAATTAATTTCCCCTACTCCAAACAAACTCTTTCTGTGTCTATATTTGTTATCAAGTGTTACTGAGCAATAAGTCTTCATATAAAATCTACCTCGACTCATCCACCACTAACATTTCTCTTCTAGGCCATTTGAATGTATAAGGAAACCATGGGGTGCAACAGTAGAGATGTCTGCCATAGTGATCTATAAACTTCTACCAAAATAGTCAATACATACTTAGTCTTTTCATTAACTGCAATATTTACCAAGGAGCTAAAGCTTTTAAAAGTATACCTAGCTATTGTTATTTATTCCCTTCATTAATTAGGAAAGGGAACCAACAATTTATCATTAGACACTACAAACACCACTTATCCTAAAATTATGAAATGTGGATCCTCCTGAGTATACAAGACCCAAAAGATCATCAAAAAGACTTGGTTTGTTCATTTAAATTCAAATGAAAAAGCTGTCACCTGGTTACAATCAATATAAATACATACAATGAATACCTAATGGAAATATTAAGAACTCAAATTAAAATTTGTGTATTTTCATCATGTTTGGATATAAACTTATACCATTGGGCAAAGATTGTATTATCCCATTCTTTAATGACATATCGTTCCTTAGAGGTTGAACTCTATTTCTGTCTTTATCATCTGCTGTGTACTCTGTTGATAAGCAGGAAAAGGAAGTAAGCACACTGTTTCTGGAATAAAAATAAAACTTTATATGTAACTAAGAAGTTACTGGAAAAACCACCATGTAAAATATGACCTGTACTGGAGCAGTAAAGTTATCTCACTATTGTAAATGAGCACCCTGCCAAGTGTCAGTGGACACCCTTTGCATCCCATTCTTGGAATTCATTTGCAGCAACAGCAACGCAAGATCATTTGGAAAGACAATTCTGCTTACAATATAATTTTTTCAGGACTCACTTTCCACAAGGAAGATAACACCTTGTGTAGTGATGGAAAACAGAATCCGTCTTATGACTAAATCTGACATTTTCATTCCTTTACATATCAACCAGAGTAATGCAATCAAATATTGGAGCAGATGTATCCATAGACCTAAGCCGAACAACCACAAAATATCAAATCATATGGCATGCATTACAGCAAAAAAAGGACTAGACTTAAGGACTAGAAACACATTCAAAAATGACAGAAAACAACTTTCCTCCTCATCTTTATCATGCCTTTGCAGAGTTGGTGCCCTGATTACCTTAATATTTGTTATTAACATATATAGAGAAAAGTCATCCTGCCAAGGAGCTTCTGACTGCTCCGAGAAATGTAAAGGCTACAACTAAACCAGTGGCCTTTTCTCCAGCATTTGCTATTTTGAACAGTGGAATTGAATGCAGTCCAGGATGCTGGATCTCTTCTCATAGCGTGTTTCACCCACGCTCAACCTGGAAATCTCTGCTTTTTTTCCATAATACAAGGAATGTTCACAACATGTTGGCTGCCGCATGTAAAATCCAGACATTTCAGATACTCTATAACAAACACGCGGGAAATTAAGACAGCTGCATGGAAAGCATAACTTGTTCTATCAGCTGAAAAGAAGGTACAGACAGCTGGGGACATCTTCTTCTTGTTTGCAGAAAGGTTTCGCAGGGTAGAGTGTTCAGCATGGAGGGACAGCATATCACACAGCGAGATGTTCACCACAAACCTCAGAGTGATGAAATATGAAATACATATGCTCAAGGAATCCGCATATGAAACACAGACAGAAAACAATAGCATCGGTTGTCTTAATAATACGCTTCCTATCTCAAAGACTGGCAAAGCAAAGAGAAACATTTCTGTAAAAGAAGTGTTATGTCCACATGTGCCATCTGTCAACATCTGCTGGTGAATCCCAAAGAGGTCAAGTGTGCTGCAGTTTGAACATTTTTGTGTTTCAACACACTGAACCACTTTGAAGAGTAAGTTAACAGCCCTCTTGTGTTGAGAAGCTCTGTCCAAATGGATACTTTCCCACTGTTTTTCAAAAAGTGAGCAAAACGAGAGAAAATCGATCTTGACAGCAGCCATGCCCTAATGATCTGATATACATTAGCCTGTTCAGACCATCGCCACTAGGCCTTTCTCATAATGAAAATACATACAAATGATGTAAACACCGTTAGGCTGAGTTACACCAACGTACAGACACTGTCATTACTGTAGCTCTGCAATTCCTTAGCAAAGTGGACACAGTAACATAGGAATTATTAAAAAAATTGTGCCCCCATAAGGTAGTGTCTGAGCAACTCGCAATCAGTTTAGAACTTGTCCTCTAACCACTACTATCTGGTGGGGAAATACACTAATTTCTGGTGTATTTTTGTCAGAAATAGTACAAAAGGAATTAAGTGACATGTCCAAGGCCACCTGAGCAATATGAGGCATAATGGAAAACTGAACTCAAGGGCTCTGAACCCCAGGCTCTGTAAGATAATAAAAAAAGATCTTTCCTGTTTAATATTAATATTTCCACTGTACTTGGGGAAGTGATTACAAGGAACGAACAATTATGCAAGCATCAGGAATCAGAAACATCCATAGAAGTAAATGGGAAAACTTTTATGTCCAGAAGACACTGCTGTTGCTGTTACAGATAATGATACCACAGCTGATCCTGACACTGCTGAGTGGGGCGTAATGTCAGTTCTGGATGAGGAGCTACACTGCAGCAAAAATTCTGATCATGAATCCCATGATACCATATCAGCATTTAACAGTCCTGACTTTCATGCCTAGGAGAGAACTGACTAAAATGCCAAGCAAAGAATCAGTGAAATCATTGTCAACTCTATTTAATATGTTTTAAGAAAAAGGACTAATTATTATTAACTACTGATCAACTACAGAAAGACATGGGAAGGTGAATCTAATCTTTAGGGGAAGACTAATACCCTGCATTTACAAATGCATGTTCTTTACTTTTAAACTAGATTTTTGGTTCTGTTTAATAGCATCTGTATTTGGCAGGTTTAATCTGCCACAGTTTTTGCTATAAGATTAAAGCCATGGGTAAAAAAATTGAGGTTTAGAGGTGTTGAGAAAACACTTACTGTTTCCTTATCATTTGAAAATAAAAATAATCACAGCACCATTATATCCAAATAATAAGAGACTCATTTAGAGGTAATTAAGACCGTCACTCCTCTTGGTATGAGAATGAGGAGATGCCATGCAACCCCCAGCTCCCCTTGTAGCCACCTCTGAGCAGTAATAACAGATATTTCCCCTCCTTTTTGAGTTTTTGATGTTGCCGGTTGAATACTTTTTGAAATTATTTTGGGTCAGTCTTCCATCTCTAAGGATCAGTCTCATCCTTGAAATATTTTTCTCCTGTTCCTAGATTTTATTATTACTATTATTATTCAGTTCCATAGTGCTAGTGCATGAGGACACTAGTCCACTCCATGTGCATGACCTTGTACAAATGCACAGCAAAAGCAGTCTGCTACCTGTGATTATTCAGACATAATTCATAATTAATAATGTGTGAACAGGCCAAATTTCAGAGACTTTTGGCTGCCTGTGGTATTTGTTCATTTTGATTTTTGTTCATTTTAACAATGTTTAATTTCAATGATTATTTCAACATTCTGAACAAAAACAACACCTTTAATTCTAAGTCAGTAAACACCCCTGTGAGTTCCAAAAGAGTTTCCAACAAAGTTAAAGTAGACCCCAAATTATATCTTTTATCTCTCTAGAGCAAAAAAAAAAAAAAAGGTAGTAGAGTCATCTAAAATACAAGCCATTACACTTGTTTTATACACCAGTATGAAGCAAAAGAAGGCACAAGTCCAATTTTTTTTGCAAATCCTTTGCAGTTCACCTTTAAACTAAAGGTCATCAGGTGAGAATCGGTGTGTTTGAAAGCACTTGAACTGCTTAGGGAGCTGATCTCATCTGTATTATTCATACATTTTTGCCGATTAGAAATCACAATGGACTGAAATTTTTCTAGTCTTTCACATCAGCAGGCATCCAGAGAGCACTGTCTTTTATTTACTGACCATCTTAAAAACGACACAGTTTTTTCTTATTTTATAATAATATGCTGTCTGACCAGTTCAGAGAGATCTCTAATAATGTCTCAGTCCAACCATGGGTCTCATTATGTTGGTAGGAACTGTCATGCAACTGTGAATGTGCAATAAGTGTAGAGGTACAGTAAATGGCAGAAAAATATGAAAAGCATTCTACTTTCAGATGCTGCACAAAGCTATTTATTCCTACTACACTGAATGAACTAAAAATTGAGGAGAGAAAATGAGGACTTTACTTCATGGCCTTCTAAATTTAAACAAAGAGAAGATTTAAGGATACATCTTACAGCAGAAAATGAGGGATGTTACACAGAGCAAGACATGCACATAGCTTTTCTTATATTCCATCCATTTTTTAAGCACAGCAGCACATTGATTTCAGTGGAAGTTCTGTTTAAAAATCAATGCTATACCATGACCCAGGTAACAGTTTAGAGACTACACATATTATTCATAAATGATGTGATTCTGGCCCAGATCTATCACCCTTACTGTGGGCATTTTCCTCTGACTGTGGTCTCACAAACATGCTGTAACAACTGTACGATTGTATCTCTGGATTTCAGCTTTATAGAAACGGGAAACTTTTGTCCTTTCATTCAATTTTATGTACTGGCTTACGTAAAATATGCTATAAAGAAAACTTGGGTTTCAAAATAAATAGTCACACAACATGACAGAACAGAAGAAGTGAGACATGTCTGAGGATTTTGATGCACAGCAAAGAGAATTTATTATAGTATGTATCTTCCTAACCTTGGGTCTGGCCTTCCTATTTGGAAGCACAAATATGTTGCCTACGAAATGAAATGAGAGGTAAGTCACCCATTTGCTCTCTGTCTGTGCCACATCACTGCTGCTTCTGGCATGACATTTCTTAGAGGATGAGACAGAGTGAAGAAGAAAGGGAACTGGTGAAGTGCCTTTCATTTCATTAACATACCTGTCAACAACATACAGACCTACTGCTATTGACACTCTCGTCCATTGCAGATCTGTTTGGTTCACCACATAGGCAGAAATTTCATCCCTATAGCGAGTACTGCAGTAAAATCGACACTCGCGCAAGGATCAATGATTTAAAAGGCTTGCACTCACCGCAGTACTGTCTACATCCAAACAGAGGTTTTGTAAATTATCATTGTCCAAGAACTAAACAAGAAATAAATTGTTCGGATCAAAAGAATATGCAAGAATATTCTCCGCAAGAAGAGGGAAAAGAGCACAATCTCATTTCAATCAGTATGAAATATTCCGTTCAAAACCCAGTAGTTTGGGCACATCCACAAAAGCCAAAGCAAAGAAAGGGATAAATTCACAACTACTCCAGAGGGCGGCTACTTGAATTAATAGCCCGGTTGGTGGGAAATTCACCCAAGCTGTGCAAGACCTCTCTTCCAACTAAGAGATACGATCCCGAGCTCCCACCCGCCAGGAGAGCGTACTGACGAGCATGCCCCAGCAAAACTCTGGGGGAAGCCGAGGGGCCAGGGCCAAGCCAGCCCCCAGGCGCTGATCCACTTTATATTCACTGTGGCAGAGGCTGGAGCCCAGCAATCCGCTTCCGCAACGCGTCTCATCTGCAAGGCTCGAAAGCCCTTCTTTCCCTGCTTTGCTCCATGAATATTTAGGTACCCCAGGCAAACTGGAACAGCTTTCCCCGGAGGGGTGTTGGTTCCAGCGTCTCCCTGAATCAGATAGAGAGTGGGTTTGGACCGGGGTCTTGTGCCACTCAGGAGAGCAGCCTAACCACCACGCTATTAGGTGTTCGAGCGTGGAGCTCCCGAAATCCCTCCTGTGGGAGCAGTGGCACTTGCCATAGCATATTTAAATATTAATTGAGCAAGAGAGTGTGAATGACTCTTTAAGCCTGACTAGCAGTTAAGGTGTTCTCCTGGGACATGGGAGCTACGATTTCAGATACCCTTAGGCAGAGCAAGGAATTGAACCCAAGCCTCCCACGGCTGCGTCTCTCTTTTTGCCCACTTCTGAATCCGGCCTGACTCCAGCCAGCACCACTGAGATCCACAGATAGCTAAATAACCCCAAACTGCATTGCTCAGTGAATTTACTGTTCAACAAGAAATCTTTGCCCCACTTACAACCCACCCCACTCTTGCTTGCCTGAAGAGTCAAAGGTGCTGATGTATGGCACCCCGCTGCTCCTATGTGTATGTATGCCTCTTCGCTTTTGAAATATTAGCACTATTTTTCCAGAGTTAGAAGTGCAGTTTCCCTTTACTTTCTCATGGGACCGATCAGTGAACCAGGGCAGGTCAAGACCGTTTATTTTAAGAGTGCAAATTTTACATTGCCATGCCAATAATGCCATATGTATAGTAGATGAGATTGCAAGGGTGTGTCTAAAGGTAAGGCGAAGGTTTGACGGATCTGGGGAATGAGCTGGGGAGTGTTCCAAAGTCCCTTAATATCCTTTGAAGGGAAAGCCAATACGGGAACGTCTTTACGGTAGAAGCTATGTGGGCAGAAACTGTAAGCCCATTCATGTCTCTAATTGTTCCACATCTGAAGGAGGCTGCTGCACATCTGTTATTCCACCACAAGAGTGGAATCTTTTATGAATTTGCCTGCACCTATCATGCTGAGGGAAGGTTTCACTGAGTAAAAAAGGATTTTCTTGCCAAACTGTGCATCCTTTTGGAAACTAACTGGGGCCAACACAGATGTGGTGAGCAGCACAAATCCCTCTTTGGAGCATAGATGGTTCCAGAAAAGCATCATTTTTCTACTGCTGGCAAGAAGCCGTAAGCTCATTTATGTTATTTTCTGAGAAGCAAGAGGGGACACTAACTCCAAATGCCTCGGTGTATTTGCTATTCTAACGCAATTAAGTGACTAGGAAAAAAGAGTGATGCCACACACAACCGCATTAACTGTAAGAGCTTTACAATAAAGCGTGGTAAAAAATATACAAGCAGTACGAGGGGGTTAAGGGACTTGGCAATGAGACCTATGGTCTGGGGTGTTCATCCAACTGAAGGTAGCAGGGAGCAGATATTTTGATGGCTTATATGAAATGAGGCATTCTCAGAAAAATGCCTAATAGTCCTTACCAGCACATTTTTGGCTCTCTTACTGCTCCCAGGGTAATTTTAATGAAGTCAGAGAAAGTGAAATACTTTGCACTATCTGAAACAGCCTTCTGAGGTTAAGACTGAGGCGCTACAGGCTGGCAGACTGGGGCAACCTGACATGTCCCTGCTTTTTCTCCGCTTGTTCTTTACATCAAGAGACCATTTTGTTTTCTAGGACTTTGTCTCCATCTACCATTACCAAACTATCACACATATAACACATGAAGAGATAAGATGGTAAATGTTTTGGCTAGATGTTCTGGCTCCTTAGCCCTAATAACGTGGATTAAAGCGTTCACTTCCATTATAAACAGAATTGTGCAAATAATAAATTGCTTTTATGCCTTGACATCAAAAATAAAACAATTAGTTTGGGCCTGCTCAAAGCAAAAAAAACCCTGGGGTACGTATGTGTGTGTATATGACTATTTTGATTTCTCTTTAATTTACCCTGCACTGAGAAGCACATATCTTTCAGCTTCATGTTTATTATTTTATTTTGAAGTCCTTTTTAAGGCATAAATATTATCAGCTTTGTGATCAGTTATTTCAAACATGTCACAGCAAAATATTTGAATATTGTTTAGATTTTGTCCTCTCTTTTAAGCTTAAGCTATTAAGTGAAAACAACCTAAATCATGTGTGTTCAGTCCCCTGAAGTTTCATTTTGTGTTAAATATTTTGTCAACAGATAAAATAAAAATTATGAACAGCCAGTATTGTTCCTATTAGTATTTTTGTCTTCCTTTGTCTTACTCCTTCATGGTGAGGTGATGTTGCTGTACAGTATTTACCCTCCCAAAATTATGTATCAGGAGATATTTAGAATATTGCAAATACAGCAAACAGCAATTATAAAAACCCTACAGTATTCACCCCTACCCCAGAGTCAACAGGCAGACGTGGGAATACGCAGCAAATATTAACATGCGACCACAGTGTTGCATTCTGGAGCAAGTTTAGAAAAAAACAAAGTTTACAACACATGCTGTACACAGAAAGTTGCATTAGAGACTAAAAATCAGGTTCATGTCTTACCACTACACTATGATATACTATCCGCTTCCCTCCAAACCTGTTGTTATGCCCAATGTATATGCTGAAGAGGGCTGCCTGATTTTCAAGAGCTGAATGTTAGGTCCTACCCATGAATTAATTGTCAGGTCTATGCCATTTTTAATGCATTGTTCAATAAGTATTAATCTATCTGCTGATCACTCAGAAGGAAGCTGCCATTCCGCATAGGAAATGATTAGCTTGTCACAGAAGCACATATTGGAAGGTCATCTCTTGACTTTGCCTGAACAGCTCTCCTGACAGAAAGGGTTAACAAGCAAAAATCAGTACGGTTCAAAGAGATCTGTCTGTAATAAATGAGCTACGTCCTTCTCTTGTGAAAGATTTTGTAAGATAGCAATCATATACAAATAGCACTGGTGCTTTTTTATTAGTACACCAGTCTCTGTTATTAGCACAGTTTGCAGAAGTGAAAGGATTTTACTGATCATCGTTATTTGCGCTGTTATCAATAACTATACACACAGACCAAAAATTAAACAGTGGAATGGGGGGGTGTGAATGGAGGAAGAGGGAAGAAAGAAAAAAGGAAAAGCAGAAGGGGTGACGGGGGCTATTTAAGAGGCAAAAAACAGTACCAAGGGAAAATCTGCAGAAGTCTACACGCACACATAGGCATTGCCCGTGCAGCTCTTCAAAAGGCTCTGAGCTTTAAAAGATATATATTTGGGTAATACTGTCTTCATATTGTACCTGAACAGTAATTGCACGTGCAATGCATAGAGAATATACACCAGTAACAAGAGAGTTTATATTCAACCCAGTTTTCAAGATACCTAATATTTTGTCAAACAATTTATAGGTTTTAGCTTAGGGATAAATTTGAAGCTGGCTTTTCCCCGGTGAAACCTGTAACAATAGAGAAATATATACTGAAGGGAAAGAGAAACTGGGATATTGAGCAAGCCTAACAGAAATCTAACATTTCATTTTGTACTTAATAATTACTTTTTACAGATCCCTTTGACTGGGAAAGCTTTTATATCTCAAAGTTTTACTGCTCAGCTACGATGCTGAAAATCTGTAGATTTTTTCCTTGCTTCAGATTCTAAAACATACATATGGTTTGTTTTCTGACATGAGACAGTACTTTCAGTTTCAAATAGCAACAGCCTATCTGCCAATCCTTTACGTAAGATTTAACGGCTAAAAACTATTTTAAGCCAACCTGTAAAACTCACTATTGTTACAGTTAGCAGGAAACAGCTAATTTGTCCATATATAAACAGAAACTTCATGTTTTGTTGTATAACTATGGCAACTTCTACAAATTACTCATCCAGGACTTTTGTTATGTCATTTTATGACTCAGACTTATTAATGTTCACCCTATTACCTCTCCTAGCCTCCAGTACAGTATCTCCACTTTCTGAAACTACTCTAAACTACGTTCTTAGGTCTGAATGTCCCTATCCAGCTGCCCATTAAAAATTACCAACACAACAAAAATTCTTTCTTGATCGGGCTGAGCACTATCTAAAAACTCTGAGTTTTATCTCTGTGCACCCGGAGATCTAGGTTGTGGTCTATTACATGATGACAAGACCTATTTTATATTCAAAGTAGTGAAATGACTACAGTATGTGACAAGGAGATAAGTACACCCACCTAGTTTGTTTCCAAGTGGATCGGTTCTTCAGCATGTATTAAGCCCTTCCAGATTTATCCCCGGCGGCTGGCTCTTTGCCAGGGCTTGGATTCTGTTCTGGTGTGCAGCGTGCTGAGTATTCCCAGGTGCTGGTATATTTTTATGCCTTAGTCCTTATTTACAGTTTTTCTAAGGGTTGCTTTGAAGTCTGAACAATCGTGTTGCAGCACGCTACAAAGTTCTTTCCACATCCAGCGATCTTTTCATGTTGCCTTAAGTTAAGCCATCTCTAAATGAGAAAATAGGAGGATGAGCACTAATAAACTTCAGAAGGAAAGAGCCTATTTCTTGCATAAAATTAATAATTTCAGTGTACCAGAAGCTATGTGAGCAATCACAGCACAAGATTAAGAACTTAAAATCGTGATTCACTCCATCCTCCTAAAATTCTTTGACAACGGCTACTAATATAGCACTACTTTCAACTTTATAGCTCCCCTTTTTACCAACCCTGCTATTATAACACTTGACATGCTTGGCTGCCATGGTGTAATAAAGAGGGGTAAAATGATTCATTAAAGGTCCCTGGTGCAAATCCTATTCAAAATTTTTTGGTTTGGAATAGGCAGTACAAAAAGGCTGTACCAGCAGTTTAAGGGTCATAAAGTAGTACGGGCACTCAGCTCTTTAAGTTTCAGTTAACTTTCGAAAAGCCAAAGCAACAACAACAAAAGCTATAAGGATACATTTAACTTTCCTTCGGAGAACAGGCACCTAGAGAATAGTACGGGAGGGAGAGCAGGGAAGCTGCCACATTATGCTGCAGTTTTAGCCAGCATCACTCATATGTGACTCTCGGCAGCTGTCTGATGCAAATAACTGCTCAGTGCCTGGTAAAACAACATGGTATGGTAGCATGCTTCACACCGTGAGGCAAACAGTACTCTGCAGAACAACAGGGAAAATCAGAATAAAGCTCTGGAAAATCAATCCAATGATTTGAGGGTTTTGAGCATTTGCTCCTCAAAATTAAATTCTAACTGCTTACAGTTATTCTCACAGATTCTTTTCATATTAAAAAAAAAATGTTTCTCAGTGTAGTTTGTATCTCTTGCTCAGTGCTTTCCTTTTAAAAAAAAAAAAAAAAAAATTAGTTTATTAAATGCATGTATTTGTAGCTCCGAAACAGTTTAGTTGTTACTTTGTAGAAAAAATAGCTTACTGTATACAAACTGTAGGACTTTGGTCACGATATATTAAATGTTTGTATGCCTCATTGCAATGCTATTATTTGCAGTTGTGTTTGTGGAGGTGTGATAAATTTGAGAAGGCAGCTCTAGTTTATTGTTAAAGGACAGACAGACAGAAGGGCCTAAGTCCAGGCACGGCGCTCCTTCTAGTTATGACGGTATCTCAGATGCTTAGCGCTCCCTGCCTTAGGTTTGCCAGCTGGGATATTAAGGACCTGAACAGGGCTCTTATTGATGTACACGATTCTATTTTTGGAGAGAAATGTACTAGTGAGTAAACTGAGGAAGGGAATACGGGTGAGATTCAAAGCCCATTCAAGTTTCTGAAATGATTTGATTAATTTTTGCTGTTTTCAGAGGAGACATTTCACAAGTTTATTTAAATTTCTAATGGATAGTGATACGGTGTAAACTAAACAATACTTTTATCATCCTCAGAAAGTCTAAGATATGGAGACTAAACCAGAGGAGAAATAACAGGGAAGAATATGCTCTATTTTACCATCACACAAATGCATGTATAACAGATAAACATCCTTCCTTTCACGCTGGATCAAGAGCCAAGGGAGATACCGCATACTTGAAGCCATCAACCACTTAAAACTGCTATTGTCAAAGCAATTTTTTACAGCAGACTGATTTGTATGCAGACCGTTTTTAATAGCACAGAAAGAGTTTGGGACCATGTGTTAGAGTACACAAGTGATTTCCAAAAGACATTTGAAATGTAAAAATTCTGGAGGCTGCCTCCTTCCTTTCTCCCCTTCCCTGCAACATGCATACACATGCACACACGCACCATCAACTTCCACTGACATTTCTTCATTACTATGAAGAAGCTCAGGCTCTCTTGAGGGATTTTGCAAAGCACTGCTCCTCTTTTTAAGTAAGGCTACACACTTACGTCTCTACAAATGATTTCCATAAGTTTATATTCCATCAAAACACATGATTTCAGATCTTAAGGTGTAGAAGTAGTGTTAACAAGGTCCTCCTATGAAGATTTTAAGCTCTTTTGAATGTAATTTCATTCTTTCTGGTGGCTTCCACTTGTCAAATTTGCACGGGGCATTGGGACATTCTTTGGCATCAGAAGGTGCAGCTGGAGAATAAAATGTCCGGAAATCCACACTGCTAAACTGAAATCTTTGCTTGTTTGATCTAGGAAAAGGCCATATCCTGGTGCAATGTTATCAAATCCTGATATCTGCAAGAGATGCTGGCTTTCTGTAAGAAGAGTAAAGATAAAATAAAATAAAATAAAATAAAAAAATAAAATAAAATAAAATACTGCAACTCTCTCCTATGGTATCAGTCTATCAACTATTTTGGGGTTCCACACGGTCACCACAGTATTTAGGGTAGACACAGTGATTTGTCTTTTAAAAACCGGCGCATTAAGACAGAACCACACTTCCCTCTTAGCTGAGCACCAGCTAAGGCTTAATATTAACACTGGATTAGAATTTTAGTGGGAAAAACAATGATCTCTTTCCACTGTAAAGCTACTAGAACCATGTAATCCAGCTGCAAGCATGCTCATCAAAACAGGAACCCAAGAAACCAGACACTTTGCAATTCCATTTCACTGCACTTTCAACATACAGTAACAAAGGTAACAAAAGGATGTTTATTTCCTTTCTAAGGCAGACAAAGAAGCTGCAGCGGCATTTACCGTTTAGGTTTCAAGATAAGGATGTGTGGAGTTCACAATACATCCATGCCAATGACAAGATAAAACAGAGATCATGTGAATTGTAGAGTGGGCTGTACAAAAACCCAATATTACAGTAATACGAAGAATGTGATACTTCAGTATTTCTATGACAAATTACTTTTTCCACAATGGTATAAATCAATTAAAAACTTACAAGTATTTTGCAATTCTTATTTGTTCTGTCTATATTCACACTTTAAAAAATCTAATAGAAAAAATCATCTTAGTTATTTTTAAGTAATACCATTGTAGGGAAGAAAAAAATTAGAAATTAGCTAGTTTTCCCTTTATGTGGTGCTGTAAGACAGCAAAATCTAGTGGGATGAACAGAAGAATGGAAACCGGGACTTAGGAGTTTTATTTCTTGGTCTTACACTGATACACTGTTTGAACCTCAGTGAACCACTAAACTCCCTGCCGCAACTTCCCCAACCGCGTCAGGAGAAGAATGATTGGTTTTAGAGGTACTGCGAAGCCCTGGACACCAGACCTGTGGTGGAAGGCACACCATGGTGGGCAACAAGTCCTGCTTTTCCGTGGCTCCACAGAGCAGAGTCCCAGACCGAGCGTCATCAGGTAGCACTGCCCCAGGCTCTGTTAGTCTTCACATCCATACATTCCTTATCATGGCCCATATTTGCTGTGCAAAAAGGAGGTGTCCCACTGTTTCACATGAATCCTCCCTCACTTGGGCTTGACCATTTTGCACAAAGAAAAGAGATGCTGCAGCAGTACCATCCATATGCCTACTCCAACATTCTTTCACTCAACATGACTTCTCTTTTGATTTTTCTCCCACCTCCACCACTTAATGAAGAGAAGCACGAATCACACTCTTATGAAAGATAAAGAAATATTTCTACATAAAGAACTTCAGTATTCTCTGAGTGCTCTACCGTGGTTCATTAGGAAAATTGTCACCAGGTAACGGCCCACTTCATGACAAATGCAGTCAAACAACCAACGTCTCCCTAAGCCTCCATTCACAAATATGCCCTAAATAGGTCTATTTACACACAAGCCGCAGTAACATCCAGCCACTGCCATGAGCCAGGAGAAATACACTGAAAAAAAAAAAATCACTCTAAACATGCATGGTTTTTTTAATTCCCAGATTTAATATATTTACGCATCATTCCCAGATGACTCAGAAAGACCTATTCCTAAAGAGTGGCCTAGATGACTAAAAAAGGTCTTAACTGTAATGGAGAGCTAGAAAGGCAGCTACTGACACACCAAAATCAGGGTGCTGGGCTTATCGCTGAAATTTCCCTGGTTAGTTCTGTGAGATCATCTCAGGGAAGTGCCAGGCCATCAGATGTAATTAAAACCAATAACTCTCCAACATTCACATGCTGCAAACTGAGGTGTTAGCACAGTCTCCTGGAGTCATAGTAGAGGACCTTGTAAGGTGAAGTGAATTGCAGGAGCAAGAAAAGAGATTTAAGTGTCCTTTAGTAAACAAACATCTCTAATTCTTAAATGTGTCTGCACTCTAAGCGATTTCTGTCACGTTTGAGGAAAGAATCCTCTTCTCTGCAGTTCTTGTCTCTCTCTCTTACTCATGGTCTCATTTTAAAAATGTTTCTCTATTCCCTCTGAACGTTGTTCTTCCTATGCTTCATATAAATTAACCGCCTTACCGCCTTTATAAGGTTTTAGGGATGTAAACTCTGTCAAAGGTGATTTAGAAAATTCTAACACACATCAAAAAAGTAAAGATTGTCTTGAAATGCAACTAACAAAAAGCTTAACACAAAATTAAAATTCTGCAATATTTTCCCACCTAGCTCCATGTCAAACTGGTGGCTTCTCTACATTAAATTTAATTTTGGAATTTTTATGGCAACTATGTACTATCAAATCTTGCATTAACATGCATATTCCACCTTTTGGGCTCAAGATATAGTCCAGTATTAACTGGAATTGTGAATTGCAAAGTGCCTTTCTCTTATAAAATAAACTTCCTGAGTTCGCCTCCCTTCACAGCTACTGTATTAAATATGTTTGAGCATATTCCACTTTTTGTCTGGGGATAACTTACACAGTTTTACAGAGAGATGATATTTCAGAACTGAACATCATTTCTCGTTATTAAAGTAATATTTAAATTGACGTTAAACATTATAGCCCACTCTTCACTTAACATTGTTTCGGCACAACATCTTCTGGTGCTGTAAGGGTAGAGGTTAGGCACTAAGCACTCTACATGGGGGGAAGAAAGGGGTATATGCCAATAGATTCAAGCTCCGCGGTCCAGCTGGGCGCTTTGACCGCATTTCAGAATGAGATACAGATGCTGACAGTTTCTTTTTCCTCCCTCCTGGCAGTGATTTCCATCACGGGAAGCCGGGGCTGTGGACAAGGGGGCTCTGGTGCACCCCAGCGCGCCCCTCAGCCCAGACCCTGACCGCAGCAGTACTTCTCGGGCTGCCATCAAGCCGACGGCCTGGGGGAGCTCCCTCTTTCACTTTGTACTCCAAATTAATCTCTAAAAAAAGCAAAAACCAGCTTAGGTTCCCTGTCTGCCACAGCAAATCTGTTTGATAGATTCTCTCAACAACAGAAGGAACTCAAAAAGTCCTGCTACCATTATTAAAAAATGTACTTTATCATATTCAGTAAAGCTATCATCTCGAACAGATGAAATCTTTTTGGAAACTGGGTTGAGCAAATTCTAACGCTGAAGAGCTCAATCCACCCGAGCACTAGGCATGCACTCACATTCAGTTCTTAGGCATGTGCTCCAGTGCCATCCCGGATCAAGCCCTTTTATTCCTCATTTAGGACGCAATTTGAAAATATATGCCACCATGCGGTGTTATATAATTCAGCTCTATTTGAGAAGGATAAGCCAAGAGAAGGTCATTGCCGGTAAAAAGCAACTAGAAAGGAATAGAACAGCCTTTGTATTATCCTGTCCTGTCCATTTTATATTTTAGACTGAAATATACTTGTTCTTATGATATGTTCCAGCATATTCCCTTGGTCTCCTTTGATATGACTGGTACAATCCGATGCAGCGGTTCATATGGAATACATATGAAAATCACTTGATTTCTATTTATTTTTTTATTTTAAAAAAAGTCAGGGAAGAAAGTATGAAAAGAATAATATGCTGGTAGCAGAACCTGGTAGAAACATATGGGGTAGTCATGTTGTACTTTCAGTAACAGCAGAAAAGCAAGTGATGATTGTGAACTGTGCTATGTAAAAATAATTAACTCGTTCACTCTCAGAAACCAGTGAAATAATCTACTTGGTCTCTGATCTGTTGAAACCGCATTTTCACTTACTCATTTGTTGTATCTTAATGTTTAGAGAAGTTTCCAAAAATCTTCCTGTACTTCTGCTCAAGGTTACATGTTTTACGAATCAACAAAAAAAAAAAACCCCTTCAGTAAGGGATGTGAGTATAAGTTGCTCCATATGCCTGCAGGGAACCCCAAAACTAATTTAAAGATAATTCATCAAGTTTTTGATCCTGGCTTAGCAGTAGCATCATTACCTTAAAGCGTAAGCAAGAGAAGGAACTTCTGTGCAATTAGCTGGTATGGGTACTACTCGGAGTAGCAAAGTGATCCCTGCAGAGCAGAAATGAACAGCAGGAACCTAAGTCAGAGGAATTTAAGCGGCAGCTTGTAGGTACCACAGTTTAAAGGCATAAAGTCATATACGGTAGGAGCCAGCAGAGGGTGCTTCCTTTTTAGGGTTGGAATAGGAGTGACTCAGGCACAGGAATAAAAAAAGCCTTCGCGTATCTTTCATTTGCTAAAAGATTTGCCCCTACTTCAGATGCACCACATTTCTTTGTGAAAAGCGGGGGTTTCAAACATAAGGTAGTTGCAGAGTAATAAATCATATGCGTTTTTTAAAATACATCCCCTTTCCCGAATCTGCGTTGTTGGTTATAAGGTAAAGCTGACATAGTTTGCATGTAACTTTTTTTCTTTTTTAAAGGAAACAATATTTCCTTCACTTAATTCCAGGTAGACTTCACCTAGGCAATGTTTTCACTGCAGCAGCTCCCACTCTGTGAAGCAGTATGAAGTGTCACTGACATTCTTTAAACTGCTGTTTGCCTTTGAACAGTTTTTTTCAGATTTCCTCAGGAATTCTCTATAATGAATGTAACATTTTACTGACTCTACATCACCACTAGGGATGCTTAGACCAGGTGACTGAGTAAACCCACCAGCAAAAAATCCCCATAGCGATTAGGTTTCCAAAATAGCCTATTGTCTAGTCCATGGTGAGCTGCATAGATAAATAAAATGACCTTAGATTTCCCGCTATGTGCCACTATTACCCCAGAATTCCTTCCCTAGGGAAAATCAATATCTTTAATTAAAAAAAAAAAAAAAAAAGCAGTCTAAGTTGAAATTTGTAAAAGCAGCTTTTATTTAGCAGCCTAAGACGAAATTTGCCTCGCAGTGCTGGCCCTGTTAGCCTGATTCCCAGCTCTAAGAGCCGCACACTGATGTGAATCGCAGCCTTCAGAAGAGCAAACCACGAGTGCTAGAAAGGATTAGAGGTCTGAGCCATCAAGCTAGCTTCAAGGTTTTTCTTTCCCCATTATTTTTATGTTTGATAGCACGCTTAAATTAAATACTTGGAAGATTACATTTCGCTAAATATGTTGCGAGCAAACAGATTCTGCAGTCAAGCCGTTCTTTCACCCGAGAACATTTATCTGTAAAAGGTAGCACGTTTCCTTGGACGGCAGCCATTCCTGGCAGCAGATCTCAGCACTCAGTAGGAAACCCATGTCTTTGAGTTCTGAACTAGCCCATACTGGAATTAAAACACAACACTAACAGTCAGAATCAGTTGTTCTTGGTGGGTAAGTGTTTTATAACTGCATGGGGATATAAGAGCAGTGCTTCGAGTTTAAATCCTTTTTTAGAAAATGCTGTGATTAACTGCATGACTTCACTTATTGTTAAGGTAACAGATGGAAGTGCCACAGTGAAATATTTCCTTTTTATTTACAAACAATAGAAAGTCTTTCTGCTGATAGGAATTAAAACATTACAGAAGCATTGGTTCCACAAGCTTAAATTCTTTCATGCTACCACATGCATTTTTCATGGAAAGTCAACATCTTTAACATTTTTGCACTGTCTGAATTTATCATCCATAACTTTTTTGTGATTCCTGTTCAAATGAGTTTGCTTCTTTAGAAAGAATTATGTACCTACAGTATAATGAGCTAATTAACTAAAGAACAAAAGGTGCCTTCTGTTATATGTGAGACATAACTAGCTCCCAGACAGAGGCAACACATTCTTTATTTTTAAAGGCAATCCGTATTGCTGATTTTGATGTCAGACGCCCTGTATCATTTTGTACAGTGCCACAAAAGGACTGATAAAACATTAAAATGAAAATTGGCTTTAAAAAAACCCATGCGCCACATCTTACCACCAGTATTATGAATTTTGAGAGGTTTGTAAAAGATGTGCACTTTGATCAATTGCAGGGTTTCTAAGAAAAAAAATCACTTTTATGCTCTTTGACTGGCAATAGCACTGAGCAATGGACAAAACTGACAGAAAGAGACAGAAGCAGCGTAAACAAAATAAGGCAGGGATTTTATGAAATATTAATTCTATTAATTCACAGCAAAAATCTTTGTTTATTATGGTATATTAAAAATATATTTTCTTTATTCTAAATCATTTCTCCACAGACACAGTACAACTTGTCAATGCCTGTAAAGATCTCTTAGCTTGCTAGAAACGCCTCAAGCACAAAGAGCAGTAAAATATTTTTAACACCGTAGACTTAGATCTCACCACATTTAACAAAATATATTAAAATAATGATTTATAACGTGGTTACAAGTGAACGGTAAAGAACACATTTACTTTTAACCAGTAATAATTGCCATCGTGCCATCGAAAGACCTCAAAAGAATTAAAAACACTGTGCAATGAAACTTGACTGATTCTGCGAGCTGTTGTAAGAGAGCACTACCTGTGTCCAGCACTCACAGATAGGTCCGTGGAAGCAGAAGGATGCTGAAAGTACACTTCTGCATACATGCAAAAGAAAAACTCTCTTATTCCAGGGTTCCTATAGGAATTACAATAATAATTGCACTGGCAGTATACAAGTTGTGTGGATTAGAGTTGAAGACCCAACAGCCACCACTCCACCCGTGGCTTCGTGGGTCCCTCGTACACCCTCGGTGTGAGGCAGAGGGTTTGGGGCTCGTCTTCTGTGCTCTGGTCAGCTCAGCCCAAAGGACTGCAAACAGCTGCACTGCAAAATCACTGTATTAGATTCTAATTGCATATTTCTTTCTCTTCTAGGTGTCTCCAGAAATCAGTAAAATAAGTAAGCATTCTACTTTAGTGAGACTCATCTCTAGACACATATTTCTATTAAATCTAATTTCTGCACCTGCATCATCAAACATCTAAACAGATCCTACGTTTTCAACAGATCATCCTCGTGGGATAGACTTTCTGCTATCCTTAATAAAAGCTCACAGCTTTCTGGTGCCTCCTGCCTATGTTGTGCCAGCAAAGGGGTTGGACACCTCTTACACATAATTCCATATTAATTTCTCTTTTTAAAGGTGTCTTGCAAAAACGATCTGAGCAGCATGCACAGAGGCATTTGATCATCGGCTGGATAATGGGCATACAATATCAGGGTTAAAAAGACTGCACATGCTGCTGTAAAAAGGCAGATATCCACCATTTTAATTTCTATTTGAATGGAACCTAAAATGGTGATTAATACATACCATTAGAACTAAGGAAGAGATTCCTATCATCATTAATAACGGCTTGCCTTCTCTGTGGACACTCAGTCACTTGGGGCAATCCGAGTGCACACACAGAGAACCAGAAACTCCCTTCCCACCGGCATCTAAGTTTCACAAAAGTTCTTATCCAAAGGTCAGCTGCCAATCGGTATGTACATATATACACACATGGGTCCTTGGTGGGAATAAATTCCAAGTTAGTTGGCTACAAGAGCATATAGATACTACTACTTGAGGTAAAGAAGAATAAACTTTTTTTATTTGTTCTTTTGCCCTTCCTAGAACATGGGATGCCCATACATCCTGAGCTGCTATATGGCCTATCAATTAAAAATGGCATATAAAAGATGGAGATAAATTTTCACTACAATATCTAAAAATCATTAAAATGCCTCTGTATAGCGGTCACCAACCTCTGTTATACCTTCACCTTCAGGCCTTCGAATAGCTCTTAACATCAAGTAAAGCAGTAAAGGAGGAGGCTTTCAGGAGTAACCTCAGAGCTATGAATCTGTCTTACTTGAAAATCACCAGCAACCTCTTCATCTTTATGAAATCAGCTATAGAAGATCTTGTTTAGCTGAGATTATGGTTATGCAAACTTGAGCTGTTGCTTCTTGTCCAGACAGAAAGGTAAGAAACGCAATACAATAAAAGCTTCATGGCATTCACTCACTAAACTGGAACTGCTCTGGTTTTGAAAGGAGAAGCTGTACAACCCTTCAGAAGAGTGAAAAGGCTGAGATGGACAGCTATGAACATCCTGAAGACTGAAGAAACAAGCAAAGTGCATCTGCATGGGATCTGAGGCCATTCTTTAAGGTGATTTCCCTTAAAAATGTATGGTTTTCTGTATTAGAAAATTACAAATTTATTGGTAATTTTACAAATAATTTCTAATTACACATCAGAAACTGCTTCCCTTTCTCAAAGAAGCTACGAAGTGGTGAAGGCTCTTTCTAGCAATGTTATATCTTACACAGATTTTTCCAGGCAGAAGTCTGAAAAATGCAAAAAGGGGGGGATACAACAGAAGACGACTGTTCTGCTGCCTTCCATTTCTAGCAGGCCTCTTACAAAGTCAGAGAGCACTGGTTTGGGAGCACTCGTAGAGTGTGATGTCTCCTCTTGGCAAAGTAAAGGAAAAGCATTCCGTAAAGTTGTAGAAAAACTAATAGTTTGCCAATACCTTGGCTCTTAGGCCTTCATCACGCTCTCAATGATTTCTACAGGAGACTGCTTACAATAAAACTGAGAAAAACCAAAATGGTTTCACTTGGTAAGCTTGCCATTCCTGTTGTGAAGAACATGTTTTCAGTAGAAACTTTTCCTGCCGCACGATCAATGTAAAAATATAAAACAAACAAAAATCAGTAATCTCTTACTTCTCAACAGAGTAATAAATAACCCAATTAATAATTATTTTCCAACTGTCCTAACAAGCATGTCATAAAACAAGGTTGATGCTTCTCTCGCTTGAGTAGATTAGGAACAGTTATACCATAGTCATTGAACAGAAATATTCTATGAGAAGAGAATCAGAATCATAAACTTTAACAATCCTGATAAAAAAATCTGTCATTATTTGCATTGCCACACACTTCTATTTAGGGCATATGAAAGCGTATATTTTTACAAGCAAAATGATCTGAAAAATTAACATAATGGTTCATTCCTGAGGAAGATAAATAGCTGATAGGTTGTTAAATTTATTACAGATTTTAGTATACAGATTTTTTGTTAAATTAAGGGATAAGGTAAAATTCCTCGAATTGCAGTATAAATTAATAAGATTAATTTTTTTACCCATAATAATATTAAAAATCATCTAATTACATATTGGCAGCAGCATCATATACTTCAGCAATTGATCGCAGATTACTAATTTTAATAATCAGCAATGATTCTAACCCATTTAATGAACTGCTTAGTAGTAGATCTAACAGAAGTTTAATCCATGTTGCAACTACTTGAAAAATAAACCCAACAGTACTATAATTTGATATGACAGTCAGGACTGCAAGTGTAAGATCATTAACACTTCATAGGTTATACCCTGAAGTAAATCTTACAAGAAGTTCACATAAATAAGGACAGATTTACACAATTATGTAGTTATGAGTATCACTGCATTTCTAACCATAAGTGAATTCTTCTCAATTTGCTATTCATTTGACTTTGATATGCATAAAAACCGCAATCCAACAGAAAACAAGTCAACTCATTTTTCCTTTTTTGTTATTTGGTTTCAGGACATTTATATATCAGGTAGAGGTATATGAACCCAGACAGTTTCATCTAAGAGAATTTTTGCTTGTGAAAGAATTCAGAAAAGTTTCATTTGTTCCACTTAGGTTTGCATTTTTGCCTATTGTTTGACTGGCATGCTACAAAAGACTTATAAGGAGTTAAAGAAAAGTTAAATTTGGCAATACAAGACTCCTCTCTGGAAAAAAAAAAAAAAAAAAAGAAAGTGCTGAGAATAATGATAACAAAAAATTTAGATAGCCCCTGTGGTGGCAACATCAATATTTTGGAACCCTTTTAATACAAAAAAATGCAAAGACAAGGGAGCTCTCTACTTTGTAAGGGAGCTCTTCATTGGTATTTGAAACTGAACAACTCAAAAATGATACTGCAGCACACCACACTCTGATCAAACACATTAACTTGTAAAATTTCTCACCTCTGTGGAGACACTGATGACATTGTTTGGGTTTTATCTGATAGGGAGTGAAGGGGAATTGGGAATGTATTATTTCAGGAGATTATAAATAACTTTACTTTAAAGACCCATAGCCTTGAAAGATGGAGGGTTTTTTCTTTTTAGGAACCTAGCAGGTTTTAATTTTCTTAGATAAAAAATTTTTAGATTGCAATAAACACAATATATCTGTCAGTCAATCTGTGTTGTTTGGTCCTAAAATACTCTCAGATGACTAACATAACTGTTGGTGTGGAAGTCCTATGTTCCTCTGACACCTAATGCCAACGACCTGGGGAGCTCCACCCTAGAATGAGAAATGCAGCTAAAAATCACATTTTAAAAAAAAAAAAAAGAAAAAAATAAGTAACCATTTGGTAACATCAGCTCTGCTGGTTAGTTCCAATCAAGTTAAATCTTGGATAAGCAGACTAGATTTTGTGCCTGATTTTAAAATGTGACCAGTGGGTATACCTATATAAAAACCTATGCATTTATATAGGTAAGAAATTGGGGTTTGTTTATGAAAGCAAGAAAATATGTTCAACACTTTGCAACACCTCTGAAAGAAAGAATTTCACAGCAATTTATACAAAGCACAGCTAACCCTTTTTCAAAGAATTGCCTTTTGAAGAACTGTTCTATCAAATGTGGAGATTAAGTCAGTCACTGGGCAAAGGCCCAATGCAGCAAAAATGTCAGAGTAGTTTTTACTGCTGAGTGGCTATTGAGACCCTCCCAGTGTCACTTTTGTCCTTCAGTAACCTCAGAGAGCTTCAGCACCACTAAATGTTTGCAAGTATGCCAGAGAGGTACTTTTAACAGCAGATATTACTGCTCTGTTTTACAGATGAAACAAGTAAACCTACCCTCTCCACCTCTTGTCTCGCTAATTAACCGTCCTCACTGATGAGCATACTCATTCACGCTGGAAAATACCTGATGACTCGCTGTTAATATTAAGTCCTAGTTAGACATGTCTCTTCTAAAATGTAGAAATGTTACATTTTGGGGAAGTTTAGAAAAAGCTCAAAATTCTGAAAAGTGTTGAGGTGGTGATGATAATCAAGGAATTTCATTACTTCATTAAAATTACTCAGCACTTCAAAATATCAGATTATTTAAGTTTGTTGGCTTTGCTAAACGTTATTACTAGCAGTCAATTGAACAAAAATGTTCCAGTACTTCTACCCTCATAATCAAGTTTTAAATTAAGTCTTCAAATCTTTGAATCAGCTCTATGAACATGTAGAGGAAAAGTTTCAACCCACAACACTTTAAATAATCAACACTTGATTGAAACCACTGCATTATTTCTTTTTTTAAATGTTCACAGTGGTATTGACTTGGTCACACTCAAACTTTGAGAACTAGTAGATTTCTTCTCATTTTCTTCTAAATACACACATGCAAATAGTATTTTACATAACTTCTAATTTTTTGTGGTTATCACCATTCTGAACTATTTGACCTTATCATTTTTTAACACAACTCTCGCTTATGAAATATTAGAGGAACTAATTGCTCAGAACTGTTACATGTGAAACTGCGAGATAGCACATCCTTTGCAAATCATGTTTGGTTAGCTTGTCTTTGCTTGAAAACTGCATTCTTCATGAAACTCCAAATTAATATCCTTAGTTCTAAAGATAATTTGCCACAAACATTAATTTCACTGATGAAAAGTTCCAGCTCTCTTTTCAGTATTCCTCTTCAAATCCACCTGAACATCTACAGTAAGTTATTTGGACAATATTGCAAGATTTTAAAAAATGCTATCTACTGTCAAAGTAATTTTTACTAATCAAAATTGAAAGTTATTTATTTTTTATCCTTTGCTTTCAGGCAGCTCACATTTAGTGCAATTTGGTACAGTACACGAAACTATTTAAATATTGCTTTCAACTTTTTGGAGCCTTTTGTTTTACCAGACTTCTGTGTTACTTCACTATGCAATTTTCTGAAGGCTAGTAATTATTAGGACATGTGGTAGGCGTTTATCACCAGTAACATCACACAACCCACTCTATGATCAAGATACAATAGGGCAAATGGTACAATTAAAGGCACATTCTTTGGTGCATAACAATAGAAGCCTTGTGACATGGCAAGATTAAGAAAAGACTCAAACATCTTTAAAACTACTCATTACCACCAGTTAAAATGTGCATGTCTGACCTTTATGGTAATCAGTAGTACTCCACTTGTGCACTATAGAGCTAAATAAGCTTTATTTTAGACACACAGAATTCTTTGCGGTGACCTGCAGTTAACTTAGCTGATCTCAGAGCTGACGCTTACAATGAATCAACCCATCAGTGGTCATAATGATAGGCCATCATCTTTGTCAACCAGTTTATGATGACAGGCAGAAAACAGTACTGTAGGTTTTCCTGCCAAGTGGAGTAGTATTTAAATGTTGACTGCTACATACATCAGAATAACAAGGTTGCAAAGTTACTGAGAATCCCGTTCCCCGAGGTGCAGATTCACCCTGTGGTGCTATTATACCATAAGGTATATCAAAGATAATTGCTTAGTTTATTATCCTGTTGTCTTTTATGTCAGCCCCTAATTGTGAATTCAGAAGCCTCTTGATCTCCCAGTTCCTTATGGACCTGTTATTAACCCCAGTCATTTTAATTAGGATTTATTACTATTTTTATTATTGAAGTGCAGAATTTTTAAAAATAGATGTTTCCAAATAACCCACAATTCCTTCATATGGCTTCAGTAAAAGAGAGATTGATGGGATATTCAGTCGGCATTGTAAATACAGGTCTCCCAAGCTCCTTTTCCATCCTCTGACAAAATCAAGGTTCATAATTTTTTCCCAGAGTTACTTTAATATTCAGTTAAAGAGCATGTAAACATACAAAGATTTCTGTGGTAAAACCAGATTATTACAGTTCTGTGTGATTTTATAGAACCATTCCAACAGGAAAGTGCAAGACGGCTATGTCACAGCTGCTATATTCCCTACAGTCCTGAAGTACGTTGGTCAAGCTTTCACAGTTCTTGTGCTGCACTTGTAGAGACAGTTTAAGCACATTCCCCTAAAACACCACATGAAACCTACAGAACCTAGAAACAGTTAAAAAACTATGGCCTGGCTAGTACATATAAGTAGTCATTCATAATTCCTCCTAATGTATACAATATTAATCTGTATGTACCTAGAAAATCTGACTACTTCCTATACTTCAAAGTCATTGCCTTTGCTACGAGACCTAGAAAGTGCTTCAGGATTCATTATGACATGTGGAATATATAAGCAATAAGGCATGACAGGGAGTGTGGTTATCATAAGATAATCACACCCCTGGGTCATTACAAAGCATGAGGTGCAGCCGAGCACCTCTCATTCCCCCTGGGGTGTGATTATATCATGATAAGCACACTTCATGCAGTTACCTTATTGCTTTTATAAAAAGTCTTTGTTGGGAAGAAAAACTGTATTTTTTGCTTAAAGATGATAAAGTTGGCAGTTTACAATGTTGAGCAGTACTTTCTGCTAAGCTCAATGGTTTATATGTGTTAATCTACTCCTTTAGAATGTGCATCTGCCAGAGCCGATCCGAACTTATTAATCAAAGAAGGTTTCCATAATTCAGCATGTGTTCGAATGATCCGGCTGAAAAAGAACGTGCGCATGTCCCAGAGAATCCCATAGCCATTGACTGCTCACTGGACACCCATTTTTCTTGAAAATCACAACAAAACAAAACAAAACAAAACAAAACCCCAAAACCAAAAAAGAAGACAACGAACTAAGTTGCTTAACTAAAAGCTAAATGATGTTTTAAACACATACCTTTCAAGTAAAAGGTAGGCTTCAGTAGCTGAAAAAGAATTCAACCTGCAAAACAAGGAAAAGTTTCTAACTTGCTTTTGCCCCTGGTAGATGTTCTCCCACAAATTAAGGGTGACAACTTAATTTAGGGTCCTAGATAAACTACAAAATCCCACTGCTGTCATTCAGATTGTAGCCTAAGGGGTCTAATGTGATCTTTTGGATTTACAAACACCTGCCTTGGATTATGCCATATGTCTTCTTAGTGGCTCCAGGGGTGTATGCTCTGTCCAGTATTCGGCTCATTTTGTGCTTTAAGAATGCATAACTGCACACGGGATATGAAGGTTTGTATCCATTTACAATTTATCAAGTGTGATGGCCATGTTCTGATTTCAGAGGCATTCAATGGTCTGGAAAGGGGCATATGTATGGGCTGAATTTGGCCCTGGGCCATTTATGAATATAGGTAACACTTTTCACCTAACATGAGCAAGTCACAAATTCAACTGTTTAATTTAAATAGGTCCTTGTCACCGTATCTTCCAGATTTAAGAGGCAGGGTTAGGAACACTGTCAGTATCCTGGATGAAAAGGAAAAATTCCACTATCCTTCTATCTTCCAATATTTGGTTTGACACAGTACTCTCGCTACACAAAGATGCATAAAATTTTGCTTCTTCCAACAACAATTTGAACTCTACTGTTTTGTCTTTATATTTTAATTGTATAGAGGTACAAGATTTTTATATATTTAATTGATTATTTTTCTATCAAATGTTGCCAGTCTCTCTCTCAACTGGAAATTTGTTTCTTAATACAGAATATGATGTTAAAATTATTAAATATAATATGTATAAAATAATTTATATAAATATATGTATGTAACATATATTATAATGAAATTATTCCCCCCAAATGGAAATTATATCAAAAGATATATTTCTGATGCATTTCCTTAGAAGTCTAGAGATTTATGACAAACAAAGAATCTGGCCTTCCAAATAACAATGATACTAATTACAAGTTAATTTAATAATTAGAACAGAAAGCAATTGAGAAATAACAAGTAAGAATGTGACAAAAGAATAGTAAGCTAGTAATTTTTTGGCCATTTTAACATTTTTTTTGGATGACATGTTTTTATATAATAAATTCATTATTTGAAGTGATTCACAAATAACTTTGGAAACGGATTCCTTACCTAGAATAGATGGGTTGAAAGTCAGAGTTGTGGTTACTCACTTCCTTACAATTAAATGGAAACAGCAGATATTAAAACAGTAAAGGAGAAGCAAACTTTAGCTCCTTTGTTCTGAAAGCTTTTATTATAAAAATTGCAGCTAGTAAAATTACTATCTGATGGTTTCTAAAAGCATTACTAGTACTTTATAACTCTAGAGATACTAGAGATACAGATATGGACCTCCGTCAAAATATCTGTGTTCAGAAAATAAAATTTTGCTCCCAAACTCTTATTCCACATTTTAGATGAATCCTTCATTAATTAAATGAGAACCTGAGTATGCAAGGAGTACCAATCTGAACCAGACTAATTTGGAGCGATACTGTTTAGGGTTTTTTCCATTTATTTGAAGCTATAGAATAGGTAAAACAATGCTTGTGTGTGCAGAGTCAACCTTAATTCTGCCACTGTCTAATTTAAGAGTGTTTTACTTATGGCTTATCATTCTTTTAATATAGAGCTATTGTGTATGGTATAAAATATCTTGGTTCCACACCACAGTTAATTATTCATAACTATCATGAAGCGCTTGTTGATGAATTACAGGACAGAAAGAATGGAATGGAGGAGAAAAATCAGGAAGTGGGAATTTGGGAAGAAATATGGTTTGTGTTAATGAAGTACTACATAAAATAAATGCAGTACGAGTGAAATTTATTTATTAATGCACTTCTACATATTTGATTTGTTCAAGTCCTGATCTGCAGTGAGGACCTTCCACAGAGGGATGAAAATACTAGTATTACACAGCATAAGTGGAGGTACATGCAAGTAACTCTCAATGGATAGGTGACTACCAGCTTGGAAAAAATGGTCATTAGGATGCATTTGCCCGACAGACTTCCAGTACTTTCTGCATAAAAGCATCAGTGGGTATTAGCATATTTAAAATCTGTTCATCCCCCGGACTGGTAACCATGGCTACACTTGCCCGGATTTGCTCTCCTCCTCTGCAGTTGTAGGGGTAAGTAGGCTTAGAAGTGGCTAGTAAAGGCTAGCCAAGGCAGCCTTACTCCAAAAAGTCCAGGGAAGGCTTGTCAGGTAGAAAGAATTTAGCAGGGACACAGGAAACATCTTACTCGATAATAGTTTGCTGAAAAAGTCCCTTCATTTACTGCAGCAATTGTTACCTGACACTAGTCAACGCTACATGCCTCCTCAGAAAGCAGCGCAAGAAACTCCAGTTTAGTCAGAAAGCAGATCATCTGTCCCCAGGAAAACGGCCTCTCCTTTCCTAATAGTTAAAGATCAGTATGAAGTCTGAATGTGAAGGGTTTATATCATTTCCAAGACTGGATTTTTTCTGATGAGTGGGGTTTGGGGGTTTGGTTTTTTTCTTCTTTCAGGATTAACTGGTATAAGTCTGGATACATTTGTTATTCAGATAAATTTCCACCCCTACTGGAATTCTGTTAAACTTATGACCTCCCTAACATGAAGGGGAAAATCAGTTCCTCAGCTCAATCTATGTGCGAAGACATGTTTCTATTGACTAGATTTGAATTCACTGCCCTTCAGTTTTGAGCATCCTTCTGCTTTGCAAGACAAGAACAGACCATCCCCATCTACCTGTGTTGTTTTATTTGATTCTAAATTGTTCTTTCTTATTCTCTTCTCTAACTTAAGTAACACTAAATTCTCATTGCACAATTTTAAGATGCCCCTCTTGTTTCTCAGTGCCTTTTCCCACTCTCTCAAAGGTCAACAATGACCCTACACAGTATTTTGGATGAATTCATACCGTCATTTTATACCATGGCACTAGAAAGTTTTCTATTCCTTCTCCATCTAGTTAATATATGAATATTTGCTTCCCTTTTTAACAACAATCATACACTGAGCAGATAACTTCCCTGAGCTGTCCATAAAGTTTTCAAGGTTTCTGAAATGATAATGTTTATTGAGTTTAGTCTGCCATGCTGTTTCCTATCACCTACTTTAAATAGGTCCTCTTGAAATTCCTCACAAGCTTTACTAATTTTCTGCAAAGTTTGCTTCCTTGCTTTACACTACCCCTGAGGCAATCACATCCTGATTCTATAGCAATCTTCTGTTCATTTATAATATATTTTAAATTGTAATTTATTAATAACTATATTACATAATACAGGACCACAGATTAATCCATGAATCCATTGCTAGCCTTTCTTATGGAAAAAATAATTTCTTCCTATTCCTTTTCCTTGTCTTGTAGACATTTTTACTAAAACAATTCTTGTCTGCCATCCAACAACTACTTAGAGACTTTAATAGCCTACCTCAAGGAAGGCTTGTAAAAGCCTTTTAAAATACAGAATTTAGAATATAAACATTTGTTCTCCTTTTGAAATGTCTTCCAGTAATTCTCACGGATTAGTGAAATAATAGTTTTGCTTTGTAAAGCTTGCCCTACTAGTACCTGTTTACTATCTTCCAGTGACTTTGTTACTCTTTTCTAAATTATGTCAGCCAATTAGGTTCATGAAACTTTTACTGACCTTTAATTCTCTTTCTAAACACAAATATAACATTTGATGCATTTCAAATTTTAGTCCCATAATTGTTTCCTAATGAGAATAGGAGACAATATATTTGCTGACCATTTGACCAGTTCATATTTAAACTCTTTCCACATTTAAAAGATTACTCCAAATACGGGGCATGCCATTCTCATGTATTCTGGGCCAACCTCAGGTCTGCAAGATATTTAGAGGTGTCGCACGTTCTGTAAGGAGAGACACCTGGTTCCACATAAGGAATAAAAGTAGTTCAAATAAAACAGGTAGATTGAGTAAATACTTACCTAGTAAACAAATACAGGATTCATGAACTAAGAAACAAATAATAAATGTATACATAAATTTCTTTTACTAGTTTGAATCAAGACTGTATGGTTAGAGCCCGCTGTTGCCCGCTATTGCTCCCAGGTACAGCATCCAGAGTCACTCTGCCTCAACAGCAACACGTCTGAGAGCAAATTATTTTTTTTCTTCTCTCAGACACAGTGTTGCTGACATACAAAATATATTCAGATTGGAGCAGAATTGTAATTAGGATAAATATTTGATGTCCAAAGTGCTATCACACTAATATAGATGGGGAAGACAGATTTGTGCGTAGGTGGTGTATTGTTGTTGCAGTCTTCTTACGCTTCTGCTGTATTTTTAAAGATCAAACAAATAAGAAAGATGGACTGAAGCAGGCAATATCAAAACAGCTTTACTTGAGCTGAGGTGTTAAGAGAGCCTTTCAGAAAATGGAAGCAGTAAAGCAAATAGTTACACCTCGGGAACAATACAATATTGCAATCTACCGGTAATGATGGAATTAGGCTCAGCAGAAACAAATTCCTACTTCTTTACTGAGATCTGGTCTATTCGGAACATCTAGGCTGATTATAGGGGATGATGTGGAAGACATAAAGAGGCCATGAAAGATCCTATAAGGCTAGGGCTAATTTGATGTATCTTGCTTCAGTTTCAAAAACTGAGCCCTATTTCTCTAACTCAGTACTGGTTCAGTCTGGCATTCCTTATGCAGTCAAAATTTCCCCTTAAACTAATAACAGCATCACCTACATGTGAAGCAAAGGTTTAGTAAACAAGGAAAGATTATTTTGTTTCCTGAATATAGATATATTAGCAAAAACATATATCTGTGCTTTAGCCTGTCCATGATAATAAAATCTTAATAATGATTATATATAACAAAATTACAGAAGTGTTATTAGTGATAATTTTAAAGGCAAAAACCTGCAAAATAAAAGGATATAGATTTCTCTTTTTACAGGGATTTACAGTACTCATCAACTTGTATAGTTCACATTAGCATCCAGTGACATTGCTTTGTCTGTATATATTTCTAGCTGTCAACAGAATGTCCTGAGGCAATCGCATCCTGATTCTATAGCTATCTTCTATTCTTTTATAATACACAAGGGTCTAATTTTCCATCAGCAAAGCATGAAATCATGTAAGAATGCCACATAACCAGCATGTGCAAACAAGTAGCACTTTTTCTACACATAAAAATGCTTCATAAAATAACAAATAAATTAAATCTTCTTGTTCAAGTAAAGTGCTTGAAAACCAAGACCCTTTTTAGAAATTAGAGTACTCTGTGCAGAAGTGGCCATGCCACACTGTTCCTCTAAACATCTGCACCACCTTGCAGTGTTATTTTGTGTGGTAAAATCATTCACTCAGGCTGATGGTGGAGCTCTCTATTTCCTGGATAAATAATACAGTTGCAAACATCAGGCATATTAATTAAATTAATATAAATATTAAACAGCCAGCAAGTTAACAAAAGAAGTGTCCTTCAATTTGATGATGCTAGCTTATTGTTCCAACAGTAACAGCCTTGCCCTATAGCTGTGCAGGTTCCTATAAAGTGCTTTTAACAGAATCCGCTGGAGCAAAATGGGTACGGTGACTCTGTCACGTGCTACTTCCAAGGGATTGCTATGGAGTAGCCAGAGAAAACACTAAGGCTCAGCAGTTAAATGATTTTAAAATGCACCAGAATACATGTGCATATACGCTATGCAGATTCCAACTCCCTATCTGGAACTCGCGTCTAGTTCTGCGGCACTGTCTGCCATCACCAGCGACCTTATGCAGCTTGTGTTTGCAGGATACTTGAACCACATTCAAGACATATGTCCTCCTTGCTAGAAGAACCATAGAGACAAAGCTCAGTTTAGCCTCAGTGTATTGACTGCAATTGCCAAAATCATATTCTTCCTCTTTGCCTCTCATATTTCTACAACTTCAGGGGATTTTTAACACCCTTCTCTGCATAATGTGCAGTTTATTTAGCACATGGCTTTCAGATGTCTGGCTGCAAAGTAACCTGTTGTAATTTAAGGCAAACATGTCTTGAATAAAGTAGCTGGTGCTTTTAATCTCGACTGCATCTAGTACAATGGAAGCTTTCAGAAAAAATGGATTTTCCAGGATGAAGAGGACCACATAGTCTCTACTCATGAAAAGAACTGACCTAAAATTTACATGTATAACTTTCAACAAATATGCCTTTGTCAGCTCCTCACCATTATAGCAATACCTCTGAGACATGAGCCTGCACGCGACGAAGTCAGGCAACGTGCGCTTGTTTTTCCAATACATTCTTGTTTATGGAAACATTTCCTAAACATTGCGAAGTAAAAGAGAGGCATGATTTTATTTGCCTCTTAAATACGAGGAGATAGGAGCAAAGATAGTTGTTGCCAAAGCATAACAGACGTGACTGAAGTGCTTGGCGATGACTCACTGCAAGAAAACAGCACTAAGCTTGCAGGGGAAAGTCCTGACCCCCCTCCACAGCTGGGGCAGCCCTGCCCACACTGGAACTAATGAGCATGTGAGGCTGCCGGCCAACACAGGTGCAAGGATCAGCTCTGAAATAAATCCTACAGTGCAGGAGTATTGAGAGTTGGCATCACCACAACCAAGACTAAGCACTCATTAATCAGGGACAGGTTTTCAGCAAGTTTTCACTGTTACTGGTCCGCAGAGGCCAAGGGAAAAAGACCATCTGCAACATCTGAAAATCTGTCCCTCCGACGTTCCTCTCCTTAAAAATGGAATTAAAGGAAATAATTATGTAGCAGATAAATACCCTGCAGGAAAGCGAAGTCACCCCGTAGAACTGAATTCATCTCAGATTTGCATAAATTCACTTCAGCGCTAGAATTTTTCTAGGCTACATACATTACCTTGTCATCTACGATGAGCAAGCAGTCTGTGCAAGCAGATGCTGGGTAAATAGTCAAGCAAGTAGCCTGTGCCCCACACGTGTGCTCTTACCATGAACCAAAACACTCAGTTCAGCTGTGCCTACCAGAACTGAGGCAGAGGGATACCTCTGTTTTCACAGTCCCTCTGTCTGTATTGTAAAACGGACACAACAGTAACTCCCTTTCTCCCTGTGGTACTACAGGAGCTGAAACATGGAAGGCTGAAAGGTTCAGCCACTGTATCTGTGGTCCACTTACCAGAGATCTAGATAAAAACCTGGAAGTGTGGTAATGCACAGTGTCTCCTCCAAGCACAGTCATGCTTTAACTTACACGCTAGGTGCATATATCTTGTCAGCAACAGCAGCAAATGTAATCTTCCTTCAGTCAGGGCAACGACAAGAAAATCAGAAAACTTGTGGTAGTAGTAAGTTGGAGAAAACAAGACAAAGGCAACATATTCACTTATGCAATCCTGCTTCTGCTATTTTTCTGTGGTTTATCAGCCCTTGAATGATTTTCCATCACTCTTTAGACTGTGTTGTGGGGCATGCATATTCAGAATACATTCCTTTTCAGGAGCAAGGATTTCATCTGCCTCTGCCATACCTTCAGCAACTAATAAGTAAATGGTGTCTGCATATTCTAAACTTTCATATAAAATCTTTTCCATGAAAAGAAAAATATTGTTTCTCGCTTTCATAGTCGTGAAGAAAACCTGCAATTGCTAACAGACTGTAAACGGGTGCAATGCCTAAGGCTGGAAACAGATGGAAAACTGGGCTCAGGAAGGCGACAACTCTACTTCTCTTATTAAGCTGCCTTGATGTTGATATTAAAACCTAATGATGTCCTTTAAAACTTAACGTTATGTATTTTGATGAACATTTAAATAGATAGGCAAGGAAGAGAGTGGGAATTAAGCCCTCATAAGTCATAATGGGAAGCAGAAGAGATACAGGCTGGAAAAAGGGAAAAAAACTAATATTGAAGGAACACTACTGTTTATGAAACACTTGAAGAGCAAATAAGAAATGAATTATACATAAAAACAAAAGTAAAAAGAATGACAGGATTAGGAAATACAACAATGAGGGGAAATGGTAGCCATAAATTTACATTTCAAAATAAGAAATTGAAAATGGCTTAGATAAGCACATTATTTTGAAACATCTAATTTTAATTGTAGCTTCTTTTACGAATATTGTCATATCTAAACTATCTTTTTTAAAATAGCGTGTGTGGAAATCAGCTATTTCTGACAAATATTTTCAGTAAATGGGCATCTGAAAGAGTAGGGTGAATAAGCTCACCCCAAAATTTCTAACACGCTGAAAAAATAACTTCAGCTATAGAAGGACTTGCACAGCTTGGTAAGAGTGGATTTGTGCAGTAACACCACTGATGCTGAGGAATCAACATCAAATTGTATGTGGTTTGGGTTTTTTTACTCTGGCTGGTTGCAATGGAGCCCCAGAGCTTCGATGCCCACTGGCAGGTGGAGAACACCAGTTCCAGTGTTGCTTGTCTCAAAGGAACAGAGACTGTGATCCCTGAGATACTCCACAAAGTGAATGAAAGCTCAGGAAGAGAGGATTATCAGGAAACTTGCTCTCGAACTCAACTCAAACACCAAAGTAGGTGCACCTTTGATTTGGCTGTGTAACACCACATGCGCTGCGTGCTTCCCTGCTGTGTTGCTACCAGCCAGCTCTTCCCATCTGCTCTTTCCCAGCTGCGAAACTCCTGGAAGAACCCTAAGAAGGGTGCCTAACCACTTGGCTCAGGTCTTCCGGGGCCGAAACTGGAGGGTGCAACTGGATGCAGATGTTCACTGCCTTGCGGCGACTTGGCTGGACATAGCTGTGCATCCCCGAAACACCAAAGGAACATGGTTATTCTGTGCGTGCCCTCTTCTTTCACTTAGCATACCAGGTTTTTACCCCTGCTTCAGTATCTTCCTTCCCTGTTTTCCTGCACCGACCGTCAGAGTTAGCTGCCTCTCAGAAAACTTCCTCAGCAGCCTCCTGTGTAAAGGCATAAGATCTGCTCAC
Organism: Aquila chrysaetos chrysaetos; assembly: GCF_900496995.4. NCBI lineage: Eukaryota > Metazoa > Chordata > Aves > Accipitriformes > Accipitridae > Aquila > Aquila chrysaetos. Next base: position 28,772,522 of record NC_044008.1, read on the forward strand.
TCAAAGACAGCACATGGGCTACAGTTAGAGCATTAGGACTAGAAAGGGAGAGAGAGTACAGTTAGATTCCCCAAAACGCTGAAAGAGTATAGTCTCAGGTCTTCATCTCAGTACAGCATGCTCCCATCCCTACCTCTCCAGAAGTCCCACCACGCACAGCTCGTGGTTTTGCAGGAAGAGAATTAACCTCTTCTCCTGTACATTTACTCAGACTTTGTTTACTCAAACCATTCACACACAAAATTCTCAAGGGCAAAACAAGCAGGCAGATGCAACTTTGAGAATAACTTAATTTCAGAATTAGAGCTGGCCAGAAAACAGATTTCACATGCCAGGAAAATGATAGCATTTGAGACATTTAAAAAAAACCAAACAAAACCAACAAAAAACCCAGAACTGAGGCAAAAAGGCAACCTTTCAACTTTCTCTCTAAGTATCATTAAAAAGAATATGTTGAAATAATTTGAAACATCTTATTTAAATTTGTATCTATTTTTACAGAAAACCAAATTCAATTTCAAAACAAAACTGCTTGAAAATAAAGAATTCATTAGTTGAAAAAGAGGAAAAACAAGAGCTCCACCATTTCAAAATGTTTTCTTTTCCCTCCCTGTCACCCTCCCTTCTCATAACAAAATTATCTAAAAATTGTTATGACATTATGAAAGTCTTTGTCTGTCTATATGTCTGTCTGTTTATCTATCTATCTATGTATCCATCTATGGTTTTATTTGGCTCACAACCTTTCTTATCATTTACTCTCCTAATAAACGTAAGTGCGAACTGAAATCCAAACTGACTGTACATCGCACCACTGGTTTTAGGAAAAACTAAAAAGGTTTAGCTCAACTCCAGGGATTATCAAGTCCCTTGAATATAGAAGTAGTTGAGGACAATTCACAATCTCAAACTCTTCAGGATTTTATATCACAAAGGAGCACAACATATTTATAAACCAACAGTGATGGGTTTCACTTGCTCTGAGTAATAACGCAATTAAGAGTGCTAATAATGCCCAAGGAGAGTCTTTTCCCTAAAACCATCTCATCTTCAGGCTTCCTTAATGATTCTGTTGTATATTTGATTATTATTATCATTCCTGAGACAGAGTTTGACAGTGTATCGATATCACTGCATTTTCAAGAAACATACCAAGAAATAGCACCATGCTACCTCCAAACATATTTATTAAATGCAGTGCTAAGCTGACAAGACACCAACAATACAAGCAGATGTTCATTTCTCACCAGGTCTGTGCCATTCAAACCATTCATCCAGAAACAGAGCTGCACCAGTTTTACACTAGAACGTTTTAAAGAGACATTATGCACTTTTCCTCAGAATGGGCTAAAACCTCTTTGCACAATTTTTTATTATATGCAAATGAGCAGCATCTGATTAGGTCCTGAGGCAGCTTCACCTAGGTGTTCACAGGAATAGCAATGGGAGCTGGGGAAGAATATTTCATAACTGAAATATATTTTCCCTTGGGGGACACCACCATTTGATTTTGACATTTATTTGTCCTGTGCTGTAAAGGACAAAACTACAATTACACTTTTTTTTTCTACTGTGCAGTGGGCACAGTGTCAGAAAAAATTAAATCAAAGGTAGTGTGTTCTCACAAAAAAATAACAAGCTTTAAAACCAAATTTAAAGAACATATTCAGAGTTAAGTCACACTACATTAGGACAGCTTATTTGATTGAAAATGCATATCATAAATGTATGTTACAAAATAGCAGTTAGCATAAAAAGTAATATATGGTCCTGCACTTGCTTTTTGCTTAGTTTATTATTAATACTATTAGCATACACATTTTACTTTTATTAATATTTTTCATTGGCAGCTTTACAAACAAGATGCATCAAAAATATTTCAGTTGCTTGAGCTAATTTTTATTTTATTTGTTACAATCTTTTTCATATTTGGAGAAAGTTGATGTAAATTAGTTGAATACAAGATTAAATGAATGGTACTCTTGCACCTTTCATTTCAAGCACATACAAATCTATTTTTAGTATGTACATTATTATGCAACAAATATAGTTTTTCATTCTTGAATGCCACTGGTGCAACTCACACATGTAATGGAATTTACACAAAACATGCCTGGAAATTACCGATACTGCAAACAATTTATAAGCTACTATCATATCGTTTACTTCAAGGGTTCCCAAACCTAACGCACATAATATTCATAAAGGGACATGACGTTTCCAAAAAAATTATAGAGTAAAATTGTTAGATAGTTAGTCATAAATTGGCATTTCATCCTCAAATTAGTAATAACTACTTATTTACAAACCTCATCCAAATCTTAGTCCAAACCAGAAGGGTCAAATGCGTCGTCCTGTTCTTTCCTCCCATTGACTTTAAATGCAGTTGAACATGAACAGTTCCTAGGGCAAACAAGTCTTTAGTACATAAAAATAACAGGTAGTGTCTTAGAAGCTTATTGAATGGCATTAGTTGGAATATATAACAAAAAAAAAAAAAACGGGGAAAAAATGAGGTATCACTTGATAAAAATGTGAAAGGTAGCACAGTAAGCAAGTTTCACCAATTTTTACGGAAATTTAAACCTGTATTTGGAGTAGAGCTAGGCTGAATTAGGACACTGTGGTGTCTGCAGAAAGCAGACATGGTCACTTTGACTTGACTGTGCATCGAACCTGATATGAAAATAGGGTGAGATAAAACCAAATAGATGAAAAATGGGCAGCATTTTATAATTTCATTTGTTGTGGAATCTTACATCCGCTGCCGATTTAAACAGCGATGGTGGATCAGTAGATGGGAGTGACGACCTAGCTGCTAGAACATTTGCTTCCTTCCTGCACTGGGCTCAGTTCAATGAAGAATTGCAGCACATCATTTTAAACACATGGATAGCCCCGCTAAAGAAATAATACTATTTGTATGCTTGAATTACACACTTGCATTGTAAGTGCATAGGTCAACCAGGTCACTAAAAAGAAAAGGACACATTAGTACGCAAGAATCTACCTAAGATGTGGAATATGTATTTTATATGAATGGCCTGTACAAGAGACACCACACTCAAGTGATTCAAAGTAGATGTTCCTTGTTTCTAGAAAGGGTGCTGTAGTGATAACACTCATAGAAGTTCTCCATGCCTGCCTGTGCCTTTAGTCCAAAAAAGAGGTCACCTCTAGAAGTGAAAGGCTGAGTGATTTGTATATCCACCTATTGCTTAGCCTCTGACACTGACTTGGCTGACATTGTTAAGAGGAACACTAACAGGATCCATGGAAATGTGGGTTTTGCAAAAGTTTAATCAGTGATGTTCCTTATGATTGTGTTGGATGGCTGTTGAATTGGTTTGGTAATAAATAACCAGTTTTTGAAAACAACTTTTTTGATGAACATTAGCCTTAATTATGTTCTCAGCAGTGCAATACTGTGGAAAGTTTGCTTACCAGGGATAGCTCTCAGCATGGCATTACTTGTTACGTGATAGCTTGAAGTACAATCATCTTCAGTTCTGGAACCGGGGAGGGGGAGCATTGCTTGTTGCATACATTTATTTCCTTAAAATTTTGATACTGAAAGAAAGTAGAGCATTATTATAATTTTTCCGATAATAGTTCATGCTTTCTACTGAAGGTTTCAAAATTCCACTGTCTCTTCAAAAACTGAAAGCTATATATTTTTATGATTTTATATAGCAAATTTAAAAAAAAAAACCCACATATTTGCTCTTTAAAATGCACTGGTTTATAATAATATATTATAACATTTAGGATTTTAATACCAGTGCTTTAGTGTAATAAAACTTTTAGTGATTCCCTGGCATGTCTTGTTCAGACTTAAGTTCCTCATTTACATATCTGATGTCCCCCAAGAGACAGACAAGCTTCAAGTTAATTATCCATGTAGCTGTAAGAACTCCTGTTTCTTTGGTAAGAACTCTCTAAAAGAAAACTAACAGTTATTAAATATTACTTTGAGTTTCAAAAAGTAATCGAATTGCATTTAAAGAGGCACTAAAGAGATACTTAAATTTAATATTCTTTGCAGACTAAATAATATATAAACCATGTACAACTCTTACACAATCCACAAATAAAACAATCATTAAAAACTAACAAGAAGCCCAGCCTTCAGTAATTTCAAGCACTACAAATACTCAGAAGTAAAAAGGCTCTTGAGCAGAGCCTGCGCTACTCCCTAACATGTAGTCATTTTACACGAAGGCAAAATTACACCTGTTGAAAACTGTGACACATTCCCGACGGTTTCTAGTGTAGCAGGATTACATTACTAATAGCTCATAAAAACGTGGAGAGAATCATGCTCTTTACAGAAAATAACATGTGGCAGAATACATACTTCTGAAACGAAATGCAATCGTTGTAAAGACACCAACATGTCTCTTGTATCTCACCAAACTATAATTACAGGGAGGAGCAACAGAGAAATACTGTATAGTCTATGTTGTCACTTGTGACCACAAGCATCTTTAAAAAGCAATTTGATGTATCATGGAAAAGAGGAACGGAATAACTGGCAAGCATAAAATGGACTTTAATTTTAACTGTTCTACACAGCTTCCACTCACATAGCATCTGAACGCCTTCAGTAGGGTGTTAGACAATGTACCTAATATATGTCATCTGTGTCTCGTTCTCTGTCATCCTCAGCTGCAGCCGGCAACTTACAAGTACAGATATCAGGTGAAATAATTAATCTGAGTATTTTACAATAAATGAACATGTGCATCTATTTCCCAGAGTCTCATGATGACTTGCATGAGAGGCGAATTCATTGACTGTCTCCAAATTATTACATGCATCCTATAATTAAGGTACAATGACTGAATAGAATGTGGATGCTCTTCTCTCCACAGAAGACAACAATCTCATTCCACAAAGACCTTGGAGGTCATTCAAGAAACAATTAGATGTCCTGCTATCTATACTAAAAAGAAAGAAGGCCAAGGGCAGAACAGTCTTTCTTCTGTTTCCTGAAGCTTCAATGCTTCACACATTCAAATTAAGGCAAACAATATTAAGCCACAGAACAACACACAGAACACATATGCCTTGTAAAAAGTTGGTATTATTTCTACCTGGCAAAATGGGGCAGGAAGAGTCACGTCTGTCATTTTACAGAAAGGCATTTGTTCACAAATTTGTGTTATTTTAGTTTCTCAGCATCACTGTGTAAGAATTGAAAAGCACTAAATAAAACTGTTGTCATTATTCTGCTGTGTAAAGACAGAGGAGAATACGTACTAATGTCAGCTGTGTACACATTCAGCTCTGGGGGAAAAAGCATTAACATGAGAACAGAAAGAGGTAAGACCTAACTTTTACATGTCAACCAACAGTCTTCTATCGTATGTAGAAAGCATATCTGATATTTTCTGGCACTTTACATTTGATCAGATGTTTGATTTATTGTGATAAAGACAGTTAAAACTCAGTAATGCTCACAGACTTCGGGAATGCAAAATCTTGCAATCCTTGGGCAGACAATGCTACCACTGACTTCAAAGAAGACAATAGAAGAAAACTTCAAATAGACAATGTCTATTGTCACTCTGAGATGATCCCTTCTGGCTGAAATAAGGAACAGTGTTGACAGACAACTGCAAAGGGAGTCGTTTCCAGGCCTCCTCAGTCAAAAGGAGGTTCACTGAGTTGCAGACCTTTAAGGGTGTTTGCAGGGCTGTATGGAACTGGTTCCTCCAGGCGCCTCATCTAAATTGGGGAAATCTTAGCCTGTGAAGCTTTCCTTCTGTCACTTAGTTCTGTAGTATTGAAGTACAATGCAAAAACTTACAGAAAGCACCTTCTAAGATACAAACAGTTCACAACTCACTACCCTGTAATATTTCACCCTTTCTTTCCTTCCTTTCCAGTTTTTCCCCTTGGCCTTCCTATTTCTAGCAGAACCAAGAAACAATTATGGGATGAGTGGGGCAAGTACCAGTAATGAGGTAGGCTTTGCAGTTTGATCTGAACAGTTGCCTAGGTGAAGTTCAAAGAACAATGCAGACCACTAGAAGATTTGTCACTAGAAGATTTGCCACTAGAAGATTTGTCTCGGAAATAATGGCTTGTTTAAAGTACAGCTTTAGACCAGAAATACACAAAATACTAAGAGGAAGGCATAGTCCTGGACTATCAAGGTGAGATACTTTGAAAAAGCCATTAACTTCAACCACACAAATAAACTAAATTAATAAAGAAAACATGCTTCCAGGGTGTCTTTTATTTTCCAAATCTAAGCATTTCTTCTCTCTTCACATTAAAGTCCACCTGTGTGCTTAAGAAGAAGAGTCAAACTTAGCAGGACCTGAGCACTGAATTAAGTAGAGGAATATAGAGAAATTCAACAATACAGAGCTACATTAACAGATGCTTTCAAACAAAAATAGAAGAGGAACTGTAGTGAATATCCCTGAAAAGAAGATACGAAATTAAGACCCTTTTTTTTTTTTTTTTTTTTCATCTGGGAGCCAGAAGAGGACCAAGAGTGATTACCGCTAGCACTGCCATTATCTAGAATACAGATCTCCAGGTAACTAGCAAGGGATAGTCTACTTTAAATAGTAGATGTGAAATAATCTTTCAAAGATGTTGAAACTCTGCCTACTTGCTATGAAGATTGAAGCTGGATTTTCCCTAATCAGAACAGTGTGTAATTGCCTTTGGATTCTTGCCATTGTTTTCAGCCCATGCAGTAGTTATTTTACATGAAGAAGCTGAAGCTAAACAGAGCTCTCTATGCCATTGATCGTATTTATGACAGTCTTGATCCTGTAGTGAAATGAGTTCAGACACAGACAGAGCACATTCTTGGATCTGCAACTAACTAGCTGGTATGAAAGCTCCTGATTAATAAGCACTAGGTTCCATATCTGTTCCCTTGCGTCATTCCCAAGGCCATAACCCATCCCATCATCCACAGCAAAATAAGATCAGCATCTCAGTTCATACCACAACACTAAATGTTGTGTTTGCCACCCGTTGAGTCTGCCTGGTATAGAGTACTCAACTTCACTGTTCCGTGCTTAAGGAGAACTGGAACGTCTTACGCTGTATTTAAATTTACGCAAATCTTGTTGGCACAAAATTTCACACACTTGGTTATAGTATGTGAGATTACTTGGGCACCATACTCAAAAGGCAAAGAATATATCCTGTCTCCTCCCTGTGGCACAGAGACAGGCGATCAATCAAAAAGGTGCTCGGAGTCAGACAAAATGGCCGTATGGTGCTTCAGTGTTCAAATTATGTGTGTTCTTTAAAAAAACTGAATGCTGGATAATGATTTGCCACACCGCTATACTACAGGTAAGTTCAAAAGCAGTCATTGTCAGTATGCTGATTGATGTAAAGCTTTCAGTCTCTGGGGGGAAGAGTATAGCACTTCCTACTGCTTGATCCATAAAGCAGCATTTACTGCAGCCCACCTTCCTGGTCTGTGCTGCATAATACATTGCCAGATTATGGGAGTTAGGGAATTAAAAGGAAAATAAAAGAATGGATGAAAAAGCCGTGACCCCCTCCTCCACAGGTGAAATATTTAAGTCCCTGCCTCGGGGTATTGGAAGTAGACACTAATTGCCATCCAGATACCCACTACTCACTTTCACCTAAATATTTCCCACTTCTGGCTGATCAACCAACCTAAAATTTAATTGAAAAAGTTTTCATTTAATGTTTGCATCCTGTGACGACTAGCTGGGACTGGAAGCATTCACTATCAGAGCTACAGTATAAAAAGGGAGAATAGCACGGTGTGAAGGAGCCCAAGTAAAAGGCAAGAAATGAGAAGGGTAAAAATAAAAAGCTTTTAAGGATACTCACTTCAAGTTTCTTTTACTAAGAACCAACAACTAGCACTTCAAGTGATACTTCATGTGCCAGGTACTGTGCCAGCTGTTTGATTCTGTATTTGCTACTTAGTGATCACTATCTGGATTTTTGTAGGCATTTTCTCATGGCTGTTGAACAGAAACCTGCAACACTATCCACAGACAGGAAGGGGAAAGTATTATTGATCTGTGTCTGCTTTGATGTGCTGCTTTCTGGGAGTGAAAACCAATCTGTTACAATCAGATGCTGCACAGCCTGAATTATATTGAGGTTCCCATCGATATATAGAATATGTGGGAGCAAATAAACAGTAGCCACAAAAGAAAGACTTGACCAGATTATTAACCAACTGTGGGTGTTGAAAAAGGAAATTCATGTGGGATCCAGACAGGTCTCATTCTTAAAGACCTTTTGGGGACAAAAATACAAGAAAGGAATCGTTTGATGTTGGAGACCACACAGAGAAAGCAAAGAAGAGGATTTGTGCTTTATGAAGCATTAAAGTGAGTTCTGTAATGATACTCTATTTGGAACAGAAATGCCCCATTTTAAAAAAAAAGGGACGAAAGCAGCTGAGATTCAAAACTTGCAAACCTCATTGGCAGCCTTACAGATATTTTCTGTTACAGTTGTACCTAAAAGGGGGAGACGGAGCACAGAACACCAAAACCCAAAATCCTTGCTCAAAAGTGTTTACAATCTGAGAGAAGGAACATGAGCGCAAGCAGTCAGGAGAAAGAAAGACTCAAAGGTGATGATTAAAGACAAGGGGAACAAGATGTGAAAGACAAAAGAGTAAATGGATTGATAGTGTTGAGCAGATAACATTCTCCCTATCTCCTTAGAGTTTGCCACCATCTGCCTATCAGCCTCCGGGCAGGGCAGGCAGGCAAAGGGGAATATTGCTTACAAAGAGGGACAGATGCCAAAATGAGATTGGCCAAAGGCAGGAACAAATTACGGAATGAAATTTGTTCAGAAACTAAGTCCTTGCAATGATCAAAAGTTTAACAACAAAATTGAAACACAGATGTGTGTTTTACAGATTTAAAATATGTTTGGATTTGATTATGCGGTGTTTTGCACCTTGTTTTCTTCCTTAAACTTAGAAATCATCTGCAAATCAAAACAGTACCGATTTTTGCAGAGATGTAAACACACAAAGTTCAAGTGTTAGGCTTGTGCAGAAACAACTTCCAGCTGCCTCTCCACATAGAGATTTCTGGTAGGTATCTCACTCTAAATGCAGAGATGGTAGCGTCTTGCCAAGCCAAAAGTATTTCGTAACAGTGGTCAAATGTGGCATGAAGGCTGAATTCATCAGTAGAACAGGTAAAATGGCCAAATAAATGTTAAGGACAATAGCTGAATAGAAGCAGAATTACATAGGCCTCAGGGAAATGTGAAAATACTGGAGGATGGAGTCAAAAGGAGCTTAGAGAATATTACAGCATGACAAGTACTAGAGCGACAAGGTAATATAAGGAAGATCCTGTCATTTTGCTTACCTCATCTGATGCATCTTTTCAGCATGCAAAGGTAGAAAACAGAGATAACGGAAACAAAACACTAAAGGCAACGTCAGTACCCTAAACACTGACGATGCGTTAGAATATCTGGGACATATATGTAGGGCACAGATATGACACAGGACCCACAGAAGACTCACAACCTTGTGAAGTCAAGCAGAATACCTTACAGCGTGTCAAATGGCACTTGACACTTACAATGAGGCACCTGAAATATTCTGAGAGAGTCAAAAAAGTCTTTTCTCTCCAAGAAAGTTCTTAAAGAAGAAAAAGGCAGGTTTCAAAGAGAATTGAGCGCTACTGGACTGATGCCTTTGGACATGGGTTATTTTTCTTGCAAATATAAATGGTCATGACCTAATGAGTTAGATGCAGAACAGTATACTGCATAATAAAGGCAGAGGACTCTGAGGCAGGGTCTTAACTTTAATTATTTGGAGAGGTTTATGAGAATCTTCTGTTCTTGGGGTTTCAATTTCTCTTTGGAAGAGTAAATAAAATTAACTCAATTTCCAGCTGTGGACAGATTGTGGGCAGATAGATAATTACCCTGCTGTACCCGTGGGTAGCCAACTTCCCCCACTGTTCAGCAGCATTTGAATTGTTTGCTTTATCTCTTACTGGTTTTGACTTTGTTGAGAAGACTGGAGGTGACATTTATCTCTTAACACAAACATATATTAGTAAGCCATTTTTAGAGATGCAGGTTAAGTGAGGCACCATAAGACACACATATGGGCAGACATATTACAGCAATTTTAGTAACAACAAAGACCAGAAGGGAATTGTTACATTTGGAGAGAATGTGATTGAAAGTTAAAGGATAAATTCAGGTATGTGTCACTATTCTCTCAATGCTAAAAGAAAGCAGGAAAATAATGACCTGTAATTCCAACAGGGAGCAAAGAATCAGACCTTCTACAGACAATCACCCCATACTCCTCTTTTGATTTCCACATGAAGCCATACACTGAATAAATTCCTGGCACAGTTCTGTCACATTTCCTATCACTGTAGCCAGTTATTAAATATCTAGGTTTGACAAGAGAAGTGACAAATGAGTATTACGTGAAAAGTAAGTATTTTGGTATTTTGGTGGTTTCTTGACACAGCTGCTATGTAACGAATAAGAGTTGGATTCATCCAGATGGCAATGACTTCAGGGTAGGACTACACCACTTACTTTAAGTGTTACAAAAAGCAGGCACCCGACCCCAATCAGGAGCTCCAGAATGTGTTACCCTGGCACCAACGTGCTCTACAATCAACAGACAGAGTGAAGGTACTTTGAAGAGACATCAGAAAAGCCCAAGGTTGGCTAGAGTTGGCCAGGAAGAGGGCTGTGTCTGAGCTTCAGCCCCTCGCAAAACCTCAGGTATGGCTCTGCTTTCAGGCTCCGGCCCCAGAGCTGTCTCCTAAGGCCTGACGCATAACTAAGCATGGGCTTTTTGCAAAATACCCTAGCGACCAGAGCACTCAGAGAAGGGATACCTGCGTTCCAGCTTCTCCTCAGCTTAAAGAGATTTGATCCCCAAAACGCCGTACCCAACAAGAGTGCCCTACCATCACACTAGAGCTAGCTGCAGGAGTAAAGGAGGCTAGTGAGAAGATGCTCTCTAACCTTTCTTTCCAGGCTGGGCCACTGTGCAGTCAAAAGGGCAACAGTCTTGAAGTCAAAAGACAATGCAGAATTGAGAGTCTAACTTTCAGGTGTGTGGATAGATGGAGTTAAGTGGAGTCCACCTGTGGATAGATAGGTAGAGCCCACTCCCTAGCCATTTGTAGCATTTCTTAAAATTTATTTATGGAACATACAGTGGATAAAGGTACAAACATCTTGGAAGCCTCCTTTTACCCAATTAATGACCATTCTTGTAGCTTTCAATGTTCTGCAAGATGGAAGATGACAGAAAGAATTGTATATGGTTAGCAAATTAGCCAAACTGACTTTTTTAATATAATTTGAGTCATAAGTGATGATAGAAATCAACACCTGACATGATAATGCTCAGAGTTTTGGACAAATTCTTCTGAAAAATTGATTTGATTGCATAATAAGTTCATCGTATTCTGTAACTAAAAGTTTTTAAATTGTATAAAATTACATAAAATTGCCATATGCTATCAGTACATTATTTTGTTATTATTTTCAATTGTTAAACAATGGGAAGGCAACGAAAATGCCTTCACGCTCAATTCTAGACAAGGATGTGGAGGCAGCCGAGAAGAATGAACAGAATAGGAAAACGCCACGACGTCTGAGAGCTGGTTTTGACAGAAAGATTTCTAGCATGAATAGTGGCATTGTAAGTAAAATGTGGAAGACTTTGCACAGATTCATAGTCAGTACAGCAGTAATAATCCTTGACACGCATTATTTTTGTGCCACTGCTGCCCCTATGCAATGTGTTAAGACAACGAACTTCCAAACCCAATCAGAAGATGTCACAAACATTACTGCTCCACTCTGTAACACACGGTAGTGAGTCAGGGCAGGCCTCTGGGAGACTTTAAATGAGTGGTGGAGTACAGCACCAAGAGAAGCCCTCGGAGGTTTAAACTCTCCCACTTCTGTCACTGTAACTTGGTCTGACTCAGAGCCAGCAAACGCTGCAGCTGCTGCTCTTTCTCACACTATCTGTAAACAAATGTGCCCTGTGCAGTTAGCAGGTCCTTGTTTAAAAAAAAAAAAAAAAAAAAAAAAAAAAAAAAAGGGAAAAAAAACCACCAAAAACCCATAAATCAAACCCCACGTTTTTTCAGATTAGAAAAAACTGTCCATTTCTTGTATTCTTTTTTAACCACAGATTTTACTTCACCAAGCTTTTTTCACTCTTACAATATTGCACACCACCTCAGTTCAAAAGAAAGTGAAATTGATATATACATGTAGCATATATGGACCACAAAATTTCTCTGCATGTGTTCTCTGCTACTCAGTTTACATGGGCAATAAGGATAATAGAATTTCCACAGCTTTTTTACCTTTCATACCCATTCCAGATTCTTTAAGGGTCTCTGAGGGACCGGTTTTAAGCATGCTATTTAATGGCCCATAGAAAATACAAATCCACTAATCTGATTTTAAAAATGCCCACTCACTTTGGTACATAAAGTTATTTGAAAAGTATTTTTTACCAGAATATATATGATACCATTGCAAATGATCACAGGGAATTTGAAAACACAAATTCAAAATATCTGTTGTAAACAACCCCTGCATAAATGGAGCCGGATATTGCTCCCTGCTCCCTATATAAAGTTGCCATTAACATCAACAAAAGGTAAACACTTTCAAATTACTCCATATCCCTTCTATCCTCAGAGAGCCAGAGTCCACAAGCACCTGATGCAGTCCCAGAGAGATCCAGTCTCCTGTAGCACACAACTATAGCAGCAAGTACAGGCACTGCACTATGTTGAATGGTTGAGGATGCCATGGGGTGAGATTTCAGCCTGCAGTGAATCTGAATTTGCAGACTGAGTTCATCTCCAACATACGCTCAGGTTCAAATATATATTTATTGTAAAAATGGTTCCAGAGCACATATAGGCTGAAAACATTTAGGATGCATTAGTTTTGCTTTAGCTGTCTTCTGAAGACTTTGATAGTGCTCTTTAACAGACAGGAGCTTGGAGACCATCAGTCACCATTTTGATTCTAGTTGCAAGAGGTGGAGTGCCATAATTGCAGGTTAGCAAATGCTGGACTGAGTAAAGTCCTGAATATATTTTACCACTGGGCATTAGTGGGCATTTATTAGACAATATTACTCATCTCTAGCACAGTATTTCCTGTATTTATAGTAAGAAACACTACAAACATGACAGTAAACAAAATGACATACAAGCCTCACTTTACATGGACTTCGATGTTTGCATACACAAGGACACCCTAACAAATTAAATCTTTTATGCTTCATTAAACCTAGACAACAACAAGAACAACAAATCTTCAAACAAATGTTCTTCTGTGGGCTCAATTCTGCAATAGTTGAAGGCCTAATAGGTTTATCAATTGCTGTTTCGTCTGAAGCTGAAAAGATAATGACCGAATGCCTCGCTCTTCTGCCAGTCTCACCGTAACTCAAAGGAACAATAAACCAGTTATACATATTCAAAAAACTCCTGCCCTCACAGGTCCAGGCCTTTAATGATAGTTACAGATCAGGGCCAAACCGTGGACTTAAGTGCAGGCGTTTATAGTTTCAGGCAATGCCATTCCTTGCTTCTCAGCGTGCGATTTAGCCAGAAAGGGTTTTATTCAAAACAAATGTGATAAAAGGGAGAATGACAGGAGTGAGACGTGGCTCCTCCTCCTTCCACAAAAGATGCTTCCTCGCTAGCAGAATCCTCCTCTCCTTCTCCCTCCCTCAGTTTGACAATTGCAGAGTGCCAAGACGTGGAAATCATCCTTCCACTGGTGACATCTGTCTCCCCAAAGAGCTCCGGAGGCAGTTATTGTGATAGCTTTGGAGTCTGTCATATGATTAGGTGAATATCGAACAGTCTGGGACTTCATTCTCTTAATGCTAGTTCCTGTGACTCACATTTGATTGGCTGGAATTAACGTAATGTAGCATTTTATTGTAATTTTTTTGTGCTAAGAAAGGAAGGAAAAAGGCTTAAATAAATTTAAGCATAGGGCTTGCGGTTTAGGAATGCCTTCTCTTTCATTTATTGTGTGGTATACCCATAACTATCAGTCAGCATTGTCCATTTACGCATCTACTGGAAATACTGAGTTTTCATTGTGAAAAGGCTGATGCTTATGAACATGTAAAAAAGCTGTATGTGCCACTTCTATGCAGAGACTTCAGAACACTCTCATTAATGAACCATAAAGGAAAAAGTTTTTTTAAAATAACAACTCTTGTAAGAAATGACTTTTAAAAGGAGTACTGATTAATATCAGAAACAAGTCAAAAGAGTTAAAGAAGTTTTAAGTATTATCCTTTTCAGCATGGCTATCAATAGGAAGCTGACAATAGTATTATTGCTATTTACATATTGGTAACACGCTGGCATGAATTTGCATAACGTATTGTGGTTCTATGCTCTAGGGAGTTGCATTGTAACATATTGGTGCTTAATGAACTCTGAAAAAATTGATTTTCCACAGAGTAAATTAAGGAATGCATTATAGCTGTTAAAGCAATCTTAAGGGAAATCTGAGGCTTCCACTGCAGCACCATGCTTAGTAAGTAATAAATTACATGTTATACTTATTTGCCTTAATTCATGCTAATTTTGTCCAATTAATGTATCACAGTAATTCAGAAGCCTGTCACAGGAGAGCTAATTATTTATTGGATTTTTGTGTTCAGCTCCCTAGGAGTCTACTAGCAAACAAACTTGCGACTGTCTTTCTGTTAGGTCCACAATGACATTTTTATGTCTTACTGTGGAAAGAAAAAGAATGTTATTATTTTCTGGTTTCAGTTATAAAAATGGATCATTATTCATGTAAGTTAGTTTTTTGTTTACAAACTGGTGTCACGTCGTGACAGACTGCCATACTGCTAGGATGAGATCCAAGGTTTTTCCTCTTCCTGTAAATGCCTGAACATGACATAATTCTTATTAAAGACCACGGCAGTACTTTTCACAACCTGAAAGCTTCTGCTGAGTGTGTGTAAAGTTCAAAAAAAACCCCTTCTCATTCTTTTCTCTGAAACCTATGTTTTTCAAAATCCATTGGCTTGAAAAATCAAGCACAACGTGCCCATAGCAATTGATACTCTTTCACAAAAATAGATTTTTAACTGTGGCAGAATGTTAATTCACAGAAAAAAAAAATGAATTATTTATGAGATTAATTTGTGCAATTCATACCTATAAATAATATGGCAGTTGCTAAATAATTTGCACAGAGTGATAAGATGCAGACATCACAGTTAAACAATAAGAGAGTCACCAGCTGTGAAATACCCACTATCTGCTAGCATTCTGTCATGCACAAGCATTTACAGAAAATTATTTGTTGGGGGTGGAAAGTATTAGATCTGATACTTGGCTTCTTCTCATGGGTAGCGGGAGAATACTTGTCAGTTGATTACTGTCTTCTACCCTACGTGAAAAGAAGTGATATTTCTTTAAATGTATAATGCAAAGTGACGTTACCAGCAGGCTACATAAAATCATGTGATGTAACCTGCCATAATATGATGCACATGACCGACTGTGTCACAAATTTAAAGAGACTTATTTTAGAAGAACTGGTGAGAAAAAAATATTACCCCTACTCCTTTTCAGTCAGTCACCATTGATCTGTGTTTGCCTATAGCCAAATGAATACCTGGTAGTTCAGTAAACGTCTCTGAGCAATACACCATCATACACTTACTGTAGCTATTATTATCACTTAAAAAACATCTGTCAAATACTTCATAGTTTTCTGCCATTGTTTTTCAATCTCTTCATTCCTAGCAAGCACACAAAAGCTTGACAAAGAATTAATTATCCAGTCCTTGTTTCCTGGAAAATGGCTGTTTAATTGTTTATGGCATTTGGAATTTGAAATAGTTTTCTTCATTTTCTTCATTGACTTTTCCACTCCGGAAAATATAAAGCCTACACTTAATGTTAAGCATGTCTTAAATCCCATCAAAGTCAACAGGGATAATGAATGAGTTTTCCCCTTAACTAGGAGCTTTATTTTCAAACTGTATTACCTAGACATTCTGGACAAGGGGACAGAATATAGGCACCCCTTCCAAGGGTAGGAGCACATGTGGCCAAGCATACCATGCAAACATGATGGCTGTTTTATGAATGGTTCAAAAAAAAAAGGGGTGAACTATGCAAAAGAGTAACAATCAACAAAGAAAACCCAAGAATCAGGAAGAAAAGACATCATGACAATGTCAGAAAATTCCTCCTGGCAGCAAATACATCGGTTTTGAAAGCCCACTTGCCTGAAAATATTCATAACTTTTTCCAACTCTCAATTCTTTTTTCCTATGAGTAGTCTGCATCATTCCCTGTATGGAGAAGTTTAAATAGCCTTTTCTCGTGAGCCAAAACCTGCACAACCTGACACTGAAAATCATCTAAAACACTAATCATATGGAACAGGTGACAGAGGGGCTGCATTGTAAAGATGTCACACTACGGATGTACAGAATAGCAAAAGCCTAAAAAGTTAAAACAAGATTTGGAATCCCTAGTTGGAATGAATGTTTTAAAGTGCCCATGTTTACTCTCTTGTTAAGCTAATATGTTTGCTTCTGCTAGATGTAGCAGAAACTTATAAGCTAACTTTTGTGTTACTTTAACCTAATATAGAAACTTCAGAAAACCACAATACCAAAACACCCTTGGAGAGGGAAGGAAGGCTGGCGATAAGGAACTAGATATTCATTAGAGACTCCATTTGTAACACAGCTTTGACTATGTTTGCTCCCTCCTTCTCCAAGCCACTCTCCTGTAGAGCCCAGCTGCACAAGGAAGGTAGAGAGGAAGGGTATTGTACTTTCCCTCCGCTTCTTTCTGGTTGTGCCATCTAACAAATGCCTCACTTAAAAATCCTCTTCTTTCCACAGAGGCAGCTGCTATTCTGCTAGTTATTTCATTGGGTTCTGTTATGGTCATTCAGAATATGAGAAAAGAAATCAAGTTTCAAACACCTTCTTGTACCACAGAAATGTATGGAAATCTTGAGTCACACAGCAGCAAGTGGCAAAACTGCTATGAACTTCAGCAACCCGAGAGTTCATCCGCAGTCTCTTGTTACACTAAACACCTGTAGACGATAATTTCTGGATCTGTAACTTTCCCAACGCCAATGTATTTTGTCATTCCTCCTGACAGCTGACATGTTCTGACACATCATTTCTTTCCAACACAAAGACAACTCCTTTCTCCACACCTGGAATGCCTTTGTCTCACTTCTTTCCCCTCCCATGCCCTCCTGCCACCTCCCTGGCAAATATCCATCAGCAAAGGGTTTCACATCTCCCTTTTCAGACTGACGAGATTTTAGTGGTCTTTCGTCACCCAACGGATGAAGAAAGGCTTTTTATGAAAGCAGAAGTATGTATTTAAGATCACATTCACAATTCAGATCATTTGTGTAATCAGTGCCTATACAGTGTTTCCTGCCACACAAAATCTGTCCTGTTATGCCAATAGGCTGCCTTTGCCAGTCCATAAAAGATATTAAAAAAAAAAAAAAAAAAAAAAAAAAAGCGACGTTGGAGCAGGGTGTAATTTTGGGCAAGATCCCCACTGGAGGCTGTGTCTTCCTTCTTCTTTCAAAGGAAACAGAAAAGTTTTACAGATTATAGAGATTACCAAACCAATCCTGGTCTCAGTGGTTTCACAAAACGGTGCCGTTCAAAATAGCTGCATCCTTCTTAGCCACAGCTGGATGCAGAGCCAGCACAAATGTCTTTCTGGCAGTTCATATTATCATGGACGAAATCAGTGCAGGTATCACTAGAGAGAGAGAGAAAGATGTGGATACACTCATAAAACTGCAAGCTTATACAAATAGCATTCATCTACTCGCTGAGTTCAGAAACAGATTATTTAAAGAAATGGAGGGCAATGATAGCAAGACTTTTAAGTGATAACTAAGCAGCAGCTTGGCCTCAATTACAACACTAAATTAAAGCAGAAATCATACAAAGAAAAAGGTGACCCAACTCAGCATTAATTATAGAATGACAAAACCACACAGGTTGGAAGGGAGCTCTGGAAGTCATCTAGTTCGACCTTCTGCTCAAAGCAGGTCCCTTGGATCAGGCTGCCCTAATGGTGAATGATCAGCTTCCTGAGGCACAATGGAAATCGGAGATAGCTGGACAAGGAAGGAGGTTAGTAGTTTGTCAGAGTGAATTGTAGCAATAGGGAAGAAAAGGGAAAGGAAACGCAAAAGTGGCTGTAAAAATGAGGCTGACTATGGCTACAAATAGAGGTTACAGGTGACTACACACCCTGCATCTTGCTCCCATGTTGCCTGACAACATAAGTGACTGAATGAGTTGTCCTAATGGACACCCACTGCAGATCTTTGCTCTCCTGCCCACCAGTGGTCGATCCAGACTAAGAATACCCACAGCCCTGCTTCCAGGACTCGCTCATGACCAGATTCCTCATCCCGAGCAGCATGAGCTGCTCCTAAGTTTCTGTCCTGCGTTTGTGACTTGCATTCCTCTTTTATGTCTCCCGAACGCTATCAAAATGAATTATAACTATTTTTCTGTAATTCAAAAGGTGACTCTCCGATTTTATCCAGAGTGACTCTCCGAGTTTATCCAAAGTTCATTTGTTCCTTTTGATATTATCAAGCTGGTTAGAAGAAATAGCAAGAGTTCTGCTTGCTTATCAGTATCTCATACTACTGTGGATTTCCTTCTTTTCTAGCTGGGGATTCTGGTGTACATTTACATGCTTTTGCAAGAGAGAGGAGAGAACGCAGCCATTACTTCTATACTGCTTGCTGCTGCACCTGCAGTCGCCGACTTCCTACAAAACTCTGTGTTTTGCAAATGATGGTTGCATACGTAAATACAGGACCTGCAGTAATCAACTTCAGTTGAATAAAATCACTTACGAATCGCCCCGTTACACAAGTGATGCCACCTGATGTGCGGTTGACCCAGTGGTCTATCGGAGGGTTGCACCTCTCCTGCTGCTCATACAAACCTCCTTTTTTTCAGCATACTACTACAGTTCACTGTTCTATTTTGTAAGTGTTTTATATTTTTCTGCTGGAATTAACAGAGGGACCACTTTGAGATCTTCAGGTGACATGTATTATAGAAATGCAAATAAACTACTACCTTATTATTTGATGCAGAGGCTGCTGTATAGCTCTACCTAGCCGTTACATTTACTTTCCATGCCTATCAGTATGCACTCAGAGATTGATAGATGATGGTTTTATAATTCTTAAATACTTTTTTGATACCCTAAACCTATAGAGCCTTCAGACATTTTGTTCAGGAGATTTGGAATACTTTGCTACTTGAAATAAAAAGAGCTTCAATTGGCAGGGTTTTAAATCCAAACATTTAAGGCATTGATTTTACTTAGTTTTTCTAAAGTAACTCCTTTAGGAAATTGAGTGCTACATTGCTAATTTTAACTTTATTCATTTTAAAGTGCTCCAGGATACTAGCACAAAGGGCACTGTAAAAATTGCATTGTGCTGTATTAGGTTTGAATAGGATGAGTTATAGAACTGTTTGAGACTTTGAATTTCCAGAATTTAGTTATTACAATGCTTATAATACTAAAGGTTTCTTATGTATGCATTTTATGTTTGGGGTTTTTTTCTTAATAATCATAATTTCTAAGAAATATCTACTACATGCAGTCTGTCACTAAAGCTTTGTAATATTTTCTATTGCGATACAGCTGTACAAAAAAAATTTATAGAACAGTTACTCACACCTACATAAATATCATTTAAAATGCAAATGTTCATTGCCTAAATTACAGTGGAAACTCATTTTTCATGCAATAAATCTTTAAAATATTTCCAATGTTGATTAACCTGCAATGGGATTTTTCTTTTGCAATACGATAAATATACTCACCTTGTATAAGTCTGAGTACAGCATGCAAAAATCTGTCTGAACATTAAATAGTGAGAGTAAGTGGTTGTGTATTTAGAGTAACCAATGCAAAAAGAAATAATTTTTATGTATTTTGAGTTTTAGAACATTTTTACTATAAGAGATTTGGAGGTTTACAGCCTACTACAACACAATTAAATATATGACAAAAATACAACAAAGATTGTACTCATTTTCCTTTGATGATTATAAAAATTTATTCAGGACCATATAATTGATTTCAGTAAAAACTGGTTCATACTACTTTAACTTTTAAAACAATAATATAGTTTCATAGGTGTATTTTTCCTATAAGTATTCCTTCAAAAAAATGGATGGCATAGTGTGAAAATGTGAAAGATACTGCAAAAAGATTCTGATTTTTCCTATCTGTTTTCCAGTGATTTGTCTCAATCTCAGGTATAATGTAGCATTCACTGCAAGTGATAAATATCTAACACAAGCAGGCATAGAAAAACTTTACTTTCAAAGCAAAATTTGAAAAATACTATGAGTTAAGAGGGAAAAATAATCAAAAGTATTCAAAAAGGTAAACATTGGCTTTGGAAGAATAAATGGAACATTCCCTAATTGCTTTTTCAAGACCAGTGGAAAATATTCCTCACACTCACAGTGGGGTTTTTTCCCCTGCCTCTCAACACGGATAATTTGTGAAGGGATAAATTAGTGTAGAAAAAACAAGGTGGATGAACTTAAGCAACATTTTAATAGATATACCACCAAACTTCAGCAGGTCACTGGGGAGACAGATCGATGGAATGTATGTTATCACTAACATCAAAAAGAATAGATCTATCACAGAAAAAAAAGCCCAAACTATTTAAAAATTTAAAGCATTATCTATAGCATTTTTATTCAAAGGCTTTTTTGAACAATTGTGTTTGCTTGCACACTTCTTTTTGACAATAGAAAGTTCCCACAAACCCTACCCTCATGGTCAAAGTACTACACGGGCTTTTTAGATTCCATGTGTAACTAGATTTGATACGTACTTCAGTTCTGTTGAGAATATATATGCATTAGTGATTATAAGTCATCTTGGTTTTAAAGAAAGAGGGTAATAGTGCAGTCACCCCAAAGCAAAAAAAAAAAGATAGAAAAGTCAGGCAATGATACACATTTTTACTTTTATGTCCTCTATATTAAAATACATGTTTATCACAATAAAACATGCACTACATAGCATTTATCTTATGTTATCTGCCTGAGCCATATCCAAAAGAAATTGAAACCCATGGTTATCTTCTCATCTGTCTCTGTATTTCTTGGAGCATGTCTTTGGTATATTTCCAGCGTGTCCTTTATTCTTGTACTATAGATCCACCTTCTTCCTTCCTCGCTGAGACCAACGAAATTTGTGCTTTTTATCATCACCCACTTGTTCAGTGCCAAAGTACGGTAGAATTTTTGAACAGAAAGTGCAGTGTTTGTGCTAAAGAGACCCATTGACTTGAATAGCCCAGGGCCTCTAAAGACCTCCAGCCTGCAACGCGTTTATGGCAAAACACGACCTGATGTGCCAGGAAGAATGTAGACGAGAGCAGTCACTAGCAGGGAGGCAACAAACCAGAAGCATCACGCAAAGTTTTGAGCGCGTACGCAACATTCACGTCCTGCTGTTCTTCCGAGGTGGCAAGACAGGGAGACCAGACTTCCTGAGAGAAAGACTAACTGCAAATTTGTTACAATTCCGTGATAACCAGGAGGGGTAATTAAGATCTGTGATGCGTTCCACAGCTTTAACTGTAAAAATAGTCTGATTAATCTAAATTAACTTAATCTAATAAACTACTTTTCCAGTAGTGAAATCTGCAGTGGGTTAGAAAAGAAGAAAACTGTTTCACACTTCTTATAAGCTGTACAATGGCCGCTCTTTGTATTTAGAAAACAGAAATTTACATACAAGTGGGAAATGTTTCTCATCCCTGGGGAGAACAATTTTCATCGAAATATTCTGTTTTTCCAATGAAAAGTCAAAACCTTGTCTAGCAAGGAGAAAATAGTTATTTAAACAACGTCTTGCTTTTTCCGTCAAGAGTTTCGAGTAAGTATATTCAGCTTTATTTACATGAGTTGCTTTTCTTGGACAAAAAGTTTGTACAAAACAAACAATGTTTACAATAAAATCATTTATTTTGGCTGAATTTAGCATGTTTTAATGTATGAATTAGGCTTGAAGTTTCATTCATCATGGTTATTTAGGACTGGATTACAACACATACCATTTTTCCCCTTGGGATACAAGGTAGAATACTGTAAAAAATTCATTGAAATATATTTGCAGTCAGAATTAGTCAGAAAATTTCTCCCATGGAAAATTCCAAATAGGAAGCAAAATGTAAGAAATGGAAATATTTTTATTTGGAAATCCTGCCATACCGTCTGCCAAGAGTTGTGCTCCAAGCCTCCTTCACTGGAGAGGGGGGGGTTGCATGATCAAGTTATTATACATACAGTAGTAGCCTTTCTTAGCTAATCTAACTAAAGAAAATCCCCAGAAGATGTAAGGTAGCTGGGCAATCCAGCTACCCATTTATTAGTACAGAGACAGGGAAGATGACCTACTGCTCTTCTAATCTCCACACTAAAAGCTCCTGACTGGCAGCATTCCAGCTTTCTGGCACATGGTTCTTACACTGGTTTTTAATACAAAAACCAGATCTCTTCCGTGAATAAAGAAATGGGTTTAGGTCACAAACCCAGCTGACCATTGAAAACAAAAGCAAATAGTGAAATATAACTTCTTGCACTCCTCTGACCCAAGACCCTCTTCATAGCTAGTGAGAGCAGCAGTCACTTCTGAGCCACAATTCGTCTAAAACAGGTCAGATAAATTGCACCCAAAAGCACCTGTTTCTCTCCATGGACTCCCAAAAATGTTGGAGTAACCAATTCAGATATGGATCTCCAATACTAGGTGAGATCAATCCCAACTCTGGTCTTCAGTCACACGCTGTTCTAGTGGAAGGAGAGAAAAGAAAGGAAAGCAAGCCTTCCCTTGGGTTAGGAAGTTACTTTTTCTCTCTTCTGAGCTCTTTTTGTCCATGCCTTGATGCTATTTCAGAGTGATTGTTGGATCTCTTTCAGGAGACTTTCACACCATTTTCTGAAGAGTGATGAAACAGAAATTTTCAGCCCCATTTCTTCTCTGTACTTTCATGTAGCTCCCACAAAATTTCAGCAATCAAAGCTACACTTATGTTTTGTAAAAGAAAACAACACAACGGTCTTGTTCTGAATAGGGGTTTTGGTTCAATTTCCATGTTCAGCTCAGTGAACTAAATAGTAAAATTATATATGTACCTTTTGATATATTCCTGCAATTCTAATTAATTTAACTGAAATCCTATGTGAGTTTCAAGAAATGTCAGCCTGTGGTCTGTATTCACATCTGAAGTACAACACTTTAAATTTACATTGACTCCTTTGAAGTCAATGGATTCAGCCCAGTGTAAATGATAACTAAGTCTACTCTGTGACCCTAAAATTCTCCTAGTAGAAGGACTCCATCTGTAATCATACTTTACGGCACATTACAGTGTAGGCATACAAATTTGCCGCAGAAACCCACTTTTGAACTTTGCATTCTTTTCTTTAAACTGCTCTCCTAGTGAAAGAATTTAGGGATATTTTGCCATCAATGTATGTAAAGAACAGATGAATGAATGAAACTTCACGAGCATCAGTCAGCAAGTATATTTTAATCCTTTCAACACCACTGATCAGCTATTCTTAGATCTATACAATTAAAATCATAGAAAACGGCTGCAAAGATCTGGAGAGATCGTTCTGTTCACCCTTTACCCCAAAGGAGGTGTCAGCACTTAGGAGATTAACTAGGATACACAATATAGCTTTCTTTTTGCCTACCACAACATGAAGGTGTTCAGAAAGTCTCTTTTCAATATTTTCAGGAGTCCAGTCCAGGAGCCTAGATATCTAAAGGAAAATGAAATATTAGTTACTTAAATGTTTGTACAATCAAGTTCCAGTTGGCACTTATCTATATCTGCACATAAGGCCTGACCTAACATCCACTGAAATCAATGTGGATTACTTTACCGTTAACTTTCATGGACTTTGAAGTAAGCCCCTATCCAGGCCCCCATGTGGAATAATTATTTGCACAACTGTAAACATACAATGTTTCATACAAATCTGACCACATAAAGCTCACTTATTTGAAAGTGTCATCCATAAATGAACACAAATCAACATAAATGTTAGAACAAAATTTCTCCAGCTAAATTAAAGCCTCATTCTTAAGACCAGAATGTATTAATTAATTAATTAGCATCACCACTAGTGAATATAACAGCATTTCCCCCTCTTCTCATGTACCTTTGCTGGATATAACTTCATACACCTGAATAACTAGCAGTTTCTTCATGCAGCTCTAATAACAGCTCTTAACAAGGCTATGAGGACAACTCACATGAAAAATTTAGATATCTACAGAGAACCTTTAAAAAACACTAAAGCTTTGTTTTACTTGTTGTTTCTTGAACAACAACCTTTTACCATTCTGAGTATTTACTGTACAATGGAGATGTTAATAGTTACCCTCAGAGTGTACCTTATCTTTTACTGTAAACCTCTTAGGCAGTGCATTCACATTTCATGTCCTTTCACAGCGCAGTTCACTTGGAGACAAAAGCAAGAGGAATTTGTTTCAGTTGAGCTATTCCTATTTAACAGACACTTTCCAGCTCACTTGCAGAAGCTGCCAAAAGGGAAATCAAGGATTGAGAATAGCATTCTTTTTTCAAGATCTGAAAGACCAGTGAAGTCATGGGGATTTTAAAATTTATTTGTCATTGATTAAAGTGCCATTAAAGTATTTGCTAATTGGTGGGCTTTCAATTATGGGACAGTCCTACACTCCTAATCCTCTAATTGTACAGTCTTCCAAGATGTCATCATCAGATCTGAAACCTGTCCTGTTGGAAACTGCTTCCAAGTTTTACACTTTTCCAACCACTGCTATTGAATTTGTTTTGCTACAAGGACAATAAAAGACTAATTATGTTAGTTATGTATTAGTCTCAGGCTGGGCATTCTAGACATAGTGGTGAACTTTCATTTGTTTACTTGCTGCTCAAATCTAATGTTATTATAGATGCATATTACATAGGAAATATTTTGTCCAAATATTTTTAAATATACTAGTAAAAATAACAATAGCAAATTTTTTTCTAAGCTTTTTTAATTTCACATGTATGTTGCTTACACATAATAAAGAATGACGTCTCATCCAATCAGAATTTAACCAACTTAAAAGTGTAGATGGAATTTTTACTATTTATGTTACACAGAACATAACGGCTAAATTAGCTGTTACCTAAAGACCTTAAAGATGATTACCACTTTGCAATACGAAATATTGTTTCAAGCAGAGATGGACCCAGTCATTGATTCAAAGCCTCATTATGAGGGAACCTATTTCATCAAGAACTTGTGATGAACCTTTTGGCTATCACTTTCCACTGCAGAAATGCTGGAAAGCACATCATAATTCTTCTATGCCTCTTTCTACCCTTAGCACTAGGTAAGCACAGACTAGAAAAAACACTGTATCAACTCCCAGTGTGGTGCTACAGCTGTTTTCACATTATATTCTCCAAAGCTCCAACAGAGTGACCTGTCTCCAGGCTCTCTTGGTGGCAAGGGCTGGTTCCCTGGCTAAAAACTGTACCAAGGTCATAACTTACTTACAAAAGCACTTTAGTATTTCCTGGGTTAAAACATACTACAGAAATGTACAAAATTTTCAAAATTATTAAGCAACAACAGGAGCAGAGAGCTAGAAGATTACTTAAAGGTGAAGGACGCAACCCTGTTGTGCCTCTGTTGTGTTTTGTCAGGAGAGAGAGTAATAACTGTTCATTCTGTCCATTGTATGGTTACCAAACTTTTCTTTCAAGAATGAACTGCTATGAACTAATTTTGGATACATTTTACTGTGAATATGTAGATTTAAAAAAAAAATTGTACATAATATAATGGTGACAGTATTTAAAAAATAATGTATTCTTTAAAAAATATTGTAAGTAATTAATACAGTATGTTTCCATAATTTCTTTCAAGGTTTGGGACCAGATCATTCAAGATGGATTTCAGCAGTGGAAAATATTATCATTTGGCATTTTTTATATATCTTCTAAACTGGGCTGTTGTTTTTTCCCTCTGGCAGAGGTCTGCACTGAGCACTACCGTCAACATTCCCACCAAGAAAAGTACTACCAAAACTGGTTTGGATCATCTAAGACCTACACAAGGGACAAGGCTGCCTATGGGGGTCTTTACCTTAATACTGGCATTGGGACTAAGCCTTGATTTAAGTTCCCAGGCAACAGATCTATTAAAGCTATATTACTAAGGTTCACACTGCCCCTGAAAGCTTTATTAAATGATTATTTCACAGCATGGAGGGAAATCTATTGAAAATTAATATGCAGCATCAGCCAGTCATGGCTCATAGCTGAGATATGCTCTTTGTGTCAAAAAAAGTAGAATTTGCCAAATAAGAAGGTGTAAGTGAAATTCCTCTCATTAACTTTACTTGTCTAATCTGACTTCTAGGGCTACAGTCAATGAAGACAAATGGCCATTTGGAGAGTTGATTTCATCTTTCTTCTCTCTGAGGAGACCAATCTCGGTAGGCTGCATTGCCCTCTGGCAGTGCCCCTCTGCTTCTGCAGGCCACAGAAGGAGCCCAGCTGCCTCACCAGAGTGGCTGAAGTTAAACAACATGAACCCCAGCTGACGTGAAAGGAGTAAGGGTTGATGTATCCATGCGACCCATGGGATTCTGACAGACTCAAAGAAGCATCCTGAATATGTACAGGATTTAGTGTATTAGGTTATCCTTTTTGTAGAAAACAATTTGAGACAACTAATACCAAGTAAAATCATACCTACACATATTTCTTCAAAAGAAATGTTCAGAAATAGTTAATTAGCTAAACTTCTACAGTGTTGCCACAGTCAGAATACACATATTTTCTTCTATAAAAACACAATTACATGTTTTATGAAGGTGATTTTTTAATGAACAGTTAAGACCTCTAAATAATTTAAAGATACAATTTAATCTTAACAAAATTTGTCATTTTACATTATTACATTGCTAAGAAATGTGATAATTCGGATCATACAGTCCTATAGTTATGAACAATTAAGTAAATGGGCAAGTTCTCTTGCTGACTGCAATTACGTTGGAAGGTGAGGGATAGGAAGAGCCCAGGCAAGCAGCTCCTATCCCTGTGAGCACCAGGTGGCAGTCCGGCGTTGACTGACAGGTCTTAATTTTCTCCTGCACTCCCCAAACCAAAAGCTTTCCTTGTTACAGTACTTGTCTGACTACCCCTGTTCTGAAAGTCTTCTACACCTTTCTATCTGCTAAATAACATACATTCACCCTGGGGATTTAAGGGCAAAAATATTTTTTGCAGAGAGTAAGATTCGTGTTTTTCATAAACTCATCCATACCACCTTACTGATGCTGAAATGCCAGGGAATTGCCCTTACGTAAAGCATATTTTCACGAAATTAAGCTCCAAATTTTGCTGGTAGGCCAGACCACACTACCACCCCCCAAAAGTTTAACAACCTACAAAACCATGTACAGGAAATGAGGCATATAAATCTTTTATCTACTAGGTCATGATGTTTTTCACAGCTTATTATTTTAATAAGTATTCACCAACAAACAGCTCAAGCAATGTTCAAATTACTTGCAAAAAAGCAGGAAGTCTGTGTTCATCAGCTTGACTAGAGAACTGAAGATGTTTACTAGTCTTCTATCATATGTACATTCATTCGGTTGCAGTGGATGTATCAAGAATTTTAGCCTATGTTCCTTGTGTACTTTTTCTAAATTCTTCTCCACATAATTCCAACATTTGTGAAATCTCATATAATAAATCTTATGAGATTCTACCCACAGTGGGAATACAAAATACATTTATAGAAATTACATATAATTTGTCTTACTAGGAAAAAAAAATTGTTTCTTCCAGAGCACTCTCGTGTGGTTATACTCACTTCAGTGGTGTTTAAAAATTATAGACCAAGGACAATTTTACTCACAATTAGTATGTTTGATTCTTTCTTTAAAATACACCTGTGGAATTCTCAATGTGCACAGGCTATTCTCATCTTTTTATGCTGTTGTGACAGCATGGAAGAGCTTTATAGCCTTAGATAACTTTACAAGGGAAAGCCTGTGATGCAGACTGTGCAAGACAACTCGTGCTGTAATATACAAATTCTGGTGGAGCACCCAAAGGTAGGGCAGAGTGGCCTCCCATAAAGGGGCAGGAACAAAATCCAGAAGGGATTTCAGCTGTAATCATTCTCAAAGGGAACTGGGGATAGTCTTTAAAGGTCATACCTGCTCTTAAAACCTGATCTTAAATATGATCAAAAGTAACAAAATTAATACTAACTGGTTTTCAGTTGTAACCAGGGTGGGATGAAGATCATACATATGGCCCATGACCACTGCTTAGCTGATAGGCAATACCTTGCTATGCCACGGTAACTCCAATGTTTTCAGTTTCTATGTCCATAGTCTTAAAAATCAGTAGAGCACAATGGTGGTGTAAAGATTTTTTCTCACACTCTGGTCTGAAAGTTGCACCTTATTAAAGATACAGTGCAAAATTTCACCTTAGTTATCAGTAAATTGTTTAAAGCAGAAGTCTTCAACCAGTCCCTCATACACATCTTCCTTCATAAATTTTATAGTAATCACTCCATTAGACAGTATTTTTAAACCCAAAATATAGATACATGAACTACTGGCACTTTCATGTGTTTGGGACAGTCATACTCCTAGTGTGCTGCAAAAACATGGCAAAGCCATAGTTCTAGTACCACTAGCTGTGCCCTGTGAGGACATAGACTTTGTAGGTTTTGCCTTCCCTGTTTTGAGATAAATTTAAAAAAAACTGTCTACCAGAGCTGTGAAATGGTTCTCTATACACATTTAAGTGTCATGTTTCACCTATCTATTTTCAGGGATTTACAGCTTTCATTAGAGTAATTACAGTTTATCATCTTAGAAGTATAAACATCTGAGAAGCAGGTATCATAAAAAAAATCCACTATTTGGTATCAAGGTATTCAAACATTATTTTATAAAGTTCAAATAAATTAAAAAAAAAAGAAATACCTGCACAAAGAAAAGAAATTAAAGCCAGATATTCTAGAAAAAGATCACTAGTGATGACCAAAAGACTAGAAATTTGACAAACTGTACACTAGCTAACGTCAATGAGCCACAGGTAAAACAGAGTAGTCCTGCACTTCTCAAGAGCCTTTTTCCCCACCCCTACCCTGAAGTGTTACCATGTCTGACTAATAATAGCATGCTTTTATTCCACAGAGCCAGTCCTTTTGAGCATTCTGAGAGGGATCTGCTGACTCCAGTTAGGAGAAAAAAAAAAAGTTTGAATGCTTTTTATTGCAGCTAGACCTGCAAAACCAGCACAGCCGAGAAAGATGGATTCTGTTCCTTCTTGTTCATCTTCAGTAGAATTCTTTAAAATGCCAATGAAAAAAATGCCTAGTTGTCATAGGTCATTAAATGTGTAAGTTCCCAGGCATGAACTGTGCTAAAGAAGCAGGATTCTGTGCCTGCATATAGGCTTGCAGGACAGGTGCCTCATAAACGACTTGGAAGCAGTACATACCTTCTCTGATAGAAGGGGACGCACATCATGCACTGAAAAACAGCTCACGTTCCCAAAGTCACTGAAGCGTAATCACTGGCCTTTTCCAGCCAGAATCCCGGTGGCTCTGAAGCAGATGAGGCAACCCTATAGTCGAGTGTCCTGCGCACAACTCTAGACCCGGCTTTGGTGTCCAGGCTGCCCCACGCCATCTCCATACCATCCCGCGTCCGTACCATCCACAACGCTGAACACAGACTCCCCTTAGTATCAAAGAGAGAGAACTGGTGGCAGAATGCTTTTTCCAAAGGCATGTTGACATGTGAACTGGCTTTTGCCATTGATCCGCCACGGCCTTGACTTCCCAGTCTTCAATACGTAACAAAGCCTGTTTTCTTCTTGGGTCATCTTTAGTGCAACTCTGAGCTTCAGTTAGAGGGGTGTATATTTGTTATGGACTATTTTCTATTATACTTGCCTTCGAATTTTTACCCATGGTACAAATTGAGACAATGACTGTTAATGTGGCTATGGAGCAAGCAGTGCGTGGAACGGGCACCTATTGAGACTTTTTCATCAATCAAAAATAAATATTTTTCAAATCACACATGCAACACGTGATTTGCTGTGTCTTTTATAATGTGAACTGCTTGCTTGTCATTTTAAAAACTAGCTTTAATTGATTTTCAGATTTCAAGCATCACTACAAGGACCTATTTTTATTTTATTGCACTGGCTTCTACTTCATTGTTTCATTTTACGTTAGTCTGTTGAGAGCTCTTTATATGAGGTATTTTCTTCTTAGCCATATTTTATTAAAATGTCAACTAGTACTAGGGATCTTTCCATGGTTTTTTGAAACTTAGAAACAGCTTGGCTCTTACATGATACTTTAATAATGTTGCCAATCCTCTGATAAGTTGTTCACATCAGATATTTAGCCCCAATACCTAATGCTTGAGAATCTACATTGATTCTCTTCACGTTCCGCCTCTGCATTCCAAGATTTATGAATATTAAGTTGTGCTTGCCCCAAAGCAAAAGTATACTCACTAAGATATTTGCTGAGATCAGGAGTCTCTCTGCCCCATTTTTAAAACAAAGGCATTAATAAGGAAGCACTATAAAATGTACGACGCTGAAAAAATAAGGAAAATTCAGTATTTTTAATAAAGTGAGAAAAAAATCCTCTAGTTCAAAGCACCCTATCTGAGCTACCCTAAATAATGCAATAGAGTAACCATTTATGACACTTGTACAAAATTATGTCTGCTGAGAAGTGTGAATAAACCCTGATTTCTAAAACTATGACCATTATTTTAAAAAACATTGGTCACCTAGGGTAAAAAGATATCCTTCTCTACAATTTAACCCTTACAAATATGTGGGAAGATACTATATACAGCATCTATGGAGGTCAGTTAGACCCAGCGGCAATGGTTGCATCATTACCAAGCACACACATAATTACTTTGTGTACCAAGCACGAAAGTCATAGACCTAAGCAGAGGGCACACGTGTACATCTTTCAGTGCTGAAACATCTTTCACAAGGACTCACTGAGCTTTCTAATTTTAAATGCATACATAAACATGTGAACTTTTAAAATTCCTGAAATGTCATCTTTCTTTTTTTTAATAATTACATTTCTTAAATTCTATTCCAAATGCTCTCAGCTTCCTTTGTGATTTGGTTCATTTTTATGCGTGCATGAAAATAAGGAACTTATTTAAAACAAGCTGAAACTGGTACAAATGAGAAGGAAAAAAATCACAGAAGAAATGTGAATGAGGTGGTTTACCGGTTTACCAACAGGTGGAATAAACGTGCTATAGCAAAAACATCCCATTGAGATAAGTGCTGAAGCAAACCAATACTAATCATTTATGTAGGCATATATTAAGATACTCAAGGCTCAGCTTCTAAACTGTGACTACATAATATTACTTCTGCCCCTCTGCTTGTAATTACATTCCTTTCAGTTTTATATATTAAACAGTTCCCCAGCTGCTCTTTAGAAAATAATAAATTGGTTAATTTTAAGAGCAACCACATATGGTTAAGATAATTCAAGAGATACAACCCAGTAATGCAATGCATCCTTTTTTTTACACAAATCTTTATATTAAACTAAAAATAGAGCTCTGCTGTGTTTATTACTGTAAATATTCTTATTGAAATCAACAGTATATGAGGTGTTCCCAGCAGGTTCTGTATAAGCCATTATTGAAATATCTCATTGCAATTATTTTTCAGCAATTTCCTCCCACTGTTATTCTATATATTACAATATATTGAGCACAAAATAAGATGTTGGTATCTCTCAGTATAGCTTCTACTGTATTATGAATTAGGATGGATATAAATTGGATTGTAAATTAGGAAACACGAAAAGTCGAGGCACCCCTTGGATATCGAAAGCTCACTCTGGGCGGCAGAGACCTCATCTCCACACCAGCATCAGGGCTGACACTCGAGACACTTCAGGATAACATTCTTACTGGCCACACCGGCAGAAATAAGAAATTCCCTGGCTTCAAGAAGAAGTGCTAGAGAAATTTATTCTTCTCTTTACCGGCAATTTCTATGTAGGACATTATATGGATTCCCGGATAGCATTAATGGTTCTGTTTTTTGCATGCCTCAGGCCACAGGGCTGTGATTACTTTTAATCAGTTTCAAGACTCCCCACCCTAAGCTGTGCTTTGGTTATCTTCAGACTGGATCAGTACATTGTAGCCTACCTACCCTAACGCTTGAAAGTTTCTCTGAGGCTTTCAGGCTGTGCAGAATGCAGCCAAAATGAAAGTTTAGGTCCCTTTCCTTCCCCTTCCTCTCCCTACAGGAACTTTGCTGGCTGTTCCCTGTTTCCCATCAGTAGTCCCAAGTATTACGCAGCAACCAGAAATCCTGCCCTTTCTTTTGTAAGGCAATACCATAAAACAAAAAAAGGAAAATAAACCCAGAATAGAATAGAATCGAATAGATAAAATAATAAAATAAAATAAACCAGAATAGAATAGAATCGAATAGATAAAACAAAATAATAAAATAAAATAAACCAAAACATTTTCCTGGAAGCTTGCAATGTTGTTTGTTATCTATAGTACTCTTAAATTCCTCCTGAATACCCATGCAAATACATGTAAATTCACTTTACACATATTCCTGATAAAAAACAAGTCTCAAAATCATCAGCCTGTATGATCAGAAATAAACTTTACGTCTTCAACTCCCAAAACTCAGTTTAACGAGTGCAATGAGGAGGCAATCCTTGGTATTTGCCCATAAACACAGTGAAACAGATCCTGCCGCTCACACTCACACTCGTTCCTCGCTCGTTAGCTGCCTTCATTTCAGCGAAACTTATAGCTGGAGTGTAATTGACTTCTGCCAATATAACAAGCACACTTTCTGTTTCAAAAGATCTATAAGATAACAGTCATTGCACAGGGATGCCAAAACCTAACACAAGTGCTTAAAGAGAGTGAATATTGTTGACAACAGCAAAAAATTTTCACTATCATACGCTAACTATCAGTAGCATAACAAACACCAGATTTTCTGTCATTGTGGTAAAATCACGTCAGTGTAGCGGTTGGGGAGCAACTGGGAAGATATAGTGACAGTACCCTGTGCATATGCAATTCTTATTATTCTGGAAAAGAAAGAAGAGAAAGTTGGAGGAAATGGATTTATAAAAATCCCTGGTGAATAACATATTAATTATCAAAAAGGGCTCAGCCAAACACTCAGAAAATTTATATAGCACATCAGACAAAATACGCTAGCGATTCGGAAAGCCGAGGCAGATGAGATTAGGCTTGTGCAGGTTGTCTCGCTGACATGCAGCGTTCTAGACAAGCAAGCGAACATGCTACTAGACAAGCAAGTGAACATATTACACAAGGACCTACGCAACTACAAAACGATCAAAGACTGCTTCAATATCATAATGTAAAATTGTAATGGGAAGGCAGACGGAATGATAAAAAGAAGCAGATCTCTTTGAAATGTGAGTCAAGAGAAAAAAAGTGACAGGCTCATAACATTTCAGATGAGGATTTAAGATTATGGCACCTTCTGCAAGAACAACATAGGAAGTGAACACCAAAACATGCAGCTGTTAAAACAACAAGATTAGCATAATTTTTACAAGCTATCTAACTCCACTATTAGAGACCTCAGCTAATTCCAGAAAGGAAGATATCGAAGGACAGAGGGATGGAAGGTCTAATTAAATGGGGAGCAATGGTGCTAAATAAAGTCTGGAGCGGTTTTCTGCCTTCAGTACAGAAACTGCAGCCTCCTATAAAATAACAGGACTGGGCTCCACTGTTTTCCCAGCAGCAATTCCAAAAGCAAGAAGCTGCAAAAACTCTTACTCTTTTGGTAGTTTTGTGATGAGCAGCCATAAACTCAAG
Source organism: Aquila chrysaetos chrysaetos (assembly GCF_900496995.4). NCBI lineage: Eukaryota > Metazoa > Chordata > Aves > Accipitriformes > Accipitridae > Aquila > Aquila chrysaetos. The sequence continues at coordinate 28,806,592 of NC_044008.1, forward strand.
TTCAACTGAAAGGAGAGTTTTGCAATTGCAAAACCAAGAGCTGCAGTACCACCAGCTTTGAAAAGCTGCCACTTGCAGCACTGGCTGTGGGAAGCCTAATGCAAGATTAAGACTCCAGCTGCAGGAAACCATGTGTTTTTATTTAATGTTGACTACAAAACTTCTCTTTACTCATTGTTGAAATACAGGTTGCAGGAAGAGCAGTTTTGTCCTTCAACTGGAAAAGTACCCAAGTTCCAGTTAACTCTTGCCGGCGAGACTGGCTCACCGGTCATGCTGTGATGAAAAGAATAAGGGCAGAAGCTCTGTACAAATAGACAAGAGCCTGTCATGAACAGCTATGAAAAAGACAGGCCAAAACACTTCACAGTGTGCTAAAGGGGGAAGAAAAATAAATAAATAAAGACAAATAAGATAATGAGACACAGCCAAGTTACACCAGAAAAAGCAAAACCAAAATCACTGTTAAACCATCCGTGGGCAAAACGTGCTTCTCATACGATGGGGAAAGGCGTACATGGCTGCCTCACAAGTCTTGTAATTCCTCCGGTTTCAAAATACCACCAATATTCCTGTTAAAATCACCAGTAAAGTCAAAGGAGAATTGGGACAATTTCCCAGTTTTGGACGGATTCTTAGTTTGGCTACTTCTTACAGTACTTCTATAATGTAAATCTCCATCTTGAGACATAACAAAACACCAGGTAGCAGGTTAAAAATGCTTCCAGAAGTATCAGCCAATTTGGTCCTACCAAGTAAGATATTCTAATATATAAACACAACACTATAGAACATAAACAGCAAAACAAAGTTGCAGGTTCAGTATTAGAATCTACTGATTTCACAGTACGTAAGAAACACTTGGTGGTAGGCAGAAAACAAAGTAAATAATCACTTCATGATCAAGCTTATGGAGACAGACCTGCAGACAGACGTAGGAGTATAAGCTGCTTCCACACACAGTCTTTTGTGTCTGCAACCACGATTCAAATACTTCAGGATGAGCATTGGCTACTTTTCAAGAAGAAATATTATCTCTTTGATAATATCTTTGAATATCTCTTTCTTGCCTTGCTAGTGAACACTGGCTCAAGCCCAAGGTAGCTACAACAAGAAAACAAAGCAACATACAAAGTAAATATTTACAAGCACATGTACCAAGGAAGCAGAAGTGGGAGAAGAAGATAAGAAGCAGTAGGTTTTCTCTCAGTGCCAGCTGGTGGGATGCATGCTGTAAGCCCCATGAGGGGGCAGGTCGCCTGGCCCACAGGAGCTCCAGCATCCACAACCGTGATTTGAGGCAGGGAGCAAAATTCCAAACAATTTTAAACAAGAGGATCAAATTCAGCCATTCATATAGTACCAATAACTGAAAAACAGAGAAAAAAACCCAACAATCGGATGCTTATTCAAAAATTAAATATCTTTTGTTCCAGGGAGAACAGCAATTTACTCTTGCTGTGTATTTCCTTTGTATGAAGCGTGGTGATTTGCTGGTGCGTGCAGGGAGGGGGAAGAAAGAAAAGGTGTTCAAGTTTTCAAAATACACGTTATTCAAAAAATGCTTGGCTTTCGTCCAATAGTCTTTTTGTTTACTCGCTATGACCTTAATACAGCCCTAAGCAAAGCAGTTCCTATGGAAGAATGTTGCATTTATAATGAGTAAAACTTGTGTATTTATGTGTTGGTTTGGCAGGTCAAGGTGGAAGGTTTTTCGGAGGCTTGTGGGATCTTCATTTTTCCTTATTTTTGAGCTTAAAACCCCCAAATGTTCATAATTCTTCATTTCTGTGGAATCCTTAGAAATGTTTTTCTGCAGTTTAGCTAGTATTATGAATGATTCCCTTGCACAGCTCCACAAGCTACCCCCGGTCGAGGAACAGAAGAACAAGTTAAGAAAATGATAAGAGAAGTGCCTAGGGAAGACAGCACTGCACTGTACATTACAAAGATCAGAGGGAGCCCAGAAGCAGAACTAGAAAAAACTCTGTTCACAACATGCATCGCAGTGCAGAAATTCCCAGAAAACTCAAATACCATCATTGTCATTTTTTAAATCAAGAAAGCTGGGGAAAAAAATTGCAGAAGGGACGTGATAAAAGTACAAGCTAACGAGTCGCTTCTATGGGAAGATTTTATTGAGACATTTCACCTTAAACAACAGATACAGTAGATTTTTAAGTCCAGTCAAAAGACTATCAGTCCTTGAATCCAAACCACATCCATATCTGGTGAAGAAAGCTACTAAAAATGCATATTTTATTTGCTTCTGTGGAAGGAATTCACTGAAACAACCAACCAAACAAAAAAGCTTTCAGCCTAAGCAAACCAACCAAAATTGTGTTAGGAAGAGTTTGGAGCAGCATAGTCTTCCCGCAACATTTATGGTAACTGGGTAGTAAGCATTTAGGTGAGAGAAGTAAAGGATGTCTCCAAAACACAGAAAGTGACAGGAAACAACCCTTAAATTTGTACACACACAGCAACACGAATCCCTCAGTTTCATTTGCTGTCACCTCTCGTTGACTGGCAACCTCAGTTAATAGAAGAAGTGATAGAACATGTTTTCCTGGTATGTTTACCAGGTCTATGACTGCAGGAGGGAACATCAAGAACAGAAACCAAGTGACTCGTTTCTTAGAAATAGAAACAAAATTGAGAGAAATGGCATTAGTGCTTTTAATAACTAACTGGAAGAAAACATGGAACAAATAAGGAATCTACCTGGCAACAGACAGAAATCAGAAATCTTCAGGATCATTTAGTGGACTAAATGACTCGGAAGACCATTCAGAAAAGCTGAAACACAGACATCCGTGCTGAACCTGATCCTACTCTACACAAATTACCGATCAATAAACTGAGATCCAGTACATAGAAGCTTATTTAAATTATTTTAGTAATACTTATGCCACTCCTCTGAGAAGTATGCTGTGAGTTGGTGCAAAATCTGCTCATCAGCGTAACAGGGAGAAGAAGGAGGCCTCAGCTAGTGCAAGCATTGCTAATGAAACAAAGAAACCTTTGTGCTGATGCCTGGCGTATCATTGTGAGTCATACAGTATCTTGTATTGTCTTTTAAATGTCAGCTATTGGAATAAACAGTTCATATAAGAATCTTTGTTTCCTTGACTTCTTTTCAAAGTTGTTTTTGCTACTGCTTTTTAAGGAAGCATTTAGCCTCTGTTGTTCCAATGAAAAGCTTGAAAATAAAAATTGTGTTTTCAGGCATCCAACAGGTCTGTCATCCAAACTCTAGATAGTTGTAGATCATACAGTAGTAGATCAGTGATCTCTGTGGTTAAAGATATTCTAATATATAGCAGTTCATAAACATTAGTACATAGGGATTTGTATTTCCATGTAAAACAAATCTAGACGTCACTCTAATCTGTGATATTCCGACATTTTGTTTATTTGAAGAGGGAAAAATAACCCAAACCCAAACATGAATTATGGTATGGCTAAGTTGGGAATTACAAGATCTACGGAAGGGATGATGAAGTCTGTGTCTGTGTCATTTGGGAAGGGCACATCAACATAAATTTTGCTCTTTCCTGGATGGCTAGACTTGTGACGTTACTACCATCCAGAGAAGTCCAAATACTACATGCTTACATGTGATATTCCCCTGATGCAGTCTCCTCCACTAATCTTCTAAGTGTTGTATGTGATTCCTTCTGTGTGCAAAAGCTACAGGGCAAACTGCGATCAATGTGTAATTTGACTTGATGCCCTTTGAGTATCCCAGTACTCTGAAACAGGCAAAATCACTTAGAGAAGCTGATTCAATTTGTCAGGCAGCCCTGTGTGTAACGTGTATCGGCCCTAATTCAGCTGCAGCAGAATAGGGTGTCTTGTCAGTCCCTCAGCACACGGGGCTATTCACAGGAGCAGGGCAGGGTAGGATGTGAGCCATAAGCACTCCAAGCAAGAATATTAAGTTAGAGAGGAACTCATGTGCACATACAAATATTAACATTTACAGTCACACAGCAAAACATTTTACAGAGATAAATTCAGTGATTGTAGATATTAAAAGGAAAGTTCACCGGACAGGCGCTTTCCCACGTACCTCACCAAAGCTCTCTGAAGGAACAAGGAAATTCTCCCGTTGGCTGTTTCTGAACGCAGTTTCCAGTTTTCCAGGCTATCACCTCTCTGGAGGTTTTGAGGGTTTTCTTTTGGTTTTGGTTTCATTTTGGTTTGGGTTTGGTTTTCTTTTTTGCTCTCAAACTGCCTGACACGATCTGTCCCAGCACTCTGAGGCACAGTTCTGAGAAGGGAAAGGAAGAGGCAGATGCAGGTTCCTCCATTTAATAGTGGTTTCAGCCGCGAAGTTTTTTTATACAAATCAGCAAAGGCAGAAACTCCTATGCCATAGGGGACTGCTACTTTGCCGTCAGACCTTTATATGCAGTGTTTGAAATCGGCTTAACAATAGAAAATTATAATAAAACAAACAACGCGTGTCTGTTGTTTAACATATTAATGTCAGGAAATAATCATTCACACTAATTGTATGTACATGTGAGCAATCAGTTCCATTGTTTATGGCTTAAAAGTCCATTAAAGACGACTACGTATTGATAAAACCCCCTGAATTCCAGGATTTACCTGAAGGCTATGCTAATATTCATACAGGTAGGCAGACAGTGGGCCTATGCAGATGCACATTTGTAATTCCCTTTCATAAATAATAGTTTTATAAAATATACAAATGTAGTGTTTGAGTTACATCCCAGGATCTTATCTTATCTTCCATTTGAAATATGCTAGAACACCTTTGGCCTCTATTGAAAATACAAAAAGATCTAACCTGAGGAAAAAAGTGAGATATCCTACATTTATTTAAACCACATACTACACTGAAGAATCTTTTATCAAAGATGCAGGAGTACTTACCTTTCCTGATACACTCTTTCTTGAAATGTCAGGATCCTAGAGAATTACCATTAAGCCTCCAGACAGCATGTGCTTTCCCTGATTGTCTCTTCTGCTGTTTATCTGAGCTCAGAATTGGGCCCAAATAATTCAGCCACAAGGCTTCAACAAGCATATTAACCCAAGCAGCGCTGCACACAGTGTTTTGTATACAATCAGTAAAAAATCAAGCATCTGAAATACAGCCAGCGCCGAAGACTTCACAAACAAATTGCGCCCTTTCCCTTTTAATTTTAACAAAAGGCTTCCGAAAGTCTCTACGCTTCTGTGCAAATTGCCTGCCCTTTGTGCGCCAGCATCCTCGCTGGGGTGCTGATAGCCTACTCAGGGCACCTACAGTCCACAGGATCTTGCTTTTCGCTCCCCTGATTAAGTAAGTAATGTTCGCTTCCCGGGAATCCCCCACGGAGCAGCAGCGTACCTACGTGCCCGGCCGTAACACCAGTAATGACTGGATTCCGAGAGAATTTGAAAACCTTCCTCGACACACTTATTTCTGTTTTTCAACCTATATTCAAAGCGGTACTTTGGCATTGTTACGTGATTCTTGACAGGGTTACAGTAAATTCATCATGCTAAACTGAAATGTTTCTGGCAGATGTCTACTCCGCAACAATCAAGCTATGTGTACAGTAAAATGTGACAACCACAGTGCTACTTCTAGTTGTAAAACTTACGCATATAATACTTTATTAATGCTAACTGGGAGCACAATTATGCAGTATATTATTTATTGGTTCATTAGAAAATTTTTATATGGAATTAAAATTTTAAAAATTTAGTCTTGAGTCTAAAGTTGTAATTGGTAAAAAGAAAATAAACAAGCATGTGTGCTAAAAACCCACAGTTTCTTTTTCAACCCTTCAGACTTTTTTTCTTAGCCACTATCAAATTATTTTTTCAGTCATTTCTAGTTTTCGCCATAAAGGCTACCCTGGAACAACAGATTTAGAAAGCTATTTGGTGGGAAAAAAAACCCCGAATCACTGAAGGGGAGTACCATAACTTTTCCAAAAGCAAACATTACAAAACAGGAGACCAAGAAGTAGGATTTATTTTGAAAGCAATTTAAACTATTCATATTTATGAAAGTCAAGCTTAAATCACGCAAAACAACTTGTTCCATAAGTAGCAGAATTAATTTTCATTTGCGTGATTTCAGTCTCTCAGCTTGACTCCCTTGCATTTAATAAAACGTGAACTTCAGCTGTAGGTTTTTCCGCAATTAAATATTTTCAGTAAGTCTCCCTTCTGTGGTTTCTCTGACAGCTTGTAAGAGCTGAGCAAATTCTGCAAGTGCCCCCTCAGTGGAGTAAGAATAGGCCCACTCTCTTTTGTTAGGTTGTTTTTTTTTTTTTTAATTCCTCTCATTTTTCACTTGGTTTAAATGGGACCAACAGGCTTAAAAGTTATTAGTAGGGAATAAGAAAATGGACAAACACACATGCAAGCATATACATCACAGTGGATTACAAAGCCCTTTTCTCTCTGGAAACCAGGCTAAGAAAAGGGGAAAATTCATTTCTGTCACGGGAGAAATCCCCACGTCTTACAATACAGTCTAACAAACTACTTATGATTTCCACAGGGGTCAATTTTCATTTTATCATTTGACTCCCTCAAGAACACCACAGAACCAAGGAAGTAACCTGAGGGAAATAAATAAATAAATCAATCTAATGGTATAGTTTGTGAGTTAAATTTCTCCTGAAGTAGGGGAATGCAAAACTATTGCTGCACCAATGTAACGCAGCATTGTATTAACCTCTAACTAAAGAGCAGGGAAGCGAAATGTGCGGTAAAGTCTCTACACACGCCTGACCTTTCCACCTGCTCTATAATTTCCTGCATTGCAACACGTGGAGGGATAGCGTACAAAAAAAGAAGCCAGTACCCACTTCTTTTCCCTGGCTCAGAGGAATTGGACCTTCTAGCTCTGTATTTTTGCTCTTTCAACATCTCAGAGCAGATTTGTAATGGTTATGATGAGCCTGCTGACAGCTCACAACACACAAATCCCAGTGGTCCTTTGTTTAATACACCGGAATGCATTTTGTCTTGTAAATTTTCCATAAACTTCTATATCTAGGTGAACTTTCATGCTTTATTTCAGTGTGAGTGGACTATTTATCTTAACACTGCTGCTCATCTTCCTTTCACAGCCCATTTTATTAACTTTTTTATATTAAGTAAATTCACTTTTTATCTATGATGTTTGTTTTACAGGTAATTCATCTAATTTAAAGTATTTTCTTAGGGACTTCAATTTAGCTTTGCCCTTGAAATTAACTTTTAATGTGTTTTACATTTTTGCAATAGAAATTAATCTTTATTTGAATTATTAGTCCAGAACTATAACCTACATTCACCATGTTTGAATGTTGGTATGGGAAACATCTGTGACGGCCACGTTATCCCAGACAGCTACCGCGAGAGAGGACAGACATCTGTGTTGTGGAGATCCTGCACTAGCAAAAAAAAAGCCCCATTTCAAGTCCATTTCAATAGATTAAACACATATACTGGTACTTCTCATGCTCCCACCAGTAAGGGTAAGGAAGGAAATAAAAAAACCCCACCAGATAAAACCTCAACCCACAGAGAAGTTATAGAACCTGTTACAGGGAGACAGTCCAGGAGCAATCCACCTTGTAGACCCCGGAGACCTGTCCCTGCTTTAGCTGATGCACGTATCTTACTTGTACACGAGCACAGGTAAGAAAACGTCTCTTCCTCATAGATAATCTCACTGAATACAGGTGATAAACAGCCCAGAACACTGCTCCTTTTCTTATACACCTAGAATAGACAGAGATATTATGCCAATGAAAGTTTTATGGAAAAACATTTCTTTCTATTCTTTTTAATGTTTGACAAAAGTAAGAATTCTACGAACCCCATTCAAACGATTAAAATAATCGTTTACTGCCGCTAGACAACAAATCCATGAGGTGCACCACCTCATCTAACCTCTCTAACATGAAAAGAAATAAAATTCCATCCAGTTCAATATTTATTGATTATATATATATTTTTCTATATATATGTATGTATGTATACATATGCACACCCAGCCTTTTAAAGGTAAGCGTATCTTTCAGAAAAGCATTCAGTTGTGAGCTAAGACTATCAGGAGGTGGGTAATCAAATCCTGGGTTTGGTAGCTTGTTCTACTCATTACTATCTTTACAGTTACATTCAGGTAAGAAATTGGCCATCAGTTTTTGTTTGGCTTTAGATTTTAGCTCTTTCTGCGTCTCTGGCAGAATAAGAAAAGCTTCAGAACACAGTAATTTGTGCCCGTGAAGACAGCGGTACAGTGTGGTGAAGTCACATCTCGGTCTTCTGCTGGATAAACCGCTGGATAAGCTCTGAAATTCTCTCTTTTTAAAGCAATTTTATGTCTCTAAATCATTTCTGTGACTCTGTTTTGGACTCTTTCTGCTTTTCAAAACATGAAGGTCAGAAAGCAGTGTTCTGAAACTGGTTTCCTAAGTACACACTCTTCCCTGCTTCCACTCACTGCATTACCCATTTAAAAAATCGAAAGGTCACCATGAAAGGCCACAGCATTTCAACTGAAAACCATTGTTCAGTACTACTTTCTTCATCATGACCCTCAAGTCTTTTCAAAGTGTTTAAAATTAATCCTTTTTTCTGCAAAGTAAATTCTAAATATTTCCTTTCCCTTTCATAGCATGGAAAAACATTTTCTCAGAGGAAGAGGTCTATCCTACCAGGTCCAGACTGCTCTAAATAAACACCTTGCAACAAGATACATATTTAATTTACTGTTCCATCAACTATCGATTCATCTACAAATTCTGCTAGAAATGCTTCCACATCATTGATGAAAAAGTTGAATGGTGGCAGGCACACTACCAATTTCCACAGAACCTCTGTAAAATCACCCTTTTTACAATGATTTCATTTGACAACTACTGTTTGAGACCTATCAGTTACTCAGTTTCAGTCTACAGCATCTGCACATATTAAAGTATAATCTTGCAAATCAGGATGTCATATAAGTCCTAAATCAAATGTGTTAAGAACTCAAGTATATTATGGCTATACAATTATTTTTATCAGCCAAACTTTTATTCTCATTAGTGAATAACAATCAAGAAGTATTTCCCATAAAACTATATTGACGTGCATTAGCATTTCTTCCATAATTTAATTTGTCATTATTTCCAGATCAAGCTTCCAATGATTTTCCACAAGAATAAAATGAGCTTTCCCCAAATTCTAATTACCATTTTTGAACATGAAGAATAGTAAGGTAGCATCAACCTTTTGAAATGCAGTTTATGTTAAAATCCACTCTCGCCTAAGGTCTTAAAACAACATTGTAAGGCTACCACAAACTTGCAGGTAAGTTTAATAAGCAAAACACCACTCTTCAGTAGCAGGGGTTTTTTTCATAGATAAATATGTATTAGGCATCAAAGAAGCAATGAGAACCAATAGAACTGCACAGGAAGTTTTAGGGAAAACATGGACGATGCTGGATTAGTACAGAGTGCTGAACAGAAATGGCAAGAAGCTGAAAGCTGAGACCGAGCAAAACTACAGAAGTCACAAATGGAGATAAGCTTTAATGACATGGTAGATTCATTTTCTCTGTTTGGTTGCTAAGACAACACTTGCAGGCCCCCACCCTGGAAATTTCAAAAGTCTTCTACAAGTCCCATGCAAATCTTCCAAGCGTTTATGTAGATTCTTTGGACTGTTTCCTTTACAGAAGTTAAGGTGCAACTGAAATACTGTCAACTTTCTTGCCACAGAAATCCATGCATGTGACAGACATGAATATATTTCTTTCCTCGATACACCATCCAACACCTGTGTTTCTCAGTAACAGAGAAAGTCCCTTCACAAGTTGTTCCCTCAGTCTTGTGATACTTTGAAATGAGAAGCATAGCTCATACCGTCTATAATGCCCGAAATGAATGCCGTATTGAAGAAGACAGGTTGGAGAAACTGGACTGGGTTTCTTTGGACTAGGTAAGAGAAAACTAGACAGGAGTACACAAACTGTATGAAAGGTTAATATATGAAAGGTTATGACAAGAGAGTGGTGATTGTTCTACACATCCACTGGGAATAGAACATGGATACATCAGTCTTACTTGCAGAAATAAGATTAAATGGGATGTTAGAAAAAAGCTTTCTATCTGTAAGACTACAGTAGCGCTAGTGCCGACTATCCTTAGAGTATCCAAAATTCCCTTCATCTGAGGTTTTCAAGAACATGCTTTTAGACACTGTTTCAGCTTGGACTGCTGAACTGGAAGTTCTCTAGAAGTTCCTTCCAACCATGTACTTCTGTGTTTCCACAATATTTGTGTGTGCATTTTGGAATTAATATCTTTCACTATTAGCCTTATTTATACAAATGATTCTGCAAAGCAATTTCCAGCAAAAGTTGGAAGTTTAGTATTACTCAGAAACACAGTATATTTTTGTCCTTTCCAAACAATGTGTGAGATGAAAGTTCAGTACGATATAGCCTCTTTTCCTTTACCTGTAGATACACTACAAAAATATTACAGTTCTGCTTTCAGATGCTATAAAAATTAATACCAGCTTTAAAAGGATGTGAAACATGTAAAAATATCATTTTAACACCAAAAAGTACATTTTCACCACAGGTTTTTGTAACAAGACTTGCATATGCAATACATGGAAGAATTTAAAAATCATTTTGATGCATTATGAATCACCTGTAAAAAAATAAGTAAGTGAAAACATTCTCAATTTTGGTAAATATTTATAGAGCCAAACAATATGAAGTATATGTAACAATCAAATTTCTAGTGAAAATGTGTGCAAGTAGGTTTATTTTGAAAGGAAAATTCCTACTCCCAGTGTCATACCCAATTAAATTCTCCAGGTAATGACCCCATTTGCATAGAGAGCTGAACCCACAAGTGGGAATTTTAATGGGCACACCACCTGAGTACATTAATTGAGAGTGACACTACTTGAACTAGTTTTGTGCTTACCCCACTGAAAATTCTACTCATATTATTTTTAATGTCAAGCTACAAGTCAAATTTCAAGATGATGGATTTGTTCTTTTTTAAGCATTGAATTTGAATAAAAGAAAGCTTTAATTCTGTTATGCATTGCATAGCTTTAACTAATCTGTAGTTCTGATTCTCACCACTGCTTCATTTTTTCAGTGATTGGAATTTAATTTTATTCATTAATTTGTGAATAATTAGATAGAAAATAATGCCTTCAGCAGCTAAATTGCTTTTGGATTGCTGTTTAATGTACTTTTACCAGAATATGTGTTACAGTTAAGCTGGCATAATAGTTTACTAAAATGTAATTGTGTAAATATGCCTAATTACTCTTTCTGAAGAAACAAGACTGAATATAAAATTTCAGTCATGGACACCTTAATTTTCTTAAACTTAACCCCATGAAAGCTTGGCAGTTGCAAAGGAGATTACTGATGCAGAGACAGCAGTTGTCAACAGCAGTGGAATCCTTGCACCGCGTTTCCCTTTATCCTTCACACGCTACTTGTAATGACCTTGAAGTTATTGTGGATTCTAAACCACTGCTGTTAGTCTACATTAAATATGTAATCAAGGTGTCTCCTCCTCACATGAAGAAACAGACAAATGGAGTCGCATTTCCTAGGAAGGAAAGCAAACCCATGCTGTTTAAGACATTTCTTTTTCCCAGCTTGGTCTTACTGGTGTTCAGTATCCGAGAGTAGCACAGAATCTAAAAACTAGCGTATGTATGTCACTGTAAAATGTATTCATTTTAAACTAATGTACTGGTCTTATTCTCGTGAGTAGAAGAACTATTTTAAAGATTGCCAGTTTGCAAGACTCTGCAGAGTCCATCTCGACAGAACTTTCGGATCTTTATTTCAACGAGCAAGACAGAATCAATCTATTTTAAACTGCAAATATTCAAATATAAACCACTGTTGAGCTACAGTTACTTAGAAATATTCCGAAGTTACAAAGATATCACTTTCACAAGTCTGTTTGACTACGAGTTGCATATAGCAGTGAACACAGAAAAGATGAAGAAATAACTTACAATGTAACAGAGACCTTGGTGTTGTCCTAGACACCTATAATAAAAGCCCTTTCTCTTCTCTTTGAACAACAAAGATTTAAAAAAAACCAAACACTAAAACCAAACAAACCACCTTGTGATAAAGCTAAAGAAGCAAAGGCAGGTACTGTGGAAAAAGACTGTAATGTGAAACACATACAAGTTAAGAGTACAGCGTATTCACAGTGTGGTCACTTTGTGCAACCTGGAGATGAGACAAATTGCAGAAGCTTACACCACTGATTGAAGAGGAATTGTACAGTGCTTGGGCACCAATTACATACCCTACTGAGATGATATAAAGAGCCTCAATTATTGTGGAGTATTTTGCCCGTTAAAATAGCATATGCATATCAGAATAAAAATTAGTAAGACACTATTAAAGTTATAAAAGGTATTATACAATCTTTCATCTACTATCCCATTTTTATGAGTATTGAATGGTAATGTACTAACAATTGCTATAATATACATATGTAACGGAGGCAAACAGGATTGTATGTAGTGTTTTATTAAATTAAGTTTTAAGTGAGGTGAACTCATATACTAAAAACCATATAGAGATTAAATCACCTCATCAAACTCAATATCTGCCTGTTTTGCGTAATGGTAATTCAGAGAAATTTCTCTTTCCAACTATAGTAGAAATAGCCCATCATATCAAAGACTTCTGAAGAAGAGAAAGGCCATCCTTTTTTGTCACTAGCACCAAATCACTGGTAAATAGCATAAGCAAGTGCTTATGAGGAGGTTGAATTTTGTACAAGCAATCAATTTCACATTCGAGTATCCGGAGCCCAGTGAACAAGGGCATTATGGAAATGGGTGCAGAGTATTATTTTTATTGAACTTCTTTCAATATCCTGATGCTAAAATTCAGTTAAGGTCCCTCTGCTGTCTTTGGAAGTTACAAGAACTGGCAGAAGGGTTAAAAGGTAGGAAAAAAAGTAAGAGTAATGCCTGGAGGATTCTAGAGCTACTCTACAGTCCCCATCAACGTTACCTGAAGTCTTCCAACACATGGGGTATGCGCTCACATGTAGACAGAGAGAGGTACAGAGAGAACATACCAGGGAGGTATTTCTCTAACCTTAAATTGAATTTGGGGGCCACGAGTAAGACTTCAGATATATGATTCATTCTCTGATTCACTCTATGATGTATCTGTTGCCTTTCAGAAAGTTACAAGACAGCTGACATAAGGAGGTTTACTGTGAAAATACATCAACACAATTGGCATTGCTCTCCAAGAACATACATCAAATATTGCAATCATTAAGACAGTTTTTCTAAAAAAATGTGTGAAGAGCTCAGAAAAGCTTCTCATTTAGAAGATTATAAAAAAAATTATTCGCCGAACTCAACAAACAGTTCTTAACATGAGTGCTATGGCTAAAATAGAGTCATTATTCAATCCAAAAGCTCCCAAATGTTCCTGATCCTTCTTCACTGAAGGCATTTTTTTCTAGAAATATTATGTATTATGGATACTGGCTAAAACACCTATAATAAGTCTCAAATGGTGCTATTTGTCTATGCATTTATTAGTTCTCTTACACGAACAATTATTTTGGCACGCGGTCTCAATGGCAAGACTTCATGGCACACTCTCAAGCACAACTTCTACCAGTTTTAACATCTTACCTCTGTAATGCCCAGAAGGGAGACATGTCAGAATTTTTTTAGATCCTCTAAGGGCCCACGTATACACAGACATGGTAGAACATTCAAGAAATTTAAAATAGACATAGAAAAATTAGTGCAAAAGACTGCAGACATGCAGTTTCTGCAGTTTTAAAGTAGCATAAGCGTGCTCACACTCAGCTTAAGCCAACATGAAAAAAAAAATCTTTGCTTAAATCACAGTTGAAACAGTCTACTCTATCTGTGTTTAAACTAACTGATTTTAAAAACATACCTTACCTGAAAATAGCGGTACTGTGTGTAAGCCTTCGTTTCATAGGCCACATAGGCCATTCACCTTAATATGTCTACTGCAATACCATGAACCAACTACATTCTTGTTCAGCTTGGTTTTAGTAAACTGAAGAGTATTGCTGCAGATGTATTAAAATAATTTTCATTTTGATCAAATTTAATCATTACTGGAATTTCACCTTATTAACACAATTTCACTAAGGAATGAATTTGCCCTCTTAATGACAAACTTTTTTACTGTTGGAGATTCATGCTAGCACAGCTTCTAGCACCTGTTTAGCTCCTGGTTTAGCTCCACCTGTAAAACAACTCATGTACACAGGCTCAGTCTCTGTGCAAATCACCCAAAGGCCAAAGCCTTCAGGAAGTGTTCTAACAGAAAAAAAATCACAAATAAGACATGAAATTATCATACAAAAGAGTAACAGGGCAAGACTAGAAGAAGAAGATATCCCAAAGTTTCAAAATAAAGATCTTTATTTCAAAATAGTGTTTGAGAATAGCACATCCAGTTGATACAAAATACAAAGAGCAAGTTACCATTTTTTCAAATGGGCCAGTTTGCAGAACTATAAACTGAAACACTGTACAAGTTCACAAGAACTATTATAAAATAGACAGTTAAGTTCTGATGTTTTAATTTTATTTAAACTATATTTTCACATTTGACTCCTTCTAATTCTGCTTGTTTTAATTACACAAGGTGCTTACAAGATTGCCTATAGAGTGAGAATTACAAAACAGAATTTAAGAATATAAATATAGAAAGGAATTCCTTAAACTACATACTAATATTCTCTGCTACAAGATACAGTTTACAAAAGTGCTAATATCTCTATGACAAACAGTAGCAGATTACATTTAAATGTCAAACAAATCACACAGTTTTAAATTTTTTTCAACTGTCTGTACTACTTTGATACTTCTAATCACTATGAGGGTTAGTTAATAAACACTATTTTCACTTCCTAGTATTTCACAAACAAAGTGGGAAAAGAAATAATATATCTGCATATGTGTGTGTGTGTGTGTGCATGTGTCTGAGAGAGTCTGTACACATACGCATATATGCATGAACAAAGTTCCTGTAATTATCATTTGTATTTTAACAGCACTGGAAGTAAATACTTAATAGTAAATACATTTCCCAGGTTTTCATAATTGCAGTAAATCAAAAAAACCCTCTGGGTTCCTGTAAGTAGAAACAAGGGTTTGTGCAGAGCAAACTGTATAAACATAAAAAATAAGAGAAACTTTACACAGAAAAAGGACTCCCTAAATCGGTATCTTCTTTTTTAAAAAACTGTATCATCCTGTGGTAAAAGTAATTTTTACTAACGTCCAGAATTCACTAAAAGCTTGATATGCAAATGTGCAGTTTTCCAAGCACAAAACTGGAACTGCTCCGGCCGGGCACGGACAGAGGGGCAGGACAGGAGCCTGGAAGTCCTCCTCCCCATCCCCAAAAGCACGATCAGACAAGAAACAGCCATAACTCACCTCCCCGTGACCAGAAGGACACGAGGAAGGATAGTTCATGGCGCTGCCTAGCCCCACCACCACGGCGTCAACCACATACCTACAATGGGCGAAGCACTGTCTAGACTTTTTCCAAGGTGCCTCAAGTCCCAGTGCTCACTGTGATGCCCCCAGTTTCCCCAGAGGCATTATGCCTTACAAAGGCAAAATGCCTCCAGGCACTGCCACTCAACCAAGGCACCTCTTCCCCCTTCCCAATGTGGTTCAGACTTTTAGGAGTCATAATTGAGCCCCATGGGCCTGATTCTGAGCTCAGGGAATTTATCAATTTAACTATATGATTCCTTATTAGCCTGCCTATTACCATAATATCTTTGTGCTCTCTAGCTGGAGCTAAACCAATGGAAAATTCTGACATTAATGGAAATGCACTTAGTTTATGCAATACAGATCTTAATCTGGTCCAATATATGGAAAAAAACCCAAAGATGTTAAGAATCAATTCTTGTAGTAACTATCAAAAAACAGGTAAGAAACCCTCTGAGTAAATCTGCATTACATCAGAATACACTTCAATATTGCAGATGTTAAGGCAAAACGTAACACCTCCCAGCTCCCTAATCTAGTTGAGGATTCGGCTATGTTTCCTTCAGTGATAACTTGCAGTAGTAGGCACTACTAGTCAGTGTTCACAGGGAGAAGCTTTGGTTAATACCAGACCACTTGTTGACTTAGCTTCACACTCCTGTGATCTTTAGCTTGTCACATTTGCATAAACTGAATTCACTACAGCGGAAAGAGACATTTATGGTCAATTCACTCAACAGAAGAAAATTGGCTATCGATGACTCTTGTTACAAGGCCTTAATTTACGAGATCCAACAATCTACAAATGGGAAATCTGGAGGGTAGATAGGAAAGTTTAAGTATGTGAGATCAAGATGTGTAGGTGATTTAGACAGAAAAGTTAATGAGCTACAGACATGGAGGGGAGAAACTAGCAGATGGTAAAGAAAATGGGTACCATTATTCCCTAAATCTGGGAATGCCATAAACGTCTTTACGTGTTGGACCAAATTCATTTCACAATTACAATGACAGAGAGACATATTTCTCAGAAAACCTTAATGATATAATAGGGGAAAAAGTTGCCCACCAGATCCTAACTGTATTTTTCAAACATTTTAAATCCCAATCCTTTTATTTGTAAAGGATATCATACATTCTTAAAATGTCTTTTTTTTACACAGTTATTTAAAAATAACACTTAAAACGGATCTGAGAATAAACATTTTTGCATTTGCTTTTTGCATTCAATGACAGAATTCCTTGATCAAGTCAGTTTTAATTTGGTCTTTATACCCCATTTAAGTTCTGCCATCCTCTGTGGATCTTTCTCACACAGTGAAGAAATAAATACTAAGTTATGTGACACTGGCTCTAAAGCCACAAACACTGACAGGGCCACTTAATGTACAGATTTAGATTCTTGACTTAACTTCTAATAATTGCTGTTTTATAGCCAAATTTTGAAGATTTGTTAGTCTATTAGTCTGTTAGTCTAAGGATATATTTCATGTCTACACAGATTTCCAAAGTCTCTTTCTAAAAAGAAGCATTTCAAGTAATATTAGTACTGAAATAAAAATACAAGTTCTCTATTCTGTCTTGATTGATAACAATGAAATCTTGGTACTCTAGTCCATGGCAAAACTTAAACTGAATTTAGTTTGCCAAACTTTCCCATAGTATCGATATTGACAATGGAAAACACCAGGAATCTCTCTCGAACCAATGAGATATTCAAACCAAAAGAAATATTGCCAAGGTGACCACTGTAGTAAAACCAAGCGTAGATTCCTGATGCTGACTTTTGAATTAAGTTTAAAATAATAGAGCAAAGTTGCTTTCAACACAAAGAGATTGAAATAAAGACATTTTGCTTTTCAGAATGCCTGTAAAGGCATGTTACGCATGGAGGCATTCGAGCGTTTAAACATTAAAGTAGGAAAGGCAAATACTTAAGGCTTTGCCCTGTAGTCTCTTTTCTGACCAAAACCTGTCATTCAATTCAAATGGCAATTTTGCCCTCATACAGCCTGTGGTATCAGGCCTGTGATTCGGTTTCAACAAAGTCTTCCATTTGCAAAGCCAAAAGGAAGCTGGAATGTAGCTTGAGTTTCACATACAAAACTATACAATTTGTGTTAGAATACAGATTTGAGGATTGCCTTTTAAAAAAATATTTATATATAGGGAATTAACAGTGCAATACCAGTTGGTTGTGTGAAAATCTTACCTTGTCTTTCTTCAAATGTATTTAAGGAAAAGCTCTCCAGTTTTATAGCAAATAAAATAAAAAGGGATAAATATTTCATGATGGGAAGCAGATCCCACAGCATTCCATGCAGATCTCCAAGCAATCTGAAGATTCGCAACATGCGTCCATTATGCCACAGTCCATATCGCATGGGCAGTTACAGTCATCCCCCATCTCGTCCCCACAGCAACAGCAGCAGGCCTCTGATGTGCAGATGCCACAGGATGCTTGTCCCAGAACAATGTTACAGAGGGTGAGAAATTCACAGAACAAGCAAGCCAGGATACAGTGAACGCAGCAATCTTCATACGTACCGGGTCAGTAGCATGTCACGTACGAACAAACAGAAGCAGCAAACAAACAAACAAACAAAGAGACAAAAGAAGAAATCATTAATATGTTATTCTAAATACATCACACTGTCAAATAAGTAGCTGAAAGACAATGATTCAGAATAGACATAATCTAATACCATACAGAACATGCTTCCCATCTTCAAGGTCACTTTTGCAGCCTAACTTGTCTCCAGTTCAGTATCGGTTTTGGTGCAAGTTTCCTTTCCCCGCTTCACTTCATGCAAATCCCAAGTACTAAATATCCACTTAGAACCATTTCTCCAGTCATTTATTATGTAAAATATCCGTATCTATTCTCTTCAATCATAACTTCTTCCAGCAGGCTGGATTTAAAAAATCAGCTTATGAAGGGAACTACCTAAAACTATTTCCAGCCTCTCCCAGTGCATCTTGCCCTTCTGAATCTGTTTTGTTGGCTTGCTAGTTATGAAGAAAAATAAGGGAGTTGCCGCAACATTTTTGCTTTCTTTATAGTTTTATGCACACCTTAAAACCAGCATAACAGCGTATTATATGTATTTCTGTACTTTCAGCAATATATAAAATATTCAGTCAAACCCCAGATTTTTTCTATTGCCTTTCTACACAAATCTCTTGGCAATCCTTTTAGTCTACCACTTTAATCTTCAACAGAGTTCATACCTACACCCGAACATCAATATTCATCTCATAAGTACTACTAAATTACATGAGATAATTGAGGTGTCCCACAAACTGTCTGCAAAAAATAGGGCACTCAAAGAGTAAATATACGGAATAGCTTCAAACAATTAATACATCCATGAGACATGACAGGAAAACACAAAGATTGGAACTAAACATGCATCAGTGAAAAGGAGACTGCGAGTGAGGCATATACTCACCTGTTTTCACTCTGCTCCCATAGTAAGCACGTAACATGTATAAAGCTTATTTAATTTCTAAGAGGCAGTGAACAGTCATCCAGAAAGAAAATGAAAACTTAAAAATGCAAGAAGTGTTCACGATAGAGAATTCTTGTTCTTTCCTAGCCTCGGGTTTCATTCTTCTTTTTACTGCTTGCAACCTTTCAACTCCTTTAGCCACCGACAGTTGGAAGATTGGGAAAACGTTCTGGGGAAAATATCCTGCACCATCTCATCCTTTCCCTGTCCCTACAGTCTATCACAGGTATCTGCTACGAGAAGCCAACAGGAAAGACAGGATATTGAGCTATATGGGCAATTGGACATTATATTCCTACAGTTCACAAGCTGGAGACTGTTATCATAGGGGAAAGCTTGCAATTACTTGCAACAGTATTACAATTACCAAGCCCCCTAAACATATTTATAAATGTCAAAAATGATGCAGTAACCGTAGCAAGTATCTTGACTGATTCAAAGTACCTCTAACATTGCAGAAACTTTGACTGCAGGATAGCGTAGCGATGACTTTACACAAGCAAGCACGAATACTTACAGCACTGCAGCAACAGAGGCTCAGACCTGCAAAACGTGTCCCAAGAAGCAACATAACCATCTGAGCTCTTAGCCCGCTCTAAACATCACACTGCGGGGGACTGATTTCTCCTGCTTTATACACTACTTAGATCCAAACTTAGCTTGGGAATACCTGTACTGCAATGTGGTCACAGTCATAACATAGATAATGAACACTTATGCCCAAAAGAAAAAATAGAAATATCAGGAAAAGCAAGAAGGACAAAATAAACAACCTCAAAAACTCCCTACTACTGTGCAGGAAAGCAAAACTGAGAGGAAACGGCAGGTCAGATTGAGCTGTTTTTAAAGAAAGTTGTTGCCTGGATTAAAAGGCTGCTTTTGCCAAAGAAATACTGTCGCTAAATAAATGACCTTCATAGAAAACCCAGAAGATACGTGAAATAAAGCTGGGGAGTATCAGTTCACTGAAGAGGACCAAAGCCAGACCGATAGCGATTAATTAGCTGGTTGTCATGGAGATGGTGTTAAATTTGTTCAGGTACAATCTCCTTTCAGATTTTCTTTTAATATGAAGGAAAAAGATAGAACTCTTGGCTTCTTTATCTAAGAAACCTTCATATTTGGGCAACTGAGGGTTTTACTATTTTGCATCTTTAAAACACAGCTGAAAGAAGCTAATACCACAACAAATTTTGTTCTACGAATGTTTTTTTCAACAAAACACCATAATAAAACTTTACGTGTATCAGTAATTGAAAATAAGATGCTCAAACAAATCTTGCCTGCTTCATGCAGGGATATGTAAAACTGCAGGGAGACAAATAAACATTCACAGAAATTATAATATACATATTTATTGATAGGCAAGAGACAGAGTTCACAGGTTAAACAAAAGGGACTGCACTGAGACAGCACTTTCTGGACCCACAAAAGAACCTTTCCCTCCTAACCTAAAAAAAACCACTAAATCAATACTTACAAGAAGAGGGTGTGTTTATTTAAATAAAGGTATTTCAAAGGAAAAAGCTATCAAAAATGGCCCAAGAGACAGAAAGAAATTTTGGCCATTAGTGCTATGATGGAAATTCTGTGGAGGGTCTTTCTTTCCATCTCTTCTTCACTGACTGAAACGCTAAAAGGATTTATTTACGTACTGCTTATTTTTATTTCCTTCTCCCTGGATGGGAAAACTAATTTTCCATTCAGAAAATCTTTATGTAACAATTTTGCTTAACCTACACAAACACATAACATAAAGTAGAGAAACTCTTTGCTGCTCTCTTCATTCTTGCAATGATTCATTTGTACAATGAACATAAACTTTGATTCACATTTCAAGGACAAACCTGAAATAATCATGCTTTTATATTCTTCATGTTATTGACTTTTAATAGCTATCCGGATAGCAATTATTTAACACATGACAAAGCATGCTGTTACCCAGTCTTACGTAACTTGCTGAATTCAGAATCATGACTCTAAAGGTCTGTAATATGTTTGCATAAAATGGGTGGAAGAATAATTTCTTCCATGTAGGACTCCTACTTCCTAGCTTCTTATCTACAGATGTAATTATAAGGAAAAGGAAAAGATACAGTCATAGTGGTTTTTTGTAATACTAACAAATCTACATGCTACACAAAACTCACACATCCTTCTCTAGTACCATATTCCTACAGCAACCTGTCAGTTCCATAGAAAAAAATTATACAGCTAAAAAACTCTTCCTTTGGTTGCTCTTGCCAGGTGTCATGATCAGCAGAATCCAGCCAGAAAGAAGATGCTATATAAAGCTCACTCCAAAAGACATGACGTTAGGTTTTTCGTTACCATGTTGGAGACCATAAAATATAGTTCATTGCTTGCACAAGACCCTCTTAATAATTCTTTCCTGCTTCCAAGACCAAAGAGACTATTTTAAATTACAGATTATTTTAGATTTCAAAACTATTTCAGCACATTAAGAATAAAGACTATACTTAACTTCCACTCTTTGACCTTACCACATCAAAATCCTAATAGTTTTTGCAGATGAGTGAGTAGTGGAACACATTAATCCAACTGGAACTAAATTTATATATTTGGGAAGAATTTGAAAAAAAAAACCAAAAGTAAATTTGATGATCTTAATGTCTGACAACATGTTTTCTGGAAACTTTGGATATATTTTAGTCTTTTCTGATAGAGAAATTATAGTAATATCAGTTATGACAC
This sequence comes from Aquila chrysaetos chrysaetos, assembly GCF_900496995.4. NCBI lineage: Eukaryota > Metazoa > Chordata > Aves > Accipitriformes > Accipitridae > Aquila > Aquila chrysaetos. The sequence goes on from NC_044008.1 coordinate 28,828,356, forward strand.
TGTATTACTGTAAAAAGATGCTAGCTTAAAATAATCTATTTCTTTACGTTCTTTTTTTTGTTTTGTTTGAGAATTAGAGGTTTTCTCATTCTTCTTTTTCCACTGGATATACCACTGCAATTAAGAACCAGGGCATGCCTTTATCAAGGACTGAACTCCATCTGCCTTGATGTTCATGATGCAGTGCTGTTGATAAACAGTTAACTCCCAAGTTTCTTGGGGTGTAAGTTTTCATTAAATACTTTCACAGAGAAAGAAGAAATTAGTCTATATCTCATTACATAAGCCCACCATTAATGAAGATAAGCTTTTCCTTAGCACTTCCACACTACACCACACAAGTCTCAAATTTCCATTGCTTTCCAATTCTTCTATTACACTTTTCTCTAATTAATGGAGAAATGCTGCACTACAGATCGGCACTATGCAAAAGTGAGGATGTGGAGTGTCAAAGACTGTACAGAGGTATACTTTATACAAAAAACCCCACCCAAAACAGTACATCTGCCTTAGCTCCTTTATCAAATGCATTTGATTTCATCAAAGCACAGTATCACATTTGTTGACTACGACTCATGCTCCCAAGAGCTATGCTGAATGGCATAAATTATGATAGGCTTGGTCTGTAGGTGGTGATAGTATATTTTATTAGACCAATTCACAGCTGGGGAAAAAAAGATGAGCTTTCACACACTCCAGCTTATCTTCAATTATCCTTTCATTTTGCCTGGGATGAAAGTTAGACGTGAAGTTAAAAGGGTCATCCCATGCAGCACTTTTAAATTCCGATGTTAAGTAAAGCTGTTTCCTTAGTCCTTTGGCACATCCCCAAAAGTTACAGATTTGTTAGGGAACTTCATCAAAACTGTTAAAACAATGCCAACACAAACAGAAACCCAACCAACTCGTCCAAGTTTCTTCTGCTTGTATCACACACATACGTCCAGCTACTTTGGGCTGATTTAACCGAAGAGTGTATACACTACATATAACATCTACTTTAACTGGCTTATAAATGTTACCACAGACAATATCCAGACAAGAAATAGCCTAAAATCCCTTAAAACTGTTTACACACTGTTATTCAAAGCCCAGAGGGCCCCACTCTATGCCTTATCCCAGTCGTAACAGCTATGCTCATTTAAGGAAAAGAAACAGGACCAACAATAAAACAACTTCAATTTTTGTCCATGTCTTTAAACATTTGCAAGTGCACACCACTTTTTATTTCTAAACTCTTTGCATACAGCTATCACCCTGATATCCAATTCCTTTGAAATACTGAAATATATATTTCTTTTATTTCAACTTCCCTTTTATCACCTCCTCTTCATTTTTACGAAAAGGTGCGGCTCTACTTACGAAGCAGACTTTTAAGAGAACTATCGACCATCGAAACTGTAGAAGGGACGCGGAAGCTAAACCGAACGACGTACGGAGAAACGCACGCGCAGGCTGATCCGCGCTGCTTTTGTGATCTTTGACGCTAACCCGTCCCAAACCGACCCAGTAAGCTTTCATACCAAGCAGGCAGGCCACATACGATAAAAGGTTTTCATGTCTGCAACGGTAAATAAGCTCACTTACAGGACGGTGACCCTGGTCAGCTTCTTATTCAGTGAATATAACTATATATTCACCGAGCGCAGACAACTCGAAGCAAATCTCCAGGCGCTCTGCTGTCTCGCTGCGAGAACCAGAAAGGGCAAAACCGCAATCAAAGCGGCAGCCGAGGTCCTCGGCGGGGGTTTAGCGCGGGCTCCCCGCAGGGCCCTGAACAGAAGAGCCCCAGCAGGCGCGACAGGCGTCCCGCGGAACCGGCAGCCCACGGCCGCGGCACAGCCGGCCGACGAGAAACCACCCCGGCACCAGTTCCTTAAAAAGCGGGCGCTGCGCAGAGGTGGGCAGCGAATGCCCGAGCCCCGGCACGCGTGCCATCACACCGCCGCGGTTCGCGTCGCGGCCTCGGCTACCCGTCCCCTTCCAGAAAACTCGCCGCGGCCAGCAAGACGCTCAAGGGAAAAATAAGAAATGCAGAAGGAACAAACGGACGTGTCGCGTGGGCTATAGTTATCTCTAGGTAACGGAGCTACGTTTATTTAGACAGTTACAAAGCACAGTATACGCCGTATTTCAGCATTTTAAAATAGAAAACTGTCGTCTCTATTGATCAAGAAAATGAAAATGTTGCCCGAACTGGCAAATTACACTGCAAAACACATGGAAACTGTCATCAAAGCTCATATTCTAAACTCTCGATACAGATATAACCTCGGGAGTAAAATGATCCGGTTCAAACGTACAGATACACCAAGAAACGTGCCAATTTCCAATATCTAAGCCTTCCTTAGAATACGAAGCTTTCATTGCCGTTGCTCATCACTGCAAATACTGAGACTAGTTAGGTGCTAGCTAGACCACGACCTTATAAAATGGATACTGTGGGAAGACCTTTTCAGGTTACAGGCCCCGTTTTCCACTGAGTCCCGTTACACAACATGTAAATCACCTCCCGAGACTTCTACGCAAACAAAAATACAGACCATGCTTAAAACACACCACTCTTCAAAATGCCTTCTTAAAAATCACAGGTTTGACCATACGGTAATGTTATTTGCCCACTGCCTGATTGACAACTGTGTTCTGATACAACCTTGTCTAACAAAAACCCCTCCGTTTAGCACTTCATGCTCAGATACAAATCCACTTTGAATCAATTTTTAAAAGATAACAATGTAAATCTGGGGCCAGGTAGAGAGATTTGCAGGATACTAAGTAGCTGCCTAAATATGCTACTTAAGGCTATGGGATGGATTTCAGAAATGTATGTATGTATGTTGACAGGAGGTGGGGGGGGGGACAGACAGGGAGAGAGAGAGACATGGCCAGCAGGTATTTCTGCAGTGTTAGGCTATTCATGGTATAATGCACATTCATACTGAATTTCAGTAAATAATACCAATCCAATGATGTAACAGTATATAAAAGAAAACTTACTGCTGCTTTTGTGGCACTCAAGAGGAAAAAAAAAAAAATAAAAAATCCTATTCAAAATCATATGCCCAAAAGGAAAGTTGACTGAAAACTATTTTGCAGTTTATACAAGGTTATATAAATCAAAGTAAGATGCTCCCACTTCAAATAGAGGTCTGCTACCCTGCTAAGACAACTACTCACTACTTCCCATGTATATGCACCTAGTGGTTCTTAAGGCCCTGGCTTAACACAAAGGCTATTTGTCTTGAGTTAAGCCATCAGTATCTTGGGATACTCTAATAAATTAAGGCAGTCAGCAGTGCGAGTTAAACAGTGCCCACCACCCCCATGCTTGGATTCAACACCTAGAAGAGATGAAGTTGCATTATACTAAAAAGAAGGGGAAAAAAGTCTCATTCAAATGCACCCTGAAATGTTGACTTTTAAACCTTGAATTTTAAAAAAACCCACACATTGGGTGAGATTGTTCACCGCATCTCTAAGCTCAGTAGCACAAGATACACAGTCCAGAAGGTTGAGGAAGGTTGCTTCAGACCTTGCTCCTACGTTGCCCGTCCTTCCACAGAGCCTCACCTCATGCTGCAGTCTTTCTTTATCTACCTCACTCCTGCATCTAGCCTTATCACACTTCCTAACACCTATCTTGAAAAAAAATCCTTGGCAAGAAGATGCCTTCTAGTGCCTCTCCATTTTAGAGAGCCTGGGAAGGAATAAAGTGAAGATCTCACCATACATACAGGAGGCAGGCTCATGATCACCACAGTTTAACAAGCTACCATTTCCAGATGAATACAGCAACTGTGTATGCTCTCAGCCTTTTGAGTATGTGAAGTACCACCCCAAAACTCAAATTATCAGAAGTTACTGGAGTTGTGGGAACTACCCTGACAAACGTAGTAACTTGTGAGGTCACAGCAACTTGACCAGAAGCAAGAGCTCCATTTCAAAACTGAATTAAAAGCTGTATTTCCTCTCTCCATCATTAACTTTTTATAAATGACTGCTTTGATTAAAAAAAAATGCAAAACATCAAGCTTCATAAGGTTTTGGGAGGAAAACTTGGTTTGCTTTTCAGAAAATAATTAGTGCCTAGTTCATTTTGCCCCCTCCTCCCCCTTAATTAAATACCTCTTCCACCCCTCCCACTGCCCAGCTCCTTCCTCCCCTTCCTCCTTCGACTCTGCATATGTCAGTATTACTTACCTTCCACTACTCTGATACACATATGTACGTGTTCAGTTACCCATTTTTCTTCATTTCCTAACGTCTAGATTTCTGTTCAGCTGCCTCACTTCTGTCTGCTTTAGACCTCCTCCCCTCTTTAAGTTGCTTTGGACAGGTACCACTGCTTCCAAACACAGCAGCTAGACTGCCACCTTTTTACTCATGTACAATTGCTTTTTCAGGTTTCCAAGGTGTTTCTCTGCACTACACTTAACAGGTGCAAGAGAATGACAATTCTCTTTGCTAATGGTCTACCAACCAGAGTTTTGGAAGAACTGTGACACCTCTTGACATCAATAATTTAAAATATTATTAAAATTTCTTTGAATAAAAAAAGTCCTTTATTCCCAATATGCACTGAAACCTATCCAGTCCCTTTGAAAAATCTTTAGAACTGAAACAGTGTTTAAAAACTGCTTTTTAAGAGAGACACTCCTACTATTTCATAATTCCTTTGTTTTTTGTAGTGTAAGTTACGGAGCTGAGTAAGATCTCTTCAGGGACACTATGGATTAATAATAGATGCAGAAGAAGAGCAGAGCTGGTGAGTGCACTCACACCCTCCTAAGCCTCGCTGGATGTGAAAGTGTTTCTAAACAGCATATTCCAGAATGCTGACACGACTCCATATGCTACAGGCTCATTTGAAAAGGCAGTTTTTAAAGCTTTTATACTACTGCTACCGAAATGTCTGTTACATTTTAAGCACTTCCAATGCAATTTCAATTCCGGAAGCTCACAAGGTGTGATCTACAGCGCAAGTGGAGTTTTCAGCTGGAACAATTAATAAAAGAGCTGTGAACTATGGTAGGGGCGATTTTGGCGGGGTGGGGGACTGGGGGGCTTTATAGCTTGCGTTAGGGCTGTCTAGCACTTTGGAGACCAGCAGGAGCAGTACTGACCTTCATGGGACGATGTGCTATCCTGGGTAAAATAATACTGGACTTCATTTAGCTTTCTGGTATATATACTGAAGTCTGCAGTATATGAAGCAGCATGCTGCATTTGCTAACCATTTAAATAAGCATGAGCCCAAATACGCTCCTGCGCAGGATGGGTGGCAATCCTGGATGTTTCTTGATTCTACCCTGCTTCAAGGACTACCAGGTGTTCTGTTCTGTCAATAGGTAAGATGTTCTAGAGCAAAATAACTACCAGACCTGGACTTATTTTGCATTACAAATAGGTGTGGTGCTCCAGAAATACTCATATCTTGCCTTTTAAGAAGAAACAAGAAGAATGCAGCTTTTGGGAGGGAATAAAAAAAAGTGAAAAATATTTTCTCTTTTGTATAGTCTAAACTCAGCTTGATGACCAGAATTTTCACTTTTCTTCCTTCTGAGGACATAATCTATTTCTTTTCTCTGGCCACTTTGCTTCACTTAAAACCAGTTATTCTCCTGGCAATAAAGCAGAGCACTCATGGTAGAAGACAAGGCAGAAGAAGTAAAAATAGATAGCATGATTTTTCAGGTTTAAAAAAAAAAAAGCTATTAATTAGATTATAAAATCCAAGGTTGTACATAAGGAATAGCAAAATTAAAGTGAACTGGAATATCTGAAAGCATGCATGTTTACCTGTATTTCTTTCTACTAAAATTACCTGGACACTATAGTAAATCGAAGTACCTGAGTTAATTCGGGTGATTGATTATTCAATACTAACAGCACAAAAATTAATATAATTTGTCTCTTTCTGCGTAAGGTTACATAAGAAACTGCATAAAAGTTACATTATTACACTGTATAGATGTGCATAGACACAAACGCACACCTTCAAGTAAACTCAAACCCAGCAGCTCTTCAGCAGTAACCTTCTGAGGTTAACATGGTACAAGTTAAAGCAAAGCCAAGTAGTTAAGCAACGTTGCAAATAATTTCCAATAGTTTCCTATTTTTTCCATCTTCCTGTAAACCTTTTCAATAGTTTCTACAGAAATATCGTTGGATCAGAAGAGACAACTGCTCACAAAAATGCCTCTTTGCCCACTACAGTATGATTCATAATACAAAGAAGCTGTAGAAGTTAGGTTCAAATTAGTTTGTGTATACCATTTTGAAAGAGTGTCTATGCAATCCTCAGTCACAGGGCTTACTAGTGTACTCTTCTGGCTTTGTATAGTTAGACAAATTCATCAAGTATATATATTGCTAGTTTAAATGCAATTAAACTCGTTTGAACAAATAATGTGGCTAATTACATCAAGTTTTTAATGTGTAGCCTTCTGGAAGTAGTCATAAGAGGTTAACATTTCTTAAATTAATAAACACAATCATTTTTAAGTTACGGATAAATCATTGTTTCCTTAAATAGTGATCTCTTCTTTGTGTTATTTTAGATATTTCAACTGACCATTGCCAGAGTCTCTGTGCATCTTATCAAAAACCTGAGGGATGATAGAACAAATTAAGTACATATTGAGACTTCCTGCAAGGTAACAACTTGATAAGAATATTACTTATAGCCTATAGTTCCCCTATGCAGCCCCAGTGGGTAAGTTACTGAAGAAACTATCAGAAGGCCTGTACATGTGTGCATGCAGATGTGTAGACACAAATATAACTGTAAAGCAAAATAATATTCAAAAACAGAAAATTATTTTTTAAAACAAATGTTCCCTTATAGCCATTATCACAATACCCTAGATATACTTTAATCATTGCACAATAAAATTTGTGCTTCACTCAGATTGGTTAACAGAAAACTTGGAGCAGCAGACATTAGCAGTGCAGGTCAAGCTATTCAGAGCACATGTCCAAGTTCCCACATTCAAAATGCAAACATTATAACGTTAGATGTATAACGTTGAATATATTCAATTCTTTTAGCTATTAGGTGACTCAGGGAACTACATATGACAGTAAGGATTACCCTGTATTTCTGTACTTTGAAAGTATGTAAAATAGACAGATTGACAACACAGTGTAATTATCTATATTCTAATCAGATATGCCTTTAAAAATATCAACATTTCTGACTGTATATACAAAATCGAATATCGGCAGTTTCAGGCAACTAACACAATCACGTGTTGGATATTAAAATCAGACATTAGAATTTAGAGCTAAATCTGAAGGTATCTTATTAATTTTCTCCTCAATCATTCAGTAATTTGACATAATCGTTGCCAAGGTTATTAAAAACAAACGAAAAAACCCACTGGCTGTATTTATTCCAATATAATTTTAGAAGAAAAAAGGAATTGTTTGCTGTAAATAATTGTATAGGGCATGAACAGGGCAGGCACCATCTCTTTAGAACTCTGATTTTTTTTTTTTCAGAGGTTGAATTTCTTTGAATTCAGAGGCCTGTACTTTGTGCCAGTCCTGTGAACAGATCTAGGTCTCCTGACTTACAGTTTTTTGATACTGCATGAAGGAACAATGTATAAGAAAAATATCAGGCTGGAGGGTGAACTGGATTTCACATAAAAGAAAGAAGTAAGGGGAATATAGGAAGTATGAAGTTGTGATTTTGGAAAGAAATGTTAGAGGACTGAAAGTGCAACAGAAAAATAACAGTAGGTTCTTGAAGATAAATACGAAAATAAAACACAGCAAGGAGGACCAGCCCATGGCACAGTCCGAGTGAAGCTGTTCTTGATATTACTACACAAATTCACTGAGTAGGTTTGACTGAAGTAGTTGAAGTCAAGAGAAGTCACTCCACTGACATCAGTAGGCTTCATTCAGGCCACTACATGCAGTCCTTCTGATCCCTCTTCCTTTCATCTAGGCTGAGAATCCTCCCCATTTCACTGAACCGTGCCGTCTCCCATTTCTCTAAGAATCTGTGTCTGTACCCACCCCACAGAGTTTTTTTTAACCAGTCGCATCTATGCCTGCCTCAAACCAATAAAATTTATAGAGCCTCCGCACCCTTCTTGTAATGGGCAGGAACAAAGCCCATCGAGTATATTAGTGCTAATGGGAAAGCAGTGGATTGAGGAGAGGCTCAGGAACTCTGGGACCATTAGAGTAATTGCAAGCAGTGAAAACATACACACACAGCTAAAACATAAGGGAAATTATTTACTTTTGCTTATTTAAGCTGTGCATAGGGAGTACGAAGCTTTTTCATGCAAATTATTTACAGCCCAAATATAGCATAAGGCACGTTAAACACTGAAGCACAGGTCCAAATTTTATTATCTAGTGCTCAGACCTCATGGCTAGTCAGAGTATCTGCTAACAGAATGTTTTCAAAAGCAAACTCTGCCCTCGTGGAGCCTGCCATTACTGGATTTAAGTATTTACTATGCTTTGAACTACTGCTTTAACTTTTTTTTTTTCTGGTGCATATGTGACAATGTTGACAGGAGTTTCTATCAGTTCAGGATACTAACTAGAGAGACTAAAATATTATCAGGCTATGTCGGCCAAATGTTTGAAAGCAAGAAATCTCCCATTGCTTCAATTTCCTTCAAATACTTAATATTTTCCTTTGGGGAAGTAACTTGTGTTTTATCATAATGATTTCTATTTGCTTCTGGAGCATGAGTCATGCTCTTCAATTATTTTCAGTTGATTGTGTAATTATTGGTGAGAATGGGGTTTGGCTAGTCTTTATTCAGTTTGGGTTTTTTTAATAAGAATTTCTGCTTACCTTCAGGTGAAGTACCTGGCTTTTGAGAAAACGCTGAGCTTATTTTACTGTTCTTGCTGCTGTTGCTGTTGACAGACAAGGTGGACTGAATTTTTCTGTGCATTTTTTCTGAAACAGGAGCCGAAAGTTTTCTGTTGTCTGCAGGCACATGCTTGACCCCATTGTGAATTCCACTTCCATTACTCAGACCCACGTGGCCGTTTTGGATTTTGCCACTTTCTTCCTCACCCCTTTCCAGTGCTGAAGTATTCGGCTGCGGCAAACGTTGAGGTTGTGCTTAAAATGAAAGAAAGAAAGGGTTAATTTAAATTGTAAATTGATAACTGAACACTTTAGGCTAGACTGGGAATGCAACTTTCATTGCTCTTATTGATCTAAGAATAGACTGAAAAGTTAACATTCCCCCATCAAAACAAGAAAGCAAAAAATATCTCTAGGTTAAAAACAATCATCAGGTATTCAGAAAGCACCTCATGTCTGCACGAGGCCTAGATTCCCCATTCGGCACTGCACGGAAGGTTTGCAAGGCTTTATGAATTACACAGAGAGAAAGAATAAGGCAAGCAATTTGAAGAAGTCAAAAATGGAGAATGGGAGAAGAAGTAGCAAAACTGAGATAAACTTGGGTTAAGGGAGCCAAATGAAGAACGAGAGAAAAAGATATGGGAAGGAAGATACAGACCGCAGTAACAGAAGTAAAGCCAACCTGCCAGTCTTCAGGAAATAACCTGAGTGACATGGTAGGGGGCCCCCAACACCCAGCCACCACAGACCAGTATATTGGAGAAGAATAGGAGCACCCAGGTAACTAACAACACGTTGAGCTTAAATTCCTAAAGATCCTGAATTGCTGAGAAGAACAAAAGCAATCGAAATCTGGTTTTGCGGCGGAGGTGATCCAGTAACCAGAAGGAACACGCATTCAAACACGGCACAGCTGTGGCAAGCCAGAGTGTCCCCTCCTCCTCCATATTCCTTAATTCAGAATCACAATTTTTTAAATGGCTGTAATGGGCCAGTTCAGGCTTTAAGGGCAACAAACTGAAATGGTCAAAGGAAAAAAATACAAAACCTGTCAAGTCAGGAATCTGCAGTGGCCTGGTTAAGACTCCAAGAGTACATGTTATAAACCCATTGTAATGAGAGGGCCTGAAACTTGACCATTCTTTGTTGAGCTACTGTATCACAAAGGAGCGGGTTTTTAATAACATGGAAAATACATTGTCTATGTATTTAAAATCTGTATCTAAAGAAAAGAAAAGATGCAGGATTTTTTTTTTTTTTTTTTTTTTAATGTAAAGCTTTGTAATAAAACAAGTGGTTTCCAATTCAAGATTCTTATTTAGGGAAAAAAAAGCAGACTTCTTGGAAAACTAATTAAACTATACATAGAGTAACACAACAAGATTTCATAATCAAAAAGCATCAGCCCAATCACCTCTCCTAATCAAAACACTACTGTATCACGCTTGGACATAAAGAGGTTTTCAGACAGCCCAATCTTCAACTATTTATAAATCTAACGTCAGGGGAAAAGCCCAGATTCTACTGAACACTCAACTGAAGAGAGATTAGACAGTGCCAGCAGTAAAGAAAAACAGTGCTGCAATTCATTCTCTTTTCAGATGATTCACATCCATTTTCAGATGATTTCACAGTACGGCTTCGTACGTAGATTACACTGTGTCCAAGATAACAATACGTATAGATAATTATAGTTAGCCTCCTCTAAAAGAAACATCTCCACTGATCACTTCAGGTACAAGTCACCACACTTTTGGACAAACACTACTGGGACACACTGACCAACATGTTCTCTAAAAAGACTCTCAGTTCTGAATTTGCCTAACAAACCCTTAATGCTTCCTCTTTATCAAGGACACTGATAGCATTCTCAGATTGCTTCCTCCAACTATCATAAACTTGTCCAGATTAAACTTCAGACAAATCTTAAACTTTAAGTCCTGGTCACGTTCACAGGCAAGAAGAGATACTTTTCTTAATAGTTTAAATATGAACTGGTTCATTTTTTCTTGCCATTTGATTTTTTTAGTCACAGCAACTAAGACTTTAAGAAGATACCCTAGACTGCCCACATGTATCTAGGTCAGAGTAACCCTGATTGAACCCGCTTTCCAAAAGTGATAATTTTGTGTTGCAGGAAGGAAAGGGAGGGCTGAGGGAAACATTGGTGCTTTAGCCTCCCCAAAGATGCTGCAGGGAAGACAAAGACCATCCCCTTCCATTACCAGCACCAACTGCTCACAAACCTCCAAGCCAACAGAGCAGGAGCACAACGCTATCTTGACACCTGAACGACCGTTGCCCAAAAAGTTTTTCATTGGCAATATTGAAACTCCTTCTCCTTTCAATTGTGCAGTAGTGTTTGCAAAAACCTATGAACAGAAGCATAAGCAAGGCACTTTTTTCACTCTGGAATTCAATTTGTGGTATATATACTGTTAACATTTCCAGACTTTTGTAAAGGCCCCAAAACAAATTTTTAGGGAGTTTGCTCCTACCTGAATAGGATTCATTAAAAGTATACTACCAGGAACCCTTCGTGTACATCATCTTTCTACGTATGTGCAAAACTAATTTTGTTAAAAATCAAAAGCTATTCCTTCCAATTTAAAAATAGTCAATGTAGACCTAACCACAGTCAAAAATAAACTTTAGCAACATCAAGAATCAAAATTTTAGTCTCGAAAATTCAGTGTTCATACCCACAGCTCCCCATAGCTTTATTTTCATTACCCCACTCAAATGTAAATTGTACTATTACGGAAGAATGTTTTTCTCGTTCCATGTAACAATGTTTCCTCACACAGCACTGCCTATGATTCCCAACTGTGGAGTGATACAGTTGCACCAATAACCTAGAATTACTGGGGAGGCAGTTAACTTTCCTCAATAAATAAATGCAATAGACTATACTAAAAATTCTGTATGTCTGGACATGTAAGGTTCTAAAATTCACAGTTATGACCTTTTCCAAGCCAGCTAAATTGGTGGTGGCAGCTTACAATTGTTTGTGTATTTTTGGTGCTTTGCTACAATACAAAAACTTGACAAATTATCCAAAATTCAATCTTCAAAATTAGGTATGTTTCTGTCAAACTGTGGGCGAATGGAAAGTCTTGAGGAATCTAAACAGTTACATGCTTTTGCTTTTATTATTAATTTTACTAAGAGTTTGGGGAGTTTTTTGGTGTTTTGGGTTTTTTTAAATTTTTTTATTAAATAATCCTGTTCCCAAAGTACTCTTACTCCAGTCTTTTAGCATTAACATACAACTTTTTAGCTGACTGGCTTTACAGTATTCACATGTGATACGTAGGTCAAATCAAAATGAAATAAAACCCCAAATGGATTAGTTATCTCAATTTAAATTTATTTTAACTTTATTGATAATTTTGCACCAGGGAGACTTGAATCTTATGGTTAAAACACACTTGAAACCAATTAGGAACCATATGACCGCATTCTAGCATAAAGAACAAAAGCAATTGACAGTTCCAAGATTAAGCCACAACCACTCAGTTTAAAACAGAAATATTTTTACCTTATTTTTTAAAGGTTGTGTATATCTTAAAAAAAAAAGGTGTAATATGGGGAACGACACAATGCTTCTTAAAACACAGTGATACCCAGGGACTCTCACTCTCTCTTTAATGATCCACTGCTCTCATTCAGCTGTCTTTCTTTTTTCAAATCTTTACATATGTGACAGCTCTCAAAAGTAGACCATAGACCATCTGGCATTTTCAGAGGTGTAACTTGTGCAAATTCAGCTCTACTGGGAACACAATGCTATCTTCTGCCTGCGTTATAAAAGATACAATAGAATGTAGAACTTATGAGTTGTTTTGAATTATTCATTTTTTGCCTGTATATTCAAGAAATTTTACAAACTCTGCATTTTGTACTACATAATCACATGCGTTAAAGGTACAAAGAAACTTTTTGACACCTCTTTTCTACAGAAAGATGGCATTTTGTTTGATATGTGAACATTCAGCGCCTGTTATATCATTCTAAACAGGCCGTGTGCTGCTACAAAAGATCCCATTTTACACTCTATGTATGAGCAAAAATTTTATTCTTGATATTCAGTAACTAATGTAATACACATCAAAATTTCAAATATGAGTTGGATGAACATTCAACATCTTCAAATCAGGATGGCACTGGTCACTTACTACATGTTAAAGATTTTTTAAAAAAATAATTCCTCACACAACATAGAAATATTGTCATTTCAAACATCCACAATGAATAGTTTCAAATGTCCTAAGAAATAGTGTGCTTTTTAGGTTAATATGTTTTTAATCTTTAGCAAAACCAGTAGATTTAAGTCAATATTTTATACAGTGCTAACACTAGTGGATTTTCAATAAGAATGATAAATATTGGATTAATGATTCAATAGACTGAATCTTTTTTGATAGAAAACTAGCAGATAATGTAGCTAGTAATAACTATACATGAATCTGCTGCCTGTGGAAAAGCAATAAAAAGGCAATATATTGCTATAGCATATAATCTATTAGCGTGTTTCACTGCTTCCTTGTCATTGGTTTCCTTGCAAAGTGGGCCTTAATACAATAACTTCTGCTGTTATTTAACTGGCTTTACATAATAATTTAATTGTAAGGTTACTATCTGGTGAATAAATATTCGAGTACTAAACATTTACTATGGTTTTGATGGTTTTGAAGTAACTATGCACATTCTCATTCAGACTGGAAAATCCTTAGCACAGTTTAAATGAGTATACACCTATATATGCAGACTGACAATACATAGTTTACACCTTGCAAAATAACAGCTGTTCTTAGGAGAAAAATCCTGATGCATGCATTTAACAGAAAAATGCATGTCAACACAGGGAAACTCTCAATCAAAAGAGGACAGTCTAAGCTATCATTAGGGATTTTAGACAAAACACAAAAACAAACATACACGGAATACAGACTCCTCAGAGTCAAAGTGAATCAAAAGAAAACATCAGGAGGGAGGGAAGAATTGAGACAGCTAATTAGTAGCCTAATCACATCAAAAGCAATTCCAAGGCCGTTGATACAGATGCCCGTGGAGTTTGCTAGGCTGGCCAATGCCACCGACAGAAAAAATACTTTCCAGTTTACAGCCTGGGTCATCGGACCGCGTACCAAGAGAGGTAAGAACACTGTTTTTCTTCGTTTATGACACAATAGCTTATGACATCAGATCAGGCCACCGAAGCCGTATTTTTGCAGGTGGACTAGGGAGGAATAAAATGCACAACTCCTGGGTGTAAAAAAATGTAACCTTTGGTATTTTCAAATATTGAGAAAATACAAAGTATCATTTCATTTGAAAATATCCTCAACGCTCCTCTGCCTCCCAAAACAGTTGCAACCACAGTAAGAGGATGAGCTCTTTTTAGGAAATACAGAGGTCCTGCTTGGGTCCATTAATGTTGAAAGCCAAGATCTACATGCTAATTTGAGCTGCAGAAATTGTTTGATCTCAGCGGTAGCTGCTCCTACTCCCTCTGCATGATCACAGGGAAGAGACCACATGCAAGGGAGGTAAGAATCAGGCCTCTGTTTTTTATCAGCGCTTCTTCGGAACACAGACCTAAGCTTGAGGGGAAAAATAAAGCAGATGACAGATAGTCATGGATTGCACGGTAAAACCAGGGGCTGCCTGGATTCTAGAGTAAAATTAAGGTGATTCCAAATTGCTTCTGGAAAAGACGTAAATTCCTGAGATATAAAAGGCAACATTTCCAACTGACTAGCAAAAAAATCTTACCTTTTCAAAAATATTACAAATTGTATGCATTCACATGCTCAATAAGCATAAAATTGCAGTGAAGCTGGGAGAACTCAAATATCTCAATCTCTCCCCCTCCCCACTTTTGTAACTAAAATCCTGACTAGTCTCTACATGGATCTTCAAACTACATCAATAGTTTTCTCTGCCTAGCTATCCAGAACATTAACATTCAGATTACAAGATGTACCTCTGAGTCAACCTGTGAAGTGGCTTTTGTCAGCAATTATTTTTGAATATTTTCTAGGACATAAATAGCATATACTGCAGCTTCCATATCACAGAAGGCATACATTAACTAAATAACAAGGTACCATCAAGGTACAATCTATCTTTTAAAATCAATTTTTTACACTGAATTTTTTATACCATGCTGACTTTACAAGGAAAACAAAGTACCAACTAACAGCATCAACCACCTTTTTAGAATTGCTTCTTGTAAGACATGAGGACATCTTCAAAATGAATACAATATATTATTATGAAACAGGATGTCCTTTGTAATGAAAATACTGTAGTAAAATTGCTGGTACGAGTTTTACAGGACCCACACTGAGAACACTTTGTTAAAATACGTCTGAGAACACATCCAGGGAACACCAGGTATAACAGAAATGGGGCTGGCAGGGGACAAAGGGAAAAGACATTTTATCCCGTCAGCTCTCAGCCGGCGAAGGGCTGACGAGAATGGCAAACGCATGTGTGCATGTGTGTTTATGGGTTGAGAAGGCGACACAAGTGCACAAGAAGGTGCCAAGAGTACTCTTAAATCTGTGCAAAGACACCCGCAGTGCCTTCCTTTGGAAGCACTGCAGGACCTTACACACTGTTTGAAGGGCTGCAGGAATTGTATAAAGATGTCTTTGACATACGCAGAAAGAAGCAGTTACCACAGGGAAGCATGAAAAGGGCTGGTAGCCAGAGGTTTACAAAGTTGATAGGCTTTCCCGCTGAAAATGTGGAGTGAATTTCTTTATTTACAAATCCTCTTTCCTGACATGTTTTTACAAAATGAAGAAATGCCTGCTGATTTTTTTTAATGACAGCAACAGCAAATTTTTAATCATTGCTGAACCGAGTAAATCCTTAACATTTTTAATTACCTATCTTTTAACAATTATCTCAAAATCCAAATATCCTTTTGTCTTCTAATTACCACTATCAGTAAATTCTCTTTCTTTATCATACACAATCTTGCCATCATTAGCAATGTTTTGTGAGACTGCAAATATCGGCATCTATGATAAACTTTGCAGATGATTTGGAAATTCTTGCTAGATCACAATATAGTTAAAAGTAAAGATGATTTACATAATGCAATATTGCTAAGCCACATCTACAGGAAGGGGAATATAGTTCTTACTGTAGCATACAAACAACAGTAGCTCGCCATGAAAAATCCAAGAAAAGAGTCAAACACAAAACAGGACAATATAAGTAACAGGCACCAAGACACCTGGGGACTAAACTTCTATATAAAGCTGTGTTCAAAAGCGGGAAATTTTACTGCAAGCTTTCCACCTGCAACATTTATTTATCCATTTTTCTCCCCATACATTCTGCTACAGGACTGGAAAGAATTGCAGTGTATTTGCTCTTATGTTTCATAGCATTACAACCACCTAAAGCAGGGGTAATCATTGCATAGACACGTGCAATGGCAGGTTAACTTGTGGTCACCATTCCAACGTTCCATGGGCATATTTATGGTGTTTTACACATTAATTACTACTGAAGCTGATTTTTTTTTTATATTTAAGGTGAAATGCCTAGTTCTTTCGTCCTATGTTTTCTACATAGATAACTTATTAGGAAGCATCTTAATCTACTTGATTTCGTCGTTGTTGTTAAATCTTGCTTTATAATGCACAGTGACTTGTAGAAATTGGTTTGAGAACAAAATAATAAATGCATTAAGAATCAGAGAATTAGGCTTTTTGTTAATTTCTGAAGTGCTGAAAGTGATCTATTTCTCCAACACAAAACACAAATAATCAGTAATTTAATAAATCTGAAGACAGTCCCCCAAACTATAAAGGATACGAAGGGGTGCAAACCCAATACAATCCCATCTCACTGAGGAACAGAATGCTTTGCTCCTGGAGCTCTAATTTTAAAGGGAAGGTTAATTAACCACTAGACGCAAAAAAGGTAATCCAAGCTGTTGGCATGACAATTACAGCAGTTATGCAATTAGTATCTATTACAACATATGGTTATACCACTGCAGAAAGACACACTGGTGTCCCATGGAATTTAAGACATTAAGTCAAATATTTGGAACAGTTTTGATGCCCTTCACCATTGTGTTACCTGTTCCCAAATCAAATAATAAACATCAAAGAGAAGCTACAAATAACAGGATATGGCTTGCTGGGTATTGCCTCATAAGCAGCACAGCAGGATGTACCAGACAGGAGAGATAACCTCAATGTCATTAACAGCTGTAACCTGGGCAAGTGCACAAACAGGTCCTCTTGGCTCCGGCATCTCCTGCTCCCTTCCTCAAAACCCCAGCGACCGCTGACAAACTAGACACTGTTTCATTGCAGGAAAGAACGTGGGACGGTGAGGCAAACAGCTTCTCAGCCTAGCCCGTTCACCATTCACCTCCCAGTGAGAAAATACTCAAAGGACAGGTTTATTCTCCACTGCCCATATATATACTGAGTTTTCAGACAACAAGATTACAGTGTTCAGTTAAACTCATACAAATAAAAAATGTCTGTACTTGGTTTTAAAAAGAACATGAAGGCAAATCCTTGGAATGAGCAATTCCCTTAATGTTCACCTTGATTTCTAGTCTTCCACTCACCTAAGTGACAGAATTTCAGAAGACTCCAAAAAGTGCTCCACCTCAAGTAGGAATCTGACCCTCTGCTCTCAGTGCTCTTTTGGCATCTCTATAATTCTAAGTAATATCCAATGCTACTATTAACAAACCTAAGAAGATGCAGAAATAAAAATAGGAGTAAAACCAGAATGACAGCAACAAAGAGAGGGTAATGTAAAAAGGTAGCAGGAAAACACAGAATATCAGTACAAAAATAGTAATACATACATTGATAACTGAGCTTCTGATCCCTTTGCTGCACTTATTTTCTCTCTGCTATTCTTTCTCACAACCTAGAGCTAATACTGAGTTTGGCATCAGCTGATATCAAGTACCAGAAAACCAAAGGAAGAAAGAGAGAAAGCACAGCTGCAAGGAAAATGGAACAGGAGAAGCAAATGGGCAGTAACCATGAGGAACAGGTTAAAACTCAGGATTTTACATTATTAAAACAATAGTAGGGCAAAAACATCAAAAGAAAAAAGAGCAGATAGCAACCACCGAGAAGAAGACAGCACTGGAGGGGAAGGAGACAGAAAGGGAAAAAATACATAGTGAGCTGAGCCACTGCAGTCTGTGAGGGCAGAAAAGAATAGGGAAGAAGAAACAAAAAAATTCACAAGTAAAATCCCACTAGAGCTGAAGTATTTGCTACAAATTTTACAAGTAAGAAAAGAATTAAATGATAAATCACTAGTTGATAAGCAATGAAATAAAACTAAGATAAACACATTGTACTTATACAGTGATCTAGCATTGAAGCAATAGTTCCCCTTCTGCTCAAGGTCAGAGAGGCTCCTGGAGCCCAGGCCAAAAATCAGCCACATTCAGCAATTGCAGCATGATGGAAAAATGGAAATTCTGTGTCAGAAAGCAGGGCGAGGACTTGAGGTCCACAACAATAACTCTTCACGACCCAGCCTGTTGTTACTACAGACTGGATAGCTAATGGAGTGATTGTCAGTCAGAGAAAAAAGATATGGAAATGTAGTAGAGAGTGGAACAAGTGTCCATCTATTTCCCGATCCTGAAAAAGCAAAGCATGAGGAGAAAGAGAAGCAACCTGTGTCTCTGCACGGACAACATTAAACACACTGAGAAGAACTAGTCTCTGCTGTGGATGTCCTTCAGCTACGGGAATTCTCCCAAGACAAGCAGGGTCTAGGAGATGGGCACAGGACCCCCGTCACCGATCCACCTCGCTGCTGTGCCCATGGGCTGGATGAGTGGGGCTTCACCATCCCAAAGCACTCCAGGGTCCCCAGGTCACCAAAGGATTTTTGAGTCACACACAGAAAGTCCAGGCAGAGAGAGCAACCACAACCGAAGCTGGCTCCCGGGCTGCTTTATACCGCTAACGCATCAGTTTGGCACCAGGATGACCCAGAAATGAGAGCTCTTGTTCCTTTTTTGAACTGTTTTGGCGTGCCTTGAAGAGATATGGGACAATCTCATCCAAGATTTTGTGCAAGCTGTACCGATCAGATACTTGAGAATACACCTTGAAAAGTCCTCTTATCAGAGTCCTTGAAAAACCTAAATTCTCTTTTTTCCTTCCCTAGATTCAAAACTGCAAGCAACCATGGACTAACAGCTGCATCTCTGCATCAGAGCTCACTGTCTTTTCCCTTCCCCGCCCCAGGCAGCTTTTAAAGTTTTTTAAACAGGCAGTTTAACTTTGTTTTACACTAAAACAGTAGCTTCATAGGCTGAAGGGAAATGCAACGTTGTATTTCAGAATGTAAAGATTTATCAGCTAAGAGATTTGTGTGTTCAATTCAAAGCTGATGTGCTTAACACGCAATAATTGTCACCAATACTTAGCACAAAGGAAAATGTTTTTTACTTACTTCTTATTTACTGTATTCTACCACAATGATCTAGGAAGTCCTCTTTCTGAGTCAGCTGGACAAACCCACCCATCCTGGCCAAGCTTTCAAACACGACCTTCATTACACGTATTCAATATAGTGAAAAAAAAAAAAAATATGCTAAATGAATTTTTGCCTGCTGCTCACACACACATCCATCCCTTAGAGCAGTGCAAAAGTCAGATTGCTGACCGTGCCTGGTGAAGACTGAACTTCCTGTAAAAATGATGCACTTCATTTCCTGAAAGGAAGCAAAGCATAAGCTGCTCAAACAATTCACAAGAAAGCTCTGATATCTCGGCCACACAGTTACAAATCTGTCCTACTAGAAAAATACAGCATCACATCAGTGACCAACAGCTACAAGCACAAAAATTCAGAGAAACAAACGCATTAAGACAAAGGAGAAAGCACCAGATTATCTGAAGAAACAGGTAACTTGTCTTAACAGGATGAAATTACCTGTAAAACTTTTTTCTTTCATCCCACAACTGAGCTAAAATTCTGATTCTCCACTCTGTTCATAAACAAGATATAAATCTCTATGAAATCATTGTGCCCAAAAGATTTCAGTGTAGTAGAGGCCAGTAGCACCTGCAAGTCCTTATACTGCCGAACTGACTGAATAGAGGCAGAATACTGGTTTTTATCTCTTAACATATAGAAAGGGAGTATTCTTATTTCAGCATGTTTAAAAATAGTCAACAATACATATGGAACAATTTTCATTCTCTATTAAAAATATAAAAAATATTTCTTTCAACTTATAAAACTATGTAATTTGGCCCACTGAAGTTTCTTTAGTTTACCTTTTGTTTAAAAATACTTCTAAGTAGCATTTAAATTTGGACGAGGCCCATGCTTTGAATCAGTGCTTCTTGCAACAAGGATCTTTTTTCTGAAAACCTTTTGTTTTGCCTTATTTACAAGACATACTTCCTTTTATTTGTGTAGAAAAAGAAAATCGTCCTGTACACTAACCAGAATTACTTTTTTTCTAAATGGAGTGCAGATACAGCAGTGAAATCTGTGCTGTGTCAATGTTATTCATAATACTGAAAAGTGTCCATTTTTACATGTAAAAACGTTTTGTTACAAGGTTTTGCAAATAAGGCGAAGGATTTCACAGAAAAGAAACAGCATTTTAAGTGAAAGCACTAGAACTTACAGTTACTTTTTTTTTTTCCGTCCTTTTTTGTCCTTTTACAATTCAAGAGCTTTAAAAAGTCACAGCTGAGGCAGCAACCTCCTCCTACCCAACGAGATCCCAAGTACAGCGGCAACCCTCGTCTCACAGCAGAGCCATGAACCACATCACGTGCAAACAACCTTCCCTGGCTGCCGGCACAAGCCTTCGGCCCCACGAGAGCACCCACGCCACCAGCGGCCACGGCAGCTCGACCAGGCTGGCGACGGGTGAGCCAAACCGCTGCCCCCGTCCCGCCGCGCGACGCCGCCGTTCCGTGCTTGGGAAACATCGCAGTCGCACTTCTTGCATTTCTTGGCCCCGAACAAAAAAGCTCTTAGGAAACCATTCAAACAACTGCCAAAAGGACAGAACGACGCTTTTTTTGGATACATCCTTATCCACTCTACTAAAGATTCGTGCCATCTGCCATTTTATTTGCACTGCTGCCATAGCCCTGCCACTTGATTCCAGCACCCTTTTCTTTCCTGTTCTTTCGGCACAACTAGCTACATTTTGTTGTGCCGTATCATTTTCTTAGGCTGCTGGAATTAACAGCTCACGATGGGAACATCTCCCTACCACCTTATATTTAATGAGTGTTATGCTAATTTAGACAAAACTCCTTGCTTCTGCACAGTGCGGTACTGCCAAGCCAAACTACTCAAAAATCATCAATATTTTATTTTTAAATACATCCTTTTTACTGGCATTCTCAATTTTGAGTCTTTAACTTTCAGCTTTTGTCAGTAGCTACAGACGAACTCCAGGTTAGTTTTTTGTTTATTTTATGAAAATTTAAATCTCACATAATCACGTGACTCCAGAAGCTAAGATTTTCATAGTGTGTTGTAATACTTAACAGTTGTTTTGGTTTTTTTTCCTGAATGCACAGTATCTTTTCATGATGTTTAATTTACTGTTAATTCTCCAGTAGTCAAAATAGTCATTCTAATTGGAAGGTTCACTGCTACTTACAAAATAGCTTAAATGTTGATACCACACAGAAGCTGAAGTGAGCAGGGCTTTATACTGAAGCACTTTAAAAAAATTTCCAGTCAGCCTCTAAGCACAACCTTCCCGTCATTGCTTACAGATACGTGATTGTAACAGAGAAAGAAGTGGGGAAAGAGGAAAAAGGACTGTTCAAACAAACAACAAAAAGAGGGAAAGGGGCACTAGAGAAAATTATGCAATCAGCAAAGAGAAAAATGGCTTAGACAGAAACTATGATAGGGATGGGTCAGTCTTTTCTCTCTCTTTTTACTTTATAAAATAAATATGGGAAAGAGGATGCAGAACAATTTATTAAGAATGGGAACAAACCTTTAGCACTCTTCCAACTTTGACTCCACCACGATAGCCACCGCTTCTCTTTCTATCATATCACCAATCCATATCCTCTACTTTGTTCCAAAAATACCATAATTTCTAAAGGAATTTTTTTTTTAATGATCAAAACTTTGAAGTGCCATTCTGCGACAGTCATTGTGAAATGGATTTCTAACTCTGATTTTAAGTTTTGAGAGCAAAGGGGATTATTCTACAGGAACCTTCCCTGTGCTGTCAAACAAGTCTTCTCTCCTTTTCCATAAGGACCTGTTCCACAAATATCCAACAAAATATTGATAACGAGACCTAAACTTCTTGCCCTATTCCAGCCATCCCAGCAGAATCCCTGGTGCGGATGCAGACGTGATAACGAATGCAAGCTTTTGCCAGATTATTTTCTGTTGTTGAAGGAGGGAGCATAGCACAGCAAATGAGGTCTCTCTGTTAGGCTGTTCTTCTCACAGAGCTAGAGTAGCAGATGCCCTGTAATACACAAATGGTTAAAGCCAAACTGATTTATTTAAAATTAAGATTGAGTTTATTGATTAAATTGTAGGGAAAAGATTCCTCAGGCGTAACACTACTCTACAGATGGGAATCAGAAAATCAAGTGGACAGAGAAGTACGTGAAGTAACAGTCAAAGGAAAGGAACAAGAAGAAGAAGGGAGAAAAAAAAGATAACTTCTATTAAATTCCTCCTTTAAAATGGTGTTGTGCGCTATTTTTTTCCCTTCCATATCTTTCCAAAGTTAAACACTGTCTTATTTGTTGTAAATATAAAACTCGCACTAGTTTCAAGTTTCCAAGTCTTGATCCAGCACAGAACAGTTTACAGAATGGCTGTGATGAAGACTTACAAAACATGTAGAAGATCTTTGTAACTACTTCAGATGCATGAATGTAGACTGCTAGATACGTCATAGAGTGGTTAGTGTATGGTGCCACTGAAAGATCTATTCCCATATAAAAATATTTGTCAATACTGATTTTACATTATAAATATGACAGTGACTGATCACTAAAAAGTCAGCACACAGTAAAAAGAATACATATTGAGGTAGGGAAATAGTTATAAAGTGAGGTAGGGAATACTGAATTGTTAAATCAGCTGGTGTAATTTAATAAAATTACATATATGAAAACTACATGTACATTACCCAAAGTTAGCTCTGTATCCTGCCTCACCATCCAAATACTTTTTTACATCACCTCTGTGAAAAACTCAGTTTGATCACTCAGACAAACGTTTCCAGGCAGGCTGATCCCAAATCTTCTCACCAAAACTTAATGTTTCCTTCATTTTGAAATGCAAGCAAAAAGAGCATTGTTCACTAATCTCCTGTATTTCTGAATTGTACAGTTCTAAAAGATGTTCACTCTGGTTTGACACTGCTCTTATGGCCAATTTTGGTCAGCATAATAATCTTTCATTGCTTTTCTGTTAAAATGTGAATTTTATTTCAACTTGCAACTTACAGGATGCAGTTAAAATATGCATCTGTCCTAATAAACATATGGGAAAAGGCACATGCCTTCTAACTGGCTAACAGGTTTTGTTTTTGAAGAAAGATGTATTTTAGAGCTACCCAGAGAGAAGGCAGGCTTGCTCCTGCTCTGCCGAGGAATGGGCAAACGCCTTATGCTGTCCCTCAGAGGCAAAAACTTGCCCTGAAGGTCAAATCTGACTCATAGGCCACATATTTTACAGGCTTGTCTAACAGTTTGCTCTACTTGACTTGTCTCAAAAGCAAACTTCATAACATTTTATGCAAACATTATACAACCTTAAGTCTGAGCTGTAAATCAATAAAACTCACTTAAGCTTGAGGAACCTCTGCAAAAGGAAATAGTCTCTTAGTTGAAATTCTGCTGTAATTAACATTAGCATTGCTAAATCTTACAATTTTCTCTAAACAAGTGTCATAATATTTATAGCTTCAGATTAGAGTAAAAAATTGATAATTGACATACTGCATAGAATTTGAGGGAAGCAGGTTTAAAAGTAAAATTTAAGTCTCTAAGTGTCATGGGTCCAGACACAAAACTCAGAATTTGAAAGCTCTTGTGTTAGACTGCCATGGGTTTGCATTTCATGATCACAAATTTCAAGAGCAGTCTCCATACAAAAACATGTTTCTCACATGCCGGAACACCACAGTTCATTTAAAAATCGTTAGGCTCAGGTGGCAAATAATTCATCATTCTCTTAAATCAAGCCTCAATATTTCTGGAGGCCTACCTCATCAGTATAATGAGTTAACAAAACCTGTATTAGAAATAGCCTGAGTGACCACAGCTGTGTGACATTTGAATGTTTTTCAAAGGGATCCTTTGGGTTTGGATCATGAAGAAATTTTTTAAATTTTTTTCTTTTTTTAAAGGGAAAACAAAAAACCACCACCACAACACACAAATAGGTCATAGGCTCCTATTCTTCCTTGTCCTTTACAAAAATACCTTCAGGGAAAGGTACTTGTGGGTCCTTTTGCACTGCAGATATTACCAGAATGCAGAACAAATAAGTAGTATTCAGACCTTTCTTTCCTCTGGATAGCTATATAAAGAAGAAAACTGTTTAACCATAATTACTTAGCTAAGCCTTCTGCTGTGACCACGAGCCCCTCTTCACCTTTAACTTTTTTTATCAGTAAATACAAAATTCAAAAGATTAAAAACTATTTTGGCTTTCTAAATTTTGAAGAATTAATTTAATTATTTTGATGTACACCCAATATACAGTACTACTTTTCAGCTCTATAAACTTATTCCAAGCATTCCACGCGACACATGACAGCAAATATAAAATAAAATCTAAAAAGAAAAAAACTGAGAGAATTTTTGCCATAGTTTAAGTTCAAGACATTTTTTGCCAGAAAACAGGTTCCTAAAAGTACAACTTGCATGACAATACTTTCACGCACCTTGTAATTTGGTGTTTTCTTTGCTAAAAATGGCTAACTGAATACCGTTCGTACTGAAAATAGCAGACTGAAACCACACTGACTCATTGGGTTTGTAGTATAATATTTCACATAGAATGCAGTCAGAGTTTTACTACTCTTCCTCTTTAAGGAACCACTACAAATATATTGTACTTTTTCCCCTATAGGAAGAACTAATCAGGAAAAGAATATAAATATTCTTTCCCATCTAGGCATAACAGCACATTAATTCTGAGACAGTACCAGTACAACAAAGGAAAATATTCTGAAATTAAGATACAATTTACTTCAGGCTCAAACACAGCAAGCACAGTAATCTTCACGTTACTTGAAGAATTTCACCTTTGTGTGGTACTGATGATTACTGCCATCCAAACTTCCCCAGCCTCAGACCATAAATTCAGATGATGTTCTGAAAGTCAGAAGTAAGGTAAAACAGAAAATGAGAGGCTCCAGGTAATTCTGGCTACTAGTGATATGCAGAATACATGCATCTATCTTGTGGTCATCTGGTGTAGTTTTAAAGTTCTCACTGAAGTTGAGTCTCACTGACTACTGTTCTGTAAATGGATCAACAACAGCAAGAAGTTTATTTCTCCACATGGAGTCACCACAGAGTATACAAATTCCTCACCTCTCGCACCTCACCATCATTAACTGCATTGCTTCAAAACATTCAACCTAGACTCAAAGGGAAGATGCTACAGAGAAAACATCTGCATCCCACAGCAGCTCTGTTTACAAGTGAGGGACTACTAACTTCAGCGACACTCGGGGTGTTCCGCAGGCGACTTCTGTAAACACCAAAGACCCAGTCTTAAACTCCGAAGATCGTAACTGTAAGGTTACAGCTATACGTGAAAATGTACCTCTGCCCAGGAGAGGGTGAAATGAAAATTAAATTAAAATACTACGGTTGTGCTACAATGAGGTGTGAAAACCCCTGGATGTAAAATTGTCTCCGTTGAGAGTTGGGTTCCCAGAAATTCCTAGGGGAAATCAAAATGGTGAGAAGATGGATAAACTTTCAGCAAGAAAAGCCCTAACTTTCTGCAGAAGTCTTCCAGGTAGAGACTGCAAAGAGTGCATCTCCTTTACGCATTAAAAAAAGGAGGAGGGAAATCTAAACAACGCCAGCTGAATCATCAAGAATCAGGTGAACAGTAGCGAACGTAAGCTCCAGTTGCGTATGTGCACACCAGCTGCAAACTCCAGTTAGTTTATTTGGAATACTGAAAATATTTGGTCTCTTGGTATCCTGATAGCACTGGCTTCTGATTTCTCATTTGTATTCCTCAGCCTACTGCAAGAGCACTAGTATTCATTCTTCTCGGCTTCAACTGGTGCATCACCAGTAGGAGGAAATCCATGGGTCGGTCCTTCACAGGCCCTAGTGCTTCTGATGCACAACACACTGGCCAGCCTGTAAGCCAACAGAACTCCAAAATTTTGTTAAACAGCATAGTTTTCACTACCGCCCTTTATGAGACGCTTTATCTTGACTGGCACGAACACTCTGAATATGCTGTACAACTTGCTATACTTAGTTAGCTTTCTTCCAGTTTATATAATCAAAGTCATATTTCACTATTTAGTGGCTGAAAACTTGCCACAGTGTAACGCGGGTAAGCAGCTATGAAGAAAATTAACTCTTTCCCAGCCAAAAACAGTACAAAACTATTCTAATAAATCACATTTTACCACCTGTGTTGTGCTAATGGAACTAGCTGATGCACAGTATTTTTGAAGAATGTTTCAAAAAATGCGTGTGTTGTCAGCCATGTTACAGCTGGTTGGGAGGAAGTTAAAAACCCATCAGGCTCCTCAATAGGCATGAGAGGAGGTTTTTGAGGACTTTTTTTGAGGACTTTTGGAACAGAAGTAGTAAAAGATCTCCTAGGTCAGGGAGAAACAGAAGTAACACAGGCTAGTTCTCTGCTGGGGAGAGGATGAGAAAATCTCTCTGAGAGAGGAGTTCGCAGGGAGGACCTTCGCACCTCTACTACTTCTACTGGCCAGATTCCTCAAAGATTCATCTTTTTTAAAGAAGGATCTACATATCAGATAGCGCATTCCGGTATTTAAGCATTGAACTGATTGAAGTTTTGTTCAGTCATAGGCTCACACTTTTTTATACCTGAGTATTTTTGGAACATGGTACATAAATCACTTCTTTAACTAAAAGAATACACCTTTCAGACTCAGCAATTGTTTTGAATAATTTCCATTAATCTATTCTGCACAATTTCTGTACTCACACACTCAGTTACGCTGCAGGAAGACCACATCTGTCATACTTTCTAGCTTTGAAGAGAACCGTTTAAATTATCTCAAGCACTCTGCACTATTTTTTGGACAGAATAAACACAATCATCTGAAATCACAATAATTGTAAGATGACTGTGTACCATAAATGATCCAAGAAAATATATTTGGATTTATATAAAACAAAAAGAACAGTTCTCACAGCAGATTTTCTTCTTCTTATTGGGGAAAAAAGTCCCAAACCCAAACTGCATAATTTAAACTAAGGAAATCACTCACTCACTCACTTAGCCAGAAGGAAAAGCGAATCTCCAGACGTTAAAATTAAATAAATAGTCATGTAAAGTAAAAATGTCAACATAAAAATACAGAAAACAAAAATAAAAATATCTAGGTTTATATTTCAATAGAACAAAATGCAATAAAGAAGAATGTAGGAAATAAAATAGTGGGCACAAGAACATGTAAAATTGTTTAATCCCCACAGAGTTGAATGAAGCATCCCTTTCTCTGAAGAACCACTCTTATCAGGAGGGTTTTTCATGGAGGAGAAAGAGGCAATTGAAGCTAGGAAATGATGGATAGCAATGACCTTTCTATCTGTAAAACATGGGCATATTTTAGGTATTTAATCTTGAGAATTGGATTATTATTAATCAATTATTCATGACAATTTGAATCTATGGTAGATGTTTTTTGTTTTCTTAAATATCACATAGCTAAGGTCCTGCTTGAGAACTGGAGAGGAGATTAAATCCTCACAAGCAAATAGTGTTCAAGACTGGCATTTTCTTCTCTCCTAAACATTCCTTCCTCTGCATAACAGCACACATTGATGACAACCCAGTACCCTCTACAAATTCTGCCTAAACATTCTGAAATCCACCTGTTTTTTTTTTTTTTGTAAGGGCGGAAAAAAAAAATCCCCAACCTTTCCCAAAGAACAAAGCAGGGCATTGTGGTAACATGGAGCAGCAAAAACTCCTATGGCTTCATTCCTATAGCCACAAGTTTTAACATCCCTGTCGCATGTTTTACCATCCACTCTTCCTCACTTGCCAAAGGTGAATGATAACAGAAGCAGAATGTCTCCATTTCAGGCCACCAGATCATACAATGAAAATAAGCAGAAGGTGTTTGCAGATATTTAAAATGCACTGCCGAAGACGGAAAAGCAGATGGAGCTATTCTAAGGCTAAGCTCTTTTGAAATGTAGAACCTCTACAGCCTGAAATAAAATACAAAATATGTGTGCATCTGTGAAGGGAAAGGAATAGATCTCAACATTGCCTTGAAGAATACCTGAGCTGAAAAATATAGAGGTTATCCCAATTTGGGGGAGCCGCTACGGAAAAGAGACTCTCCCTTACTCAGGTTCTAAAATTGAAGAATATGGATAGCAATGGCCACCTTGTGAAGACTAAAGCCAATTTAACACACCTAAAAACACCACCTATTTGGCAGTTCTTCCTGTTATCAAATACTCTGTTAAAAAATGTACACCTTATTTCTAGTCTAACTGAACTTCCAGGTGTTACATCTAGTTCTCCCTTTGTCTGCTACAGTTGAAGAATTGTCTTACCAAATTGCCATTCGTTGTGGTATCATGCTTCTTAGGGACCAGGCAAGCCCCTCTTTACCCTCCTTGTTAACAATAAACAGACTGAATTCCAGGAGTTTTTCCAGAATAAGGCATGTTTTCAACTACTCCAGTCATTCCTGAGATATCTGTGGTTCTCCCCGACCCTTCTCCAGCTGAACGCGGTATTCCAGTAACAGTTATGCAAGTGTATTAACAATTAATACAGAAGGGTAATATAACCATTTTCCTCTTATTTAGCTTTTCCCTGTTTATATGTCAGCGTACAGTAACCTTTTGACTCTCAAGCTCTCTTCAAAAATGATTAATTCCTTGGTTGAAGCTTCCCATAAGATTACCCATTTACCCCAGATATTATGAATGTTTTCATTCGCGGAGAGGAGGGATGCTCCAAAGGAGGTGAGGAAAGGGCTAATCTGGGGGAAATCATCATCTAGATCATCATCTAGAGATTAAAAAAAGAGGGCTTGAGAAAAGGACTGCAAGGGCAGGGCAACGTGAACTGAAAACATCTTACTGTGGAAAACGGGGGCAGCATTTGAGTTTATTGATGTTGCCTGGTAAACTGAGTTCACAAGTGCAAATGAGAAATCATACATAATGAAGTCATTATAGAGTCTCTAACACTGGACTTCGTTGTTGGCGTGCCAATAAAACTGATTAATCTACGTCCATATAACAGCAGGATAAAACAGCTGCAAACAAGGAAAACCTTGGAAATTAAACACTGGAAACATTTATAAAGTGAAAACTAAGGCTAACACAAATGGAGTATGTATCAACAGTGGGGGTGGAAAACAATCTGTATGGGAAAAAAGAAACTGAATCATTAGGATAGTGGTGAATAGTTGTTAATACCTGAGAAAACTGAAGTATGCCCTGTTTAAAACAACTTAAAGAAACAGTTTTAAAATAGACCGTAATAATCAAAACACTGTTTATTTCTAACCTCAAGCTTCTTTCAACATGCAATATTCTGCAAACTTTAGTCTAGTGGGGCAATAGATCTGGTTAAATCACAGCCATTCTGAGCTACGATACCTGTTATTTAAGATTAAATACCTAAGTAATGTTTGTGATAAACAAGCTTCTCTTTGCTCTACTTGTTCTATTTTTCAAACTTTAGTTACTAGGTCGATCAAGCTGTAAAACTTTTGTAAACTACAAGAAGTACTTGTAATTGAGCCAAACACTGTTCCTCAATTTTTTCAAGTAGAACAGACTTCTCTACTCATAGCCACAGCCCCCAAAAAAAGAAGAAAAAGCAGCTCCTTTAATTTCATCTTTTTTGTTTCTTCCATCTAGAAGACTTTAACATTAAAGGTTAATAAAAATCACGAATTTGAAACAAAGAGAGGATTGCATCATAGCACCTGCTCAAATAAAGCCAATACTTCCATAAAGCCGCTACTACACAGAATTCAATTATTAAGATTAGGAGTTTTAGAAACTTCCAGCTTTCAGCTTTCACCTGAACTTGCTTTTCACAAAGTCAAACGTAAAACTACTAGTGACTCCAGGAGGAGCACAGTTATGCACACTGGAGCAGTACATTATACCTGCGAATTTTATCCTGTCTTCACCCTTTTCCCTGTTACTTTTTTAATTCAGCAGCAGATAACCCTCCCATTGCAGAGACATATAACTGCATATAACTGTCAAGTCACTTTAGCAGGGACTTGCACAATCTGTTGCAATTTCTACTATAAGTTGAAAAAAATTATCTTTTCCTCTCCCACCTCCCCAGTTCAGCCACTACCACATGTCCTTGCAGTGAATGGATTAGAGGAGGCACAGCACCACCCTACTGTCCTTGCTCCTTTCCTCCATAGTTCAGGCATGCTGCTAACTGCTACGAAATAAATCTGCTTTCCCACCGGTCTGGGCATAAGGAAGCCTCTAGGAAGAGGAAATGAGAAGGAGGCCACTCCAAAAGCTGCAGATGCCATACGCACCTTCCCATGTCCTCAACACAAGCACAAAGCAATTGCTTGTCCAGGGACAGTTAGGTGTAAAATAACAATCTTTTGGGATTAAGCAAACTCTCAAGCTGTGCAGGACAATTCTCCCTCTTTACAGCCCTTTAAGAATTATTTTTTGATTGTCAGATAAACATCTGACATGCTAAATTCAAGTTTCCTGTAAAGGATCTAGATAACTATTCAATACATTAAGGGTATAAGTATTTACTGGGATTCATTATTTAGAAAAAAGGATTAACCAAGATTTGAAAAGAACTTCTAATGCTAATACAAAGTTCAAGAGAAGTTGATTGTATAGAGAAGATTAAAAAACAACCCACAAAACAACCAAAAAAAACACCTAAAAAGAAACTACCTCTGGAGGTAACTCCAGAGAATATCACCAGTTATGAGAACAGCAGGTTCAGAAACATCAATTTACCCCACTGTCTACAGCGCAGTACGTATGCAGTGTAAAGACAGACTGACCCTGAAGTGTGTGGTCAGACAACGATCTCGGAGAGCTGGAGCACCACTCAGCATTTAGTCCATTTGCTTTCTGAATACACCCTGTAATTAGAGAAGTTTCTCATGCTGCCCCTCCCTTGAGCAACTAACGTTCAAGCATTCACATAATTTTGAAATAGTATCAGCTCTGGCAGTTGACAGAAATATTTTCACCTCAGGAGGGTGCAATTGCAGATGATCTTTTGGACAGCATATGATCTTCAGTTCAAGACAGAAAAATGCAAATAATCTTGCATACCTTTTCATGTTTTAAAGCATCCAGGACATACAGTAGGAATGTGGACTTGTAAAAACTAATTAAAAACCCCAACAGATCCATAGCACAGGTCTAAAACCTTGACCTTGTCTTACAGCATTCTTCTAGTTTTCAACGGAGTAACTACTTTAGGATTCAAAACTCTTTACAAACTTACACCTGACCGGTACTCAGTGCATCTGGAAGCAACTCCTCTCAGCATAGTTTACTCTGCCACTTAAAAGTATAACCTGAGAAATTAAGGGTGATGACACCTAGCAGAGCTGCATACTGCAGCTCATGTACCTAAAAAATATACAGATCCCATTATGAATGCTAAGAGAAGAATATAACGTTAAAGCTTTAAAATGTAGACGCTACAGAGGTCTATATTATACTTGCACCAGTCAAATCACACCTTGCTTTGACCTCATTGCTTATGCATGCTGACAGGAGTCACTCAAATAAATTCGGTAGATAGGCATTACAGTTGCAACACAATTGCATTTGACACACATTTAACTGAGTCAACAGGCAGTATCCCGCTACACTTCAAAAGCAAGCCTAAATGACAGCAATTTGTTCTGGAAATACTTACTTCTGATGAGGTCACCATCAGCGCGATTTCCCCAGACGGACTGGTCTTGTATCTCTGGTTGTATACTTTGGTTACTGGAAGGCTGTTTTATGTCTTTATCTCCTGCCACAGTATTCTCCTGGTCAGTCTTTTCTAAGTCAAAAGAAATGTGAAGATATTAGTTTTGGTGATATTTTTCCTCTATGTGAATAAAACTCATCTTTGAAAATTAAAAACAAGAGAGCATAAAATCTAACTTGTCTTAGATTCTCATGTAGTTACCTTTGAAATAATTCCTAATAAAGTTGATTTTCAATTTGTTTTCTTGTCCAGACCACAATAATTCCTCTTTATAAAAGTCTTTTAGTCATATTGTGTTTAATCATGCAAAATAATACTCGGCAGCTTTTGTAACAGCAATTTACAGTTGAGTTTGTTTATATTTAGTTACCTTCCACAACATTTTCAGATGAAATTTTGAATTGCTTTGTCACACAAAAAACCATTCTTTTTTGCCCACGTACTTGTGGCCCTGGCATACAAAAGCCACAAAAATTCCACAAAAGTCTGTTCTCTATTATTTACAATTGAACATATAATTATAAGACAAATATTGTTGAAACTTCAAAACTGATTAGTACAGAAATTCAGAAAATTTATTATAACATAATTACCTATTTTTCATTGAAAAAAATAGCCTTTTAAAAGCCATTCCTGAATAGAAGTCAACATTTAGCCTATGATGAAAGGAAAAATGATTTCTTCTCTTCATGTAGATACAAGATGCAGGGAAATAACTGTAAGGTTATTGATGGATTCTTAAGCTTGTTGTTTTGATGATTTCGCCAGTTAACGCACGCAGACCTGCATTTTCTCAAACCAAGGTTAAGTGACAGCTTTCATTTTCACTGTCATTAATGTTTTAATTGTCAAATTCACACACAAAAATCTTTCTGTTCTTGATTGCTACAGGTTTTTCCTACTGGCATTCAAGGAAACATTTCCAAATCTGGAATTACTTTGTTCATTATTCACAGTGACAGATTATCAGTTTATATCACTTACTCGAGGGATCTGTAAAACACTAAATATTTTCAGTCTCAAGTACTTTTTGAGTATACATAAACCATTTAATATTTACAGTAAATCTAAACGAGCAACTGTTGAAAAGTCTGTTAGCTCTATTTATTTGTTTCAAACAAGAACGTGTTTATAAACCACTTATCCCAATGTAATGATACTATATCCTCTAGTAAAGCAATGATTCCAGTCGAGACACAGAAAAAATCACTTATTGCTACTGCAACACATTAAAGGTTAGTTTCTTTATGTAACCAACAGCAGTTTGATTTTAAATCCTAACTTTCTGCCTTTGTTATCCACCCTATTAAACTGAGGCATTGAACATCACTCAAAATAATATATGCTATACTGCATGTATAGTAGCACCTGCCTTCAAGCACTGCTGCTCCCCTTCTATTAATTTCTGCCTCTGAAATGTCTGACCCAGCTGCGTCCATGGTACTTCTCTCTCAGCCCTCCCTCCCGTCACCCTTTCTTCAACAACTTGTCAATATTTCCTCAAGCCCATCCTGAAATGAATCGTTTCACTGGGATTGGCATAAAGTTACTGAAGTAACTGGGAAGATATCCATTGGCATCCATGAGTTTTGCATCTTGCCCTGATGACTTAATCTCACCTAGATACTCATCCTATCCAAAAAAAACCCCAGATTTTTTCAAGCCCTTTGACAGACATCAGAATCAAATTATTTCTACCTGACATGTATCAGATACAAATCTGACTGTATTGAAGCCTGATGATTTTGCCTGTGTAGTTAGGTATTAGGTGCAAATGTGTTTCAAAAGTGTTTGAAAAGTGCCCTGAAATAGACTGAAAATAAGTAGCGTCCTGGAGAGAGCTAGCATAAAAGCAGTCTGCTTTCCACATAGAGTAAGAGATTTTGCTCTTAAATTACTTTACTGCAGTTAACACCACCAAGATTACAACAGTATCTACCCGGCAGCGGTAGGACAAAACTGCAGAGTTACTGTATACAATTTTCTTGTATAGGATACGACTTTGCAAAGGCCTACTATTTCATGTAGTAAACAATGAACGGCTCTAAGGAAATATTAGTGTTAGTATTATGGGGCCCTCAGTGTTCTAGACTACATTTTTTTCTAACAAATCTGAAGGAGTGCAGAATACAACCAGTCATCATTATTCACAGGGATTTAGTTTTCATTCCTCTGCTTGGTTTTGGTTCAGTATCTTTTTTTTTTAACTATGTAGGCTGTATGTGTATTTTTCATGTTTACTTTTATTATTCTAGCTGGCTATGGTAAACGGCCAGTCAAAACCATGTAAACAACAGTTAACAAGAAAGAAGTAAGAAAGAGGCACTATTAAAAAGTAAAAAAAAAAAAAGTTGCAATTGAACACCGAACAATTTTGATAGGAAGTTTACAACACCCAACATTAATTGAGTGTCTGTTCTTTGACCCATTGAATTCACATGAAGACCTCCCCACGACTGTGCATAACACAAACCTGCACCATTAGAGAGGCATTTGGTACCTTCGTTCACGCTCCAGATCGCCCACTGGAGCCGCGGATCTCCCGGCGGATGCTGCTCCGTGGGAGCGGTGGGCTGACCGTGGGCAGCAGCTAAGGACCCCGCGGCAGCTCCCTCCCTCCTCAGCCCCCGGCAGGATGAGGGGAGAGAACAGAGAGATCACAACTGAGGAAGCTCGTGGGTCGAGATATACTTCAACAAGTGAAGGAAAGAGGAAGAAAAAACAAAACAAGGGATGCGAAGGCAATCACTCGCCACCTCCCGCAAGCAGACCAATGCCCAAGCCAAGCTCTAAACAACGGCTACCTCTCCCAAAACCTCCTCCCCTCAGTTTTTATTGCTGAGCCCGACATTATATGGTGTGGAATATCCCTCTGGTCAACCGGAGCCAGCTGTCCGGGTCGTGTTCCCTCCTAACCCCCTGCCCACCGCCAGCCCACTCGCTGCAGCGGTACAGTGAGAAAAGAGAAAACCTCGACACTGTGCAAATGCTGCTCAGCAAAAGCCAAACAACTGGTGTGCTATCAACCTCGTTTTAGTCACAAATCCCAAACACAGTACCGCAGGGACTGCTATGAACAAAATTAACTCCATCTGAGCAAGACTTAGTACAAGGGGGCTTTAGAAAAAGTAGACCTTAAGCTATGTTTATTTAAAATTTTTTCATACATCATCAGATGCATCAGAACACTGAGAATAGACAAACGCTGGTGTCCTGATTATTTGTTTTTTCTTGAACGTGCACCAGGTCCCAGTTTTAGTGCAAAAGAGAATTTCTTGATTATTCTCTTATAATAAACAGCTGATGATGGGATCGCAACTTTTTTTTTTTTTTTTTATTCTAGAGGTGCAACTACAACATACCAACCACAACCAATCACACATGAAGACAGCCTCAAGACTCCTGAGTCTGTGTCTTGTTGATGCCACTATTTCTGTGTTAGGTGCATAAGAATAGTGCGTAAGAGTAGTTTATGAACGATAACACATTTATGAGTCCAGTAAGAACTGACACAAAGACCTTAATCTTCTCTGACATGCCATGCTTGTGGCACAGCAGCTTTAATAAAGCCTACAGCTGGCACAAATACTAATGGCTGGATCTGGCCACAGACAGGTATGGCTTTTTTCTACTGCATCTTCAAATAAATTTGTAACACTTCTCTGTTTTATTCAAGCTTAACCTTAAGAATCTCTATGTAATACTTCCTTAGTATTTTAGCTTCTGCTTCCTTTAGTACACCCCTTCCACTCACATGTGACTAGCCTCCAAAACTGACAGCCAAGAAGAAAAAGAG
This sequence comes from Aquila chrysaetos chrysaetos, assembly GCF_900496995.4. Taxonomy (NCBI): domain Eukaryota; kingdom Metazoa; phylum Chordata; class Aves; order Accipitriformes; family Accipitridae; genus Aquila; species Aquila chrysaetos. Next base: position 28,864,214 of record NC_044008.1, read on the forward strand.
ATGCTCTTCCTAGCAGTTCAAATAATGGAAAGAAAAGACTCATTATGCTCTGAGTCTGGCAGTGCTGAGGTAGAAATCCAATCTCTCTTCAAAACCACAGTAAGTTACTCTAGGTCATGTCACAAAAGCAACATAGTCTTCTTACCTACACGGTTCAGCCCCCAGAACAGCAACGTGCGTGCCTATGCACCTCTCCTAAACTAACAGCAGTCCCTGGGCTGAAGAGCTTCTAGCCAAAAGCCCCGCAGGAGTGACACCCACACAGAGTACCCTGTGATTTATGCTGAAGGTAAGCATGGGCACAAACCCTACTTGTGTGGAGATTAATGCAAGCTTAAGGTTTAAATAAGGAAGAGATACAACAAGGTGGCAAAGTATAGAATTGAGATGGCAACGGCCCAAATCATATCTGTATTCCAGACAACTGGTGAGCCACTTTTAGTGAAAAAACTTAAAATTTTAATCACATCTCAAAATCACTGTTTCATGAAATAAGCGAACAGTGAAATCCTATGTTTTTGTCATTTGAAATTATTAAAGTATATATAAATCACTTTTATAGCACATACATTCATTTTACCATGATCGTCTTATATTTGGTTTTAAAATTACACAGCAATACATGTATTTCATAGAATCAAAACTTGTTTTCACCATTGAGACTACTGTAACATCGATTGTTAACTCCCGTTTTAGTTTGGAGTATGTGCCTCTGGTTACACACATTGCTTTGCATCATGACAAATACATTTTACAAGATTCCACCAACAGAATAGTGGCAGCAGTCTGGGTCAGAAACAAGGCTACTATTACAACAGCCCTATCAAAAAGAAAATTTAACAAATAGCCAGAACTGTCAAGAAAGACTTATGTATAGTTAGGCAAGAAGAGTATACAAGACAATCTCTCCAGATCCCTTCCAATCCTGTCTTCTGCGCCTTTATAAAGTTGCTGGGATATAGATCAAACTAATTCTTGAAAATTTCTTAGAATATCCCAGTGAAGTATCCCTCTTTTCAGAGCTATATTTATTCTTTCTCTATGATAATGTAGAGCATATTGAGTGGATGTCAAATACATATACAAAACCGATAGAAAATACAAAAATATAGGTAATGCATGTACATTTGCAGGACACACCTTGAAGATCAAGTCTTTGACAAACAACCAACTTTTCGTCTCCAAGTGCTTGTCCATTTGTACATTCACACTCCAGCTGCCCCCACACATCCCGCCATGTCTCTTGAGTTTACTCAGAAATGGGTCTCAGCGTGTTCAAACATGGTATCGTACCTTATTACATCAGTAACTACGTAATATGCAATCTCTGAACACGCAAAACAAAATGGAAACAAGTACCCACATTAAGTGGGTTGCACATCCTCAGAGTGTGATCGGCAGCTGATTTCTATTCATTAGATAACACATAAGCCTATATACTGACTCAGCCATCTCTTCCAAGTATGCAAACTGTAAGAGTGCTTGACCAGCAACATGACAAACTAGACTTGAGAAACAGGTTTTATAGTTTGCCTATTGACACAGGGATACTGTGGATGTAAAATGAGTTAAAAAATCCTGTTGCTGCAACGATAGAAGGCTTTGTTGCTAGGACACATTCATTTTCTGTTCACCAACAATGTGGCGCACCGCACCAAATAACAAGTAAAGCAAAAGCAACTGCTGGGAAAGGCTTCTGGAAACCTGAGTGCATCACTCTCATGGAGGAGAGAGGGACAAGCAGAATGGACTGCCACAGTGGAGTCACTGTGATCTCCAAAAATGCAGAGTCAGGAACAGTCCAACAGTTTTACTGTTTAAGGGCAGAGGAATGATGGAAGCACAGGGCAAAGCTTACTTCGGCACCTAAATTTGACCCAGCTGCTGGAATGCAAACATGAATCCTTGGGAGGCCTGAGTTATCCCTGAACAAGCAGACACAGATTTAAACATACATGTGCAAAGCTCAAACCGTCCCAAATGGAATTTTGTCCTTCAAAGCAAAGAGAAATTACAAAAGTGAAAAAAAGAAACCACCAAAAACCCAAACACAAAAGTAGATCTATGAGGAACAAAAAAGTTGAAGAATGTTTCCAAAAGGAAAGACAACAAAACGGTTCTCTGTCTCAAGCCTACAGCGGTTGCGAGGGATTGAAGAGCATGTGGCAAACACTGCATTTCTAACGCTTCCTTTGTTCATTAATATCCTTGCTGGCAAGGAACCACTGAGGATGCTATTTCCTACCAAAAATTCCACTGTTCAAAACAATAACACAAAGGAACCGCGATAATACCAGGTTTCAGAATGCAAGCATTAACAGTAACACCCACCAGCTACTTCATGAAATGCCTAAAACTTTTAGGCATTTCACATAACAAGCAAGTTCAACTGTGCTATTCGTGTAACAGAATGCCCATTCCAGTTCATGATTTGCCTGAAACGATCTCATTGCATTAATGACTGGTTGTACAATCTAATTAATATTGATAATCCACAAATTACGGAGTTGGAAGCCTCCATTTGGATGTTTGATTGCTTTAAAACTAACTAATTTGTTTTTATTTCATTTCAGCGGCTTTCATTTAAATGTCTCATTGCAACTTTCAATGGCCTCAAAAATGCCACTGAAAAAAATCAGTCTCTTAAAATTAGAGCAATTCAACTGAACTTCTTGGAAAGCTCTTACACAGAATTTTCCAGGTGCAAGCTATGGAACAATTATGAATGTACTATACAAGTTTGACAGCCCTGGACAAATTTTAGTCGTGATAAATTAAAAATTAATAGCAATATGCAAATACGTACTCTGCACTATTTAAAGCATTAAAAAGTTCAAATACATAAGTGAAAACTTCTTTTCACAAATAATCATGCTAATTGTCATGCGGTCAGTTATAAATTTATGTATGTCATTCATCCAACAACGTTTCACATGTGTACAAAACTAGTTTCACATAAGTCCTAAGCAATACTCAGTGGCTATGGCTGTATTAGCAACAGTGTGGGCCATTAAAAGTGGGCCCGTTCAGTGAAAGAGTTGATTTTAAGGACACATTCCATATTATACATGTTCCAGGGGCTTTCTACTTTGGACTAGCTCTCAGATTTAATCTCAAAGACTGAAGGCTTATTAGTGGCTGGAGTGCATTAGGCACATTCCTGCAGTGCATCTTTCAGATTATTTTGTCCAAAAGGAATCCATTCCAGGTCACTCCCCAGGATCACTCCCCAATGCAAACCAAAGCAGGGGCCAACAGGAGATTCACTTCAAAACAGCACTGCTGATCCAAATGAAAACACTAGCATAACACACTCATTGCTGGATGCTACTTATTAGGAAAAAATAAGTGTTTAAAACAAAGAGAAATCTAACTTCTGAGGGCCTGGAATGGAATTTGAGAATTATTCTGATATAAAATTAGCCTACGAGATGAAACACAAGTATTTAAAATTTAATGCAAGACCTTTACAGTCAACTCTATGAAATACAAGTCTATCACACCCATGTGGACGTGAATCACTTTACTGGAACGGCACGCACGTGAAACTGAAAGCAGAAGTATATTTTTATGACAAACTGGAGTTAGATACGTATGAAAGTTTTAGCTATTTTAGTCAGTAACGTTCAATAATCACCTCAGTACTGACAGACAGCGACAAAACAAATTAACACAGATTCACTCAACTCTTGTCAGATTGCAAGTGGGAACACAAATACAGAGGAAGTAGTTGGTAAATTTGAGCAATCTGAATGCACTGGTTAACCGTTAAAATAAAAATCCATTACTCATAACACTGAGGCACTGCTGGTAAAGTGCAACAACTATGGTGATAGTAATCGTCGTTGCCTCAAGAATGTCCAAACATTCCCCACAGTAAGTCCTCTGTCACCCCATCTCATCTAGCCAGCACATTCCTTTAGTGCTCCTCATCATGAAAACAGTTAAGCACAGAAAACATGAAGAGGTTTGAGTCACATTCTTGAAAAGGAGCACATGGGTTTTGTACTTTTCTGAATGGAAGTAGGAGTTGCTGAACATGGTTTCTTCAGACACCAAATCAGAACTGCATCTCCATCCAGCAACACTGACATGATTTGCACCAGAGAGAACGGTCACTTACAGAACTTGGCCCTTAATATTTCTACTGGACTCATCCATCCTCCTCTCCCACCCCACTGAAAAAAGATAAATTCTAGTGGACTTCCATCATCTGAAGAGTTATTAGAAAGTGCTTATCGTTGAAGTGCAATTATCAGTCTCAATTTCATAATAGGTTTTCTATTATTATTATTATTTTATTTATTTTCTTTCTAAATTGAGAATGCTAAATATTATTCACTTGTTATTCTAGGTTACATTTAGTTACCAACAAGCAAAGGTAAAAGCATTCCAAATAGTTTATGGATGACAGTCCTACATTTTCTAAAATGTGGCCTGATTCTCTAAATATAGTTCCACGTTCGTTGAATTTCTCTCTCATATTCCACGGTTTATTCAAATGCAGAGGATTTAATGAAAAAAGTCTACCCATGGCCCATCACGACAACGAGCAATAACACGACATAATAATATGTGTTTATAATAATCATGACATTAATCATGACACAAGCTCTAACATATGAAACGCTTTCCTTAAAGCAGAGAGACTAATGGCCACTAATTGTCACACTCCTTGCTTAGGGACATTATTCTGGTACCTACCAATGGAGAAAATACTTGATCACAGCCAAAGTGAAGTGGTCTGAGCATAGAGATGACACTATTCACTGACTACATTACACAGCACACAGGCAGAAGTAGTCCTAATTTGATTCCAAGGCCTGTGGAGCTACAGGAGAAGAGAGACGGCACGACCAGGATCTTGAACAAGGGTGCACGAGTAGAGCTACACTTTTGGAAGGATGTGGCAAATATTAACTGTATGTTTGCAGAAATTAGGTGAAACCTTTCATCCTGTAGCCTGCGCCTTAGAGCAGCAGACTCGGTTGGCACAGATAATGGTTCAAAGACTGAAATTGAGTATTGACATTGCCACGAAAGAAGACGCTATGATTTCATTTGCTCTCTCTCATAGCACACTAACGGTGGAGGGGCAAAGTCCAATAATCTCACTAACATTTATGCATTAAGTCAAAAATGAACTAACAAGAACAGTGACGCGGGAGATGCTGAGAGAGCGTGTTGGTTAAAGTAACACACAAAAGTTCTTTTACATTGCGAAAGCCAGAGCATGCCACATCTGTAGGCCAAGCTATGTCTCAACCCGCAGTTTTCACCATGTCCACAACTGATGTATAACCCTGCAATCTGCCTAAACTTTATTACTTTTGTCTGGTTTTTAACTAGGTTGTGGGATAGATATTTGTTGAACATGTAAAATTCAGTTGAAGTTTCTGTTCCTTTCATGGTAAAATAAAATTCAGCTTCAGCTCCTGAATGTATATGACAGCAAGCAAAAGGAGCACTTTGAAGATCTGGATTTTTTTGGTGATACCTCACAGAACTACAGAAGAGGAGAAGTTTGTTCTCAGGATACAAGGTATCTATACCAGTTAAACAAATAAAGAAAACACATTAAAGTATGCTGTTACCAATCAAAAAGTCTTCCTCACTAGAATGCACTTAAGATGTTATTATACACACAACATAAGCCGTTTTTTCCTGATTAAAAAATCTTTATTTCTAGGTGGACACAGATTTAAAGTATCTCACTGTAAATATGGAGTCATCACATAAATATGATGAAGTGATACTAAGTAAAGTAGTTATCATTTCAAATTATTGCAGATTTTTCCAAATATCTCTAGCCTATTTCCAGAAATAATATGAATTTCAACCACAGCTTTTAAAATGATTGCCAAATTCTGGAGAATTCAGTGTACTTTTGGATGTCCTGGGGATAGTATAGAAAAAGTAGGGGCTACTGAAAGTCCCAGACATATTATCTTAGATCTTTAGTCCTGGAATATCTGGACTACCTTACCCTGTAACCACACACTGCAAAGCTGACAACAGAAATGCTGGAATATAGACTGGAAATGTTATGAACTCACCTCTTCCTCTTTCCACCCCCATTTCCCCAACAGACTTAGGCTAGAAAAAAGCAACAACTATCCACAGTTATCCTTAAATCTAAGTTCATTAGAATAAAAATTATGTACTTGAAGGATGAATTCTGTAAAAACCCACCCTTGTCTTTCTGTGAACTATACATATGCTTTAAAATTGAGCGTGTGCCTTGAAAGGTGTTGCCAGTGAGCAAACCTGAAACAGTATGTACCTTACTGATCCCTAAGAAAGTTAACTTTATAATCCTCCATCTCAACAGCTGTGATTGTGTCAGTCAGATTTCCTGCACATAACTTGTCCATGGACAGGTCAGTATTTGTTTCCTTACTTTCCGTAAGTTGAAGAAGAGCATGTATTGAAAATCTTACAAAATGGAATCCCATAAGACTTTACTTCATAGTGAAAACTCAATTTAAAGTGGCACTGTAAGAGTGAGACCACTTTCCAGCCTAGTGAGTTCAGTGACTTACAACTTCAGTAACTTTTATGTATGGCCTACATGCAGGATTTAACCAGTGTGGCCACTTGATCACATGACAGATAAAACCAACACATTGAAAATAAACATGTATCATGGATACTGATGTTTCTGGCAAAAACATGATTCTAACAGTTCAGTTCTGCATGCTTGATCTTCTGTATCTAATCTTTTTTTATTATTATTTTTTACTGTTTAGAAGTTATGAGTCATTCTCTAGGACAAAAAAAAAAAACCCCAACAATAAGATAAGTATAAGCCAATTTAATATGTCTCCCTGCCAGAACATTTTTTACTTAGCTACGGATACTTTCTGGTTTCTCAAATGAGTCTTCAACTTTGATTTCACATAGCTATTGATTTTCCAAGTTACAAAACCAAGACTACATCTTTAATCCACAGTTGCACAACTGTGTTACCAGGCTCTGCTCCAGTTAACCAGTTATGAATAAAGTTACAGTTTTTGAACAAGCTTATTTGTCTGTTCTTCAGAGACTTTTTAAACTCCTGTCAGAATTCTGGAAAACAAAGCTGTAGCTGTAAACAGAAAAAGAAAAAATTAAGTCTCATCTTCACAGACCAGGACTCAGGAGGCAAACACACTTCCCTATTTTGAGGATAACCTGCAAGACACCTTGTCAAACTTCCCCACGTGAAGGTGATCAGAATGCCAACGTATTTTGTGCAAATGCAAATAAGACATAACTTAAAAGAAATTCTCTTTAAGATGAATGTACTTTTAAACAACCTTTTGAACAGCTGATACGAAACAAGTTAATACTCTCAGAAATGCGTTTTAGCTGCAGCATCACAGAGTGATCTAAGAAAGAAACAGCAAAGTGACCTCCAACCTGAACAACGCTCCTGCTCCTAGATCAACCTTTCCCAACTTACTGCAAGACCTGGAAGGAGAGCTTTACAGGAAGGAGCTTCTAAACACAAACACAAAGCCGAGAAAGAAGCAAGCGATTTTTAAGGAGCAGCACGTGCCTCTGAATGACTACAGGTTTTCAAGTACTGAGAACCGGTGCTAACAACAGTGCATCTTTTTTTTTTTTTTTTCCCTTGTTTTTTTTTGCCTTTTCTACATAGGAACTTCTGCTTAAAACAATAACGAGGTGGAAGCGAAAGCGTTACAGAGTCACAGCAACTAGGGGAGGTCGGGGGAGGGGAAAGAGAAGAGGGGTTAAAACCCACAAAACAAGTCAGTAAACGCATCATTCAAATAAAAGGCGCAACAATTACAGAGGAACTTTAAAGCAACTTACCTCGAGGGAGAGAGATCAAAGAGCTGTTTTCAGTCGGAGCTTGCTCTGGCCCTTCAGGCCCCGGAGGAAGAGGTTCTCTCACTTGGGACATCTGCCAGCTCTCTCGCCGAGTAACAGAGAGCCTGCACCCCCCTCCAACAAAACTAACACGCCGCCCTGAAGGAACAAGCAAACGAAAGGGCTCGTTAACGCACTTCACGCCGAACACTCGCGGCCCGGGGGCGCGGGGCCGAGGAGGGGCAGCAACGAAGCGCCGGCAACTTTGCGGCGCGGCGGCGGCGGGCGCGCCGTCCGACCCCGCCGCCTGCACCCGCGGGGCCGGGGGGCGGCGGCCGCGGGGCGGGGGCGGCGGCGGCGGGCCCTGAGCCGGGCGCCCGCGGGGGGTGCCCGGGGCGGAGAGGGAGGGAGGGAGGGCCCCGTCCGCCCGCCCGCCCGCGGCGGAGCCGGCCGGCAGCGCGGCGCGCCCTACCTCCGCATTTCCTCCCGCTCCGCCGCGGGCGCCCGGCCCTCCTCCGCGCCGCTCCGTCTCCCCCGGCGCCCGCCCGCCTCTCCCGCCGCCCGCGGGCCTTCCCCCCCCCCACACACACACCCCGCCGCTCCCTCCCTCCCGCCCCGGGCAGGGGCGCGCACGCACTGGCACTCGCCCCCCGCTGTCCCCCCGCCGCCACAGTCACTCCTTCTCCATCATTTCCGGACAATGAAACATCCCACTGCGGCGGGCGGCCGCCGCTGTGCAGGTCCTGCCGCCCGCCAGCCGCGGGCCCGCGGGCTGGGCTGGGCTGGGACGGGGGCGGTGGGGACGGGGACGCGGCTGGCCGGGCGCCTCGCTGCCCCCCCCCAGCCTCCAGCCGGGCCTCCAGCCACGGAAATTCCCCCAGGAGGCCGAAACCCGTCAAGCAGAAATAGGGAAGAAGCGGGGAGAAAAGAGAAAAAAAAAAAATAAAAAAAACAAGGCAATGTGAAAGGGAGGCTTTCACGCCCGGACGGGGCTTGCAGCTGTAGCGCTTGGCAGCGATGCAGGGGCACTTTCAGGGGCGCAGCCGCTGGCTCAGGAGTTGCCGGCTGCGGGGATCGCTTGCCTTCCACCAGTTGCGCCTCAGCAGCGGGTGAGCAGGCAGGTGAGACGCCGTGGGCCCCCACGCGTGTCCTCCCGGCCCTTCCACCCCTCGCAAAGACCGGTTCGAACACAGCCTAACCCTCTCGCGTAACCCCAGCTGGTAACACGCGGGTATGTCTAGAAAAAGGACTTCAGAGCGGGCGCACGCAAATATTCAAAGGAAGAGGAGGGATAGAACAAGCATTTTTCAGAAGTAAAACCCTGGAGTGCAAACTGCTTCCTCCGGTGCCATCTGCCAAGCGGCGTTACCCGTGCTTTCTCTGCAGAGGACATACATTTCTTTCCCATGGCACAGATTGATTTGGTCGTCAGCCGCGTGCCCCGTGCTTGCCCACGCCATGGAGTACTGCAATTACTGCTCGCGCGTGGGCCGCTGTCCATAAGCTACGTGATTTAACCTTGCTTACGCTATCGCAGTGAACGTCACCTTTCTCTGTCGAAGTGCGTCCATGTTTGAACTGTAATTTCCTTAAAACTTACAAGCATTTTTTTTACGGTTTAGTAAATATACTTTACTATTACGTCCCATTACAGTCTGCAGCCAGGTATTTTGGGGGAAACAAAAGTAGGAAGACAAAGTAGCCAAGTTAGAGACTATCTACGTCCTAACATAACAGACTGTAACCGATGGATATTTATTTTGATACCGTAAGTGCTAAGGAATACACTCAGGTATTAAAAGTTCACTGCTATAAAGTTTAGCATTTCCCTGCAAGGCTTGCAAACCAAGTACCAAAGTACCTGAGCAGGAGCAAGTTCTTTGTGAGACTGCACACGCTTCAGGGCCTCCTCTTATTTGAGAAGTCATCGATAATTTTGCACCACTGTATAGCTTTATTATTGGTCATTATTGGTGCAAAACTGAACAGTGCGATGAAAGGTGCGTGTACTTTCCTCTGAGAAAGACAATCATTTTTAAGTAAAGTATTTCAGTAACCTAAGATGTTCTTTGGTACAACATAATCTTTCTTTAAACTTTTCCATGACAAAATGGGAAAAAAATGTTTTATGTGGGGAAGAAGCTATGTAAAAAATCCATTTTGGGCACACAAAATTATTATCATACTGCATAATAATAACATTGGTCTCAATATCTACACTTTTCATCTACGAAAACATTGCATAACTTTCCATAGTTCCTTCTCGCTTTGCCGTCCTGGGGTCAGAGCCATTGAGACATAAGGTAGAATGACTTACCTCAAACTCCCAAGTGAGTCAGTAGCAGTAGAGAGGTTATGACTCATACTCAACATACAAGCTTGTGTTTTTCCCTCTGAAACTGGAGACATAGAGAAAACAGTGGGAGGAGCAATAATTTAGCCAACCACACCCTGCCTTCAAAATATTTCATTGGATAATTACTGCCTATGAAAGGCAGATACCATCCAGGGGTGGTATTTGGGTTGGTTTTTTTAAGCTTATCTATGAAACCCACACGGTAAACTCCACGGCACTCAGTTTATCTCCTTAAAAAAGTTGATGGGATGAGCTCACCCTGCCAAGCTTCAACTCTGTAGCAGCCTGCGTAGAGTTTAAAGCAACTAAATGAGTGGAAGAGCATCTTCCGCTGATATCGCAACTGATGCAGTGGGAGATAACCCTAAGCAAAATCAGATTAAAAAAAGGTAAGAAAATTCAATACACCAAAAGCACAATTCACTGAAATAACACATTAAAAATATTGTGCAATACATAATACACTATCTACCAAAGACTGTGATGATTGTAAAAAGATGAATCCAGATGTGGCCACTGTTAATGAAATACCACAGATAACCAAAGTTCATTGGCGTAAGCCAACCGTACAGCACTTCCTGACAGTACAACATCGTTCTAACAAATACACACCTAATCTAAAATAATTGCTTTATTACTTTCCTTGAAAATATGTATCATTCTAAAATGTTATTGAAAATTCTCAGGAAGTGGGCAGTTCAGACATTAACATCGGCAGCCTTTCAGGTGGGCTACAAATATGAGATATGCTGTATCTTTCTACAGCAACTGAGTTATAGGCTGTTGCATGTATGTATTCCAATACACTCTTCTATTGCTAGATCATAAAATTCAGGTATGGTCTTCTAGACAATTAATGACAGATTTGGGGACGGCTGCAAAGAGAAGCTCAAAACACTTGTAAAGTGGTAAGTATAGTTTGTAGTAGTAAGTATAGTTTGTAGGCAGGTAAAAATTTCCTGAAAGGAAAAACAAAAACAAAACCAAAACAAGATTTTTTTTCCCTATTAAAAGTTTTCTGTAAAACAGATTCCTGTCAGAAGTGCACAAAATGCAGAATATAATCCTATGTCTTCACAGCAAAATTGGTCATCATCATTTTCTAATCTGAGGTCCTACCCAAGCCATACGATAGATGTTACCTCCAGCCAAAATGGACCTGTCACTGAATGAAAGTGGTTTAGAAAGACACAAGTTGTTTATTTAAAGTAAACCCATGATATCCCAAAATTAACTGCTGCAACGGTTATTTACTTACGTTATTAAAGACTCAAGCTATATTTCTAGCTTGAATTTTCCAAGGCAAACTTCTAGTCTTTGAGGTTTTTTGGATATCTGATAGTTTCTTGTGAAGGAAGTGTTGGATAGCAGAGTTGCTTACCTCATCGATGCTGTAGAAAATTTGTACATAGCTCTTCAAATAAAAAATATTTTATTAAAAATATCACTGCTTACACAGCGAAGTGATCAATAACTATTTATTACTTATGGATCAATGCAGATGTAGGTACCCACATTTTCTCCCCATCCTAACACTTACCTTTCCCTCCTCAAGGCTACTCTTTAACTGATGCTGACTTCCTTCCATGAGCAGGAACAGAGGGAACTGGAAATATTTTACGTCCCAGGATCGCTTAGATGTTCCTGAAAGCTGGACAATAATATTTAGTAAATCTTTTTGTGATTGATTGCTTGTACCCAAGTACCTGTGAGTTAAAGTTATCCTTCTGCTATGTCCAAGAACATGATTTTCAACTTCGTAATATGCATTTTTAACATATGTGTATTACTTTAAGCTTCATAGCTCTTTTCAGTATGAGGATCGTGGCAGGATCTCTGTCCTAAGTATTTTATAGTGCGGCAACGCTGAAATGGGAAGACTGTTATAGTTAAAAGGGCTAAATAAAAGACTTGCAGTTAAAACCAAATTGTATTATAAAATAAGAGTGAAGCTTACAATTGTTGGGCTTTTTAAAATTTAGATCAAAAGCAGAAATACATGCAGTATATGCATAAAAGCACAGTAAAAGGGAACTTGAAGGCCAGTACCGTGCCTGCTTTGGAGTATTTTTGGTTCCTGGTGTTCACGGCCTGGCTTGTGTAGTACCCTTCTCCAAAACATCCTGTTTAAAGCCATGTAAATTGTCAGGTGCCAGAACAGAGCTGGATGCAGCTGTGTTGTAGGTGAGGATTTGTACTCTATAAAACATAAACACTCAAGTGCTGTCGGGTTGACGGTGCCTTAGACACCAGCTGGTCCTAGCGGAGCAACCAACCCCTTCTAGTCCAAGGAAATCCACCTCCAAAGAGCACAAACATAGAAATAAATAAACAGTGGGATGCCTAAAATGCAATTAGAGACATGCAGATTTAACTCCTTCCATAACCAGAAATGGAATAAAGAAATGCATTCTCATTTAGAGAAGCAATTGGTTCCAGTAATGCTGTACATTGCCTTGGGAGCAAGAAGAAGTCTTTCTACCATAAATGATTCTTGCCCAGGTTTGATGTTTTTCTGCCACGGGATGGACTCCACAGTAGGGAGAAAGGGAATATGAGGCTTAATGACTGCTTTGTGCTGGCTCGAGCTGGCAATTAAGAACTAAACTCAGTGTAAACATGGATTATTTTTCTCCATTTTGTTTTTCTGTTTCTAGTCAGTATAACAGCATAAGAAATATTTGTTTCTGTAAAATATTTTCTAACACAGATGGCAAAGATTTCATTAAAATTGATAAATTATGTAGTAAAACAAAATAAAATATTCTGAGGTGAATTATTTCTCATCTAACTCCAATGAAGTCCAAGGAGTTGCACGAACAAGCTTTATCCTACCTAGGACAAAACACGTCACATGGCATGGTTTATGGTAGTTTCGGCTATTCCTTAGCAAGCTCAAGCAAGTAGCTCACTCAAGCAGGTAATAGATCTCACATGAAAAAGTAACAGATCATATATTGAGGCATGCAAAATGACGTTTCATCACAACAAAATGTCAACTAGTAATTCATTGCATTCCTACAAATAAGTCAAGAAGAAATATTCAGTATTCAATTACAACTAAGTGTGCTGGATTGCAACACTTAATTTATTTGCATATATTCCCCTCAGTTATTCAGCTTTTCACTTTGCAGTTAATATTGCACCTTAATAAAAAACTTATTTAGGACTTCAGAAGAAGCTTGAAATTCAGCAAAAATGAGTGTTTCAAACTCTGTACTGATATTTTAATGCATTCAAGATTATTTGGAACTTCCCTTGACATTAAAGATCATCTCAGCAAAGACAAATGATGGACAACAGCATCTTTTGAGTTAACGGGACGGGAAGTTTCAGGGAATTATTGATTAAAAAAGTGTGGCTAACTGAACACAGAATATTGTAACATGAACTATATTGAGACTTAGTAAACTTAGAATAACTTAATGCACTTAGTCATAATAATCCTAGAGGCTGTGTTTATAGCAAGCAAAAAAAAAAACCCTAAACCAAATATTTCTGTTGCTTTTGAGGTTAACAAGGCTCCTTTTGCTTCTGCAACCAGAGCAGTATCTGGATCTGGCATTATTCTACATTAGTATTTTATACACATTCCTTACAATTGTGAGTATTCATGAAATTTACATTACCTTTTCTCAGCAGTATCAAACTAATTGCCAATATCAAATGACGTTTGCAAAAATACTGTATGTAGAATTCCACAAAAATAAAAATATTTCCATATGAAAAGAATACCTAGTCAATCCTTCCCAAAAATGTTAAAATGAAAAATGCTAAAACAAGCATATTATACAAATAGAGTAAATAATGCAGTGGAACAGAAGACTGTATGTTATATTGCTGTGTGAGATCATGTTATCACATCCAGAGCTCCATAAAAATTTAGTTAATTTTGTGCATCTTCAATATGAGTTCATAGTGCACAGTACAGTTGCTCCTTTTGAGCTGCCAGAGAGTACACTACGAATAAGTATTAAAAATATTGTGCATTCTGTGTTATATTTTCACAATATAGAATGTTCTTACTTACATATGCTCTTACTTACGTATTGTGTATTATTCCTAATACATATTCAGAGCATATATTGTAACAAACAGCTCCTTTGGAACCACTAACATGTATGCTGTGAATGTGTATTAACAGCAGAAAGCATTTGCATATTATGAGTCCATAATACTGAATGCACAATCAAATCTTTGATAAAAAGTCATTGCTATACAGACAAGCAGAAGTTATTTTCTCATGCTTCTCACTCACAACTGTGCCATCTTGCAGAGTCATTTCTCACCCATATCTTTACAACTCACAAAGAAAAAAAAAAATCCAGTACTGCAACAGTTCTGTGAATTATAGTTTTCTTGAAGTAAAATATTTCATGAAGTCTTTTTTGGCTCTCTTTTTGTTCTATCTCATAATCAATACTTTCTTTAATTGCCTGAATATATCCTCCTGGTTTTTCATTTTGGCATGCATATAAATGACTGGAATGAGGTCTTAGCATCAGATGCTCATTTGGATATTATATGTAAAATATAGGTCATAGGAAAAACAAACATAAAAATAAACCTTAGTCAGTTCTACTAGTATTTTTAACTATCATGATTTTGTTTGTTTGTATATTTGCCTAGAATAATGGGGGGTTTGCCAGCCAGGAACATACAATTCTCTAGATGGGACAGAACTAAAATTACAAAATAACATTACAAAATAACATAATTACAAAACTTGATTTGGATCAAAAAGTTATTGTTTTTCTACATGGGCAGATGAGCATCCTGGCAACCCATGCACGTAAAGATGGAAAAAGGCACCGTTACTTGTCTAAAACAGGGAATTAAAGAAAAATAGTCTTCTGCCTCCATTTCTTGCTTAGCTAAATGAAAGTAATGCAAACCTTGGGTCCAGGTCTGATATAGTTCTGTGTCTTTGCTCCCGGGATGAGAATTTTCCCCAGGAAGCAAAAGAAAAACTAAGGACAACTTGGCTTTTGGCCAGTTCCCTTCCTCATCCTATAGACTTTCTGGAATAACTAGAAAGACACAAGAGGAAATTACCTATGCCATTTCAAGGACTGCGTAGTGACCATACTGACTATTAGTTTTAAAATACTCAGTTGTATTATTTTAATAAGCAGTACTGAAAGGTATTTTATAGTTCTGATATCACCGCAGAGACATTAACTCCAAAAAGTATTCAGATAAGCATTCTGGCAACTAACGGCGAGTAGAAACTACCAACTATACAAGAACCAAATATTTATGCGTGACTATTATAATACTTCAGCTAAAATATTAATAAAATCTGAAAACACAAATTAGATTCAAAGGGTCCCCCATATAGTTAGTACTTTTGGATCACATATATGGGGATGCAGTCCTGCCCGCTGAATGATGGACACGATTATATTCTCCATTAATATGTGAAATATCTGCCACATATCACAGAGAGAGAGAGAGTGAGAGAGAGTGTGTGTGTGGACATAAAGTCACGGGAATTTTAGTGTTTTTCCTTTAGAAGAAATGGTTGCATTTTAGTTTAGTGAGGAAGCCTATTACACTGTACAAATTCCTTCATTTCTCTTTTCCTTTTTCTGTGGTTTATTTCAAACATTTTCAAGTATTAATGAAAACGCTGTAAAAGTCATAATGTTAAAGTATAATTTTATTTAACATTGTTTTACATTATAAGAGCAATAAACAGGCTTCTGTAAACTTATACGAGCAGTTATTTTGAGGTCAGAGCTGGTTTTTTTTCTTTTATGATTGTAAATAAAAGTAAGATAGTTTGTACTGCATTATTTTATAATTCTAACCTACTAGCTGCTCTCTCTCAGAGATTGTTCCAAGGTAAAAATGCCAGCAGTCTGTAAATTACCTTGATCATCAGTGATCAACAAAAACAAGTTAAATACTTTTCTGTGGTTTTCCAAAGTGAGCTTTACATCTTCTCAATAAATTATTTGGATTTTCAATTTAATACTCTTTATTATAATAAAAGTAAAGTTCTGATAACCACGATCTACAGCCAAATAAAATTTGAGCAACTGTGATGTGGGTGCTTTCACTGTAGATTCTTTCGTGTTCCAGTCCTGGATCTCTGACCAGTTCCCTGATTTTTGCCCTACTTTATTATGTTAGTAAAATAATTTTTTTTTTAAAGTCAGATTTTTTAATGTAGTAGTGGTTAACCAGTCCTGAGTTTGATCCAATACTCTCCAGAGTCTAGTTAAGCTTTCGAGCACACTTTTATTGTGGGCTTCAAGAAGATTTGACACCTGTTTTTTAGGGTAAAAGGTATACTTTTAGTTAGTTTACACCATAAATGTAATGAAGGAGTAAATCAAGAGAGTAGCACAAATGCTACTGCCGTTTTTTCTCATGTATTTGTCACTTGTGGCAGGGACAGGAGGCATCCTAGCCCACTCCATTTTTCCCCACCTCAGCATCGGTCTGTTGTGAGGCTGGGAATGGGAATGCTCCTCCTACGGTCACTCTACAGTCTCAGCCCCAAACAATTAATACTTCCCAGAATAAATACTTACCAGAATTGTCTCTATCATCTTGCCTCTTTGTATTACCATTTGTGGGCAATTCTGAAAAAGAATCATACAAAATTTAGAAAAGGGTTATTGAAGTGCTCTCTCAAAACACCATAGCATCACCAAGGTCTTATTTTCTTGAGGAAAAAAAATACAATTTACATCTGGAAATTTACGTGAAGGAGCACGCAAGGCCTATATTCAATAAGTATCTCCTTCTGCCTGCCATTGTAACGGGATCAAATTTGCTAAGAATTACAAAAAACATCTTAAATAATTTGTGACAATGTGAAAATTATACAAGTTATGCTGTAAAAGCTTGGTGCCATATATGAAGAATTAGTACAAAAAGCCTAAATCTTCAGAAACATCTAAGTTATCAGCCATTCAATTTTCTTTTTATAAAACTGTAGCTGGAAAAGACAAAACATGAGGGTAAGCAGAAACACAACAGTATGCTATTTTTTCAGTTTTAATACCAAAAAGAACTTTCTCTTATAACATCCACAGCTTCTAATATCTTGTCACACTTTAAATTCTTCTCCTTTACGAGATTTGTTATGGAATGAGGAGTGGTGAATAGCACCAACAAGCTCTCATGACAAAGGAGACAGTATAATACTTTTTAAAATAAAGGAGAAGATATTTGATCTCATTTTTTTCAGTGTAAATGAGTGAACTTGGGAACAATTAGGTGACTTTGGCCTCACATTGATGCAAACGATATCAGAATCTTGACCCATGGATACAGCAATCTGTAAAATATTGCATTCATTTGCTCTGCAGTTTGCAGGGAAATACACAATTTGGGAATTTGGTAAATAAAGTGAAGGTTTTAGAAATACACAACAGGTTTCTGTACACATACATTAATGTTTGTGTAAGTATCTGTCTAGACACCCGTAGTTAACTACACTCACAATGTGCATGTGTAAAGGATATGCTACAGTAGACCATGAGATTATACATTTATCCTCATTTGTGAAGGTGGATGCCTAGAACTCATGAACAGAAAAAGATATGTTATAAAGCATTTAATCCTAATCAATATTTATTAAAGGAGACAAAGTAACAGTAAGGCAAACCTACAGTACTTTAGAAAAAAAGCAACAAGCTGGATTTCTTATCTTGCAATAGTTAATGAAGTTTTATGATTTATTTTAACCCTGAAGTGGGTTTTAAAAAACCCTAATTATATTAATGTACTAAAAGAAATACAATTGTCACTTAGTTTCATTAAGCATGACAGGTGACAGTTCCAAAGATAAATGCTGAAACTTGTGAAAATTGCAAGTTCAGGTTGAAGTGACAATAATATGGTAGCAATGGGATGGAATTGTGCTGCTCACTGCATTAATCAATACTACAGTTTATTTTTGAATGTATGAAGAATGTTTAATTTCATTAATTTATGACTAGGTTCTTTCTACTTAAGTCTTCCTTTCAGTCTTTGGATTTTGGTTTCGTTTTAAAACATTCTGGCTATTTATAAATCCACAGCCAATCTCATAAAATATCACTGTTGGGAAAGAATCAGTTTTCTGCACGCCATGTGCAATTTGGGAGATTGGTAATATAACTAAATCAATTAAAGGGGCTGTGGCTCTATTAAGACCGGAAAAGTTGTACTATTGTCACCTGTGCTATACTCTGCGCAAAAATCAAAAGATTTAAATTTTTTCAGTTTATGATATCTCACTTATCTTTGCAAACCACAGGCTACACCTGCAATCCCTTAGCAAAACATAGCTTTTTAATTTCCAGTTGTGAATACAGACACTACTGTACCAAGTCAGTATTATATTTAGATTAGCAGAGCCTATATCATAGTGTCACAGATCTGAAGCTCTTGAACTGGGACTGAGAGGATACTACCATAAAATATTTTCATTACAACTTTATGATTCAAAACACAAACACACGCGCACACACACACTGTGCTGCCGTGCACAGACGGGGTTTGCTTATGTTGTACTTTGTGATAGCCCACATAGTTGAGTTTTAGTACTTTAGGATAAGTGAGCAGTTAAAAACTTTAATTTCTAATGCAGTTAATGAGCAGTGGTAAGGTGTGTGTACAGTAGACAATTACGGACAGCTATCAATCAGCAAGAATGCTTACAGCCCTAGAATAAGCAACTACTTGGACTATTTTCTTTAAGTATCGATAAATAACTTACAGATGGTAATTGATACGTAAGTTTAAACTTCAGAAATGACAATAATGAAACCATTTAAGCAATCTCCTTCACAGTACTATAAAATCAATATGTGAAGGGTTTCCGGAGCAAACCTCTAGCTCCGGTTTGGCATACAAAACCCTTTCCAAGTAAAAATACAGGCAGTACCGAGTCTCAGACAGTACTGAAAACTACCTCTGTCAACAGGTCTAAGCTTGTCTTTGACACCATCAGGGACAAGAAATAACATAAACATTTTCACGTTGAATGTAAATAAATATAATAAGCATAAATGACCACGAACCTCTTAGTAGCTTTCTCTGCTAATATCATGTATTTCTGCTCTCTGCATGTTGTATAAGCTTTAAGTTATGGACTTGCAACTTATATTGCTCTTTACATCTCCTGTACATCTGGCTCATTATTCTCATGACCTACCAAAATTCACACATAAATGCATAAAGTCTCTTAAACTTATTAATCCAGTTTGATTAAGAGACAATGTTCATAGTGGAGGAGTATATGAGGCAATTTATGGCTTTTGAGGGTGATTAAATGCTGAAGTAGAGCCGAGGCATTTGATAATCACAAGAGCTATTTATTGCTGGAATATTCCAGCCACATGAACGTTTTTCCCATCAGCCAGTAAGAGAAGCACATTTAACAAACAACATTAAAAAGACAGATTTTTCTAGGTAAATGAAGGTTTGAAATTCTATGTGTGACTGCAGTTGAGAGCCCCCGCTCATGTCATGTCATGAGAGCCCCCATGAAGGGCAGGTATAGGTAAAGCATATATAGAATTCAGAAGGAGTATGTTCCTCTCCCTAAGAGCAGGGCTAAGGACAAATAATTGCATGAGGGAGTTACCTGTGTAGAAACTGAGGGCTGAGACTGAAGTGTGAACATACGTGATTTGAGTTAGGATTTATGACTCATTTTCATATTGCTACTGTAAATGAGTAACAGTTATCATCTGCCAAACTGGCCTGTTAGCACATGTCGAAAACAAGTCCGGAGTGGCTGCAATTCTCTGGTCTCAGGGGAACAGGCCTGTTTCATTTATACCTCAAAAAATATAAATGAAGTAAGGAATGACACCTTAGGAAGAGGCCACTACAGCCTTAGGAGAAGGGAGGTTCTGGTGGAAAACCCTCATAGAGCTTGGAGAGGAAGTAGGAATTGAGGGTTTGGGGAACTTTTTTTTAATTTTTTTTTTTTTTTTGTTAGTTAATGGTGTAAGTCACAAGTAAAAGGCCAATGCAAGGATACTACTTCATATTCATTTAGACAGTGAATACCAAGAGACTCAGATCATTCACACATCCCACACAGTAGTCTGCTATATGCAAAAGAGCCATGTTCGGTTGTTTTATTTTTTTAGAAAGAAGGCATTACTGGTACTCATGTAAAAAACAGGTAACATCTTCTGCAGCTGAACTACTAAACCCAAGAATGTTAGGCTGTAATCTGGTGACTTCCAGAACTGGGGAAACCAAGCTGTACGCACCCGGTGACATTTCTGATCATCATTCTCCTTTGTCCTATTGCTCTGAACTCCTATGCATCAGTCTAAAGCTGTATAAAATTCAACCCTCTTTTCATTTAGTGGAAACAAAGGAGGAAGGTGGAAGGAAGATGCCAAAGAGTTGAGCAGGCAGGATTGGAGAGTCTGTCCAAGCAGACTGCACAGAAAGCAGGTAATTTGCTTCCATTGGCAAGCTGGTGCTTCCTTAACCATTAGTCAGAAAAGAAATACGACCTGTTTGTCCTTCTCACTGATCATTATGAGGAAAAAGAAAAGGTGGCCTCATTTGCCCCAACAGTTTTCTGTCTTCAGCTTTCTGACGTTCTCACTCCATGTCCACTAGCAACGATTCACAGAGATAAAAGGGAGGAAACCCGAACTGGTGAACATACCGAATAGTCTTTTTTTAACAACATCCTGGCAAGGGCTGGAGACGGACTATTACTGCACAGTAAAATACATGAGTACTTTTTTTTTTACGGTTGCTAGATGTCTAATTTCAATGTCTAGTTTCTTCTCCCTAGGTAAGTTCAGAAGGGAGAGAGGAAGGAGATAGGAACACTGAGGAGCACAGTGTTGCAGGGGGGCCCTGATTTTCACTCCCCTTTGCTCACAGGTGCCCTATAACTCCCACTACACACATGGTCTCGCGTGGCGAGAGGGCAGAACCGAGGAACTGCGGTGCTGAGTCCCTCCGGAGACTGTCCGAGAGCAGCAGTCTGTCTCGGAGAGCAGGCAACAGCAGGTGTTTCAGGGAAAAGTACAAGAAGTGAGTAATAAAAGTGTGGAATAATTCCTTCACATCTACACATGATGGGATCTTATACTAATTTGCAAAAAGCTGCTTTTTCTTTACCTCAGACATCAGACTTTGTCCATACAAGAGACCATCCCTACGCATAAATGGTTTATACAGCTCAATCATTACATTCTGTTCTTCACAAAGAACTGTATAAAATCTCACTCTAATGTGAGGAGGGATTCTATCTTTTTCTCTAAAAATCACTCAAACCTCAAACTGAACACTGTGTCAGTGCATCCAACTTCTGAGTCCCAGCTGTGTTTCTTTAAACACAGTTTCTTCTGCATCTACCATTGCCTTTTTTTTTTTTTTTTTTAATGCAGGAAACCTCAACGCTTTTCTGAAATCTACCACAAACTTTCACTGTGTCTACAAGCAAAGCACTTAATCTTTGCATGCCTTCTTTTTATTATCTGTGAAATAAGAATGGCAGTATTTGCTTCCCAGGAAGGTTTTATTCACCTGAGATGCTGGGATGGCAGGTACCAATGAATTCCAAGCGGTAATTATTTGTTAAAAGTCTCAAGACAAGAATTTGGAAAATCAGCAAATACACCTGTCAATCGCCTCCGCCAGGACCATGTCAGGAGGCTCCATTAGGAGTTACCATTACCAGATTTTCAGTCTTGCCCGACTATTCAAGTTTGGCCTATCTCACCTGTGGTATTCTTGACAGAGATGGCTTTACCCACTTTTGCTTTCTTCAGGCAGTCAGAAAGGATGTGATGACAAAATAAGAGCTACCACCGAGATAGCAGGGTAGTTATCTCTGAAAGCATACTGGGCCACAGTTTCAGAACAATCCCACAACACTATTTAGAAGTTGACTGTCTTCTTGTTAAGGACATAACAAATCAGTTTGTTCATTCTTGGGATGATAATGCCGTTTCACTGAAGTACAGCTGAGTTCCTTTTCCATTTTCTGTGTGCAGCAAAAAACCCCATAACAATACTGTTGAGCCTTCTGAAATGAATACCTCTTGAAGCAATAAAGCTGTTAAAGGGAAAAATGGTTTCTGGGCACCAGGGCTATGTGTTTAAGGATCTGAACTTTCTTAATGCCTAAAACCTGGAAAAAAAGTCCAGAAAGGACACCCAATTAGAAGGATATTGACTCATCCTGACAAAGAAGGGGGGGAGGGAGAAAGGGAGGAATGAGGGAAGAGATCAAGGCTCACAACAAAAGACCTATTCATTTATAACAGCTTGGCTGTGGAACCATTCCAGCATGCTTAAAAATACTTTATCCATTAGTTGGGAACTATTTTCTAAATGACAACTCGCTGCCCACATCTGACCACAACCAGCTCCCTTTTCACATTGAACGTAGCGAGGTTCACGTTGTCAAAAGCAGCTTGCCACCTCTTCTGGACGTTGTAGGGGGGTGAAGCAGAGTAAAGCAGAGGTGCCCTGTGCAAAACAAAAATCCCTGACCTCCAGCATATAAAGAGTGGAAGTACCACGCCGTTCAGTTCCTCCCAGGCTATTTTAAGAAAAGAGGACAAACGAATACAACATTTAACCAGAGTTCTCCTCACACAAAAAACAGGAAGAGCATTTTAGGTTATTGAGTTATTAAAAATAAGATCATTTAATACCTCAGTATATGAGCTCAACAATAGTCCTTAGCAATTTTATATGAGGCTGCTTTATGTTAAACTCTGATGACACACCTGAATAAAATCACCAAACATATATCACCAATGTTCCTACGTATTAGCCAACAGATAAACATTTTTAATTACACATACTATATACTTGTTGAACAGCAGGACTTTTTTAATCCGACGATTCTCTCCCAGAAACACTTCCTCCTCAGTTATAAAGTGGTATAGCTGGAACTATTAATATTTTATGCTGGGGACTGTGGATACAACTTCATATAAAAGCTTTTCTTTATCTGAAATGTGACTGTTGCTGTAAAGTTGGCATTTCTACCTCTTCCCAGTATTTTGTTGCATATGCTTTCAGAGCTTAGTTTGAGGAAAATGAATGTCTGGTTTAATGTGTGTTTATTTCTCTTGACACATACGTTGCATCCTTATGTTAGTTTGCATTGAGACTCTGGAGAAGATTCTGGGAGAATATTGTGCAGTTGATCTTCTCATCAAAGTATCAGCTTTTCTAAACGTGTCACTCAGCTACAGCAAAAAGTACTCTATATTACAATATATGCTATCTGATTCACCTTCTTACAGGGATCATCTTTGTAACCTTTTCTCATGTGGATATTCTTAATAACAGCAGCCCTATGTAAATGCAAAAAGACTACATCTGTATCTACAGCATCTGTTTAAAGTAAAAATGCAGTGAACAAATGCTTAAGTTCTTAAAACAAAGTATTCAATAATTTATATTTGGGGGTTAGATTTCAGATACAGAGCAACAAGGTTTGTAAGAATTCCTTGCTTTCTTTTCTTAGTTTAGTTGATTACTTTCTAGCTAGGATAGGCAAGCGGTGATGAAAGTTGGCATTGTAAATAAATATTCATATGTGTCCAGTTGCTCACGAACATGGTTGTATTGTACAGAACTCAGTGAGTGCACAATAGCTGCCTTTTAACTTCCTGAGACGTGATAGCTCTTAACTGAGGTTTGCAGGTACCTTGAAATATTTATGAATAATACAATACAGACTCTAAAATATATCTATCTCCTTTTATGAATACTGGAACATTGTAGCCCATCTCTGAAGAGGGCCTAAGAAAAATGGCAGGGCAAGATCAAACATTTGTTTACAACTCACCTCCAACAAAATATAATTTTACTTTAGCTGACCTTTAAGTAGATGTAACAATTATGTAATGAAGTAAACCACAAGCCAAATAGAGAAACAGACACCACAGGTCACACAATCCAAAATGTACGAGAAACAAAATCTGGTTATGGTTTTATCACGAGAAGCGATATCTTTTATGTGCAATGCTGGACTTGTAAATGTGTCTAATTTAACGGGGAAATGTATCCAGATTTTAATAGCTCATTTCATTTTCTAGGCTACATCAAAGAGCGAGATGACCTCAACGCTATACCAGGAATGAAAAGAATTCCTGAATTCTGAGCCCAGCCGCAGGGTAATTTCAGAAGCCGTCCTGTCACTGCCTGGCTCCTGTCTTCTGACAAGTTGGGTGGCTGGGTTTTTTTATTTAAGAGCAACATTTACCTACTGCGTAGGAACACTCTGAAGATTAATTCATTTGCGTGCCATGTGAAATGTGAAACGTGCTGGGAAACAGATCTCAGTTGTAGAAGTGCAAAGGGCTGTTACAGTGCTGCTAGCACGCTGTTCAGGAGAAAGTACCTGCTTGTCTCTGTTGACTTTAAACTCCTCGCCCTGGCACTCCTCAGAGAACACATCAGGGCAGAAAGGAAGGGGTCTCAGGGACTGCCTCTTCTTTCCAATCCACAGTGGAAAATACTCCGTGGCCCTCAGCCCACGCCGGTGCAGACCGCTTCCATGTCCTTACAGCAGGTCAGGCGTTGAGCTTTGCATAAACTTCTCTCTTGTTCACGCCTGGGCTTCTCTGCCAAAAGTGCTTTTAGCTGAGGTTGGAGCTTAATGTATATGCAGAGTTGCTAATCAGACAAATTTGGCCCTCAAGCAAAACAGAGGATGATCAACTTGGCTACACAGGTGCAGCCCATATATCATGTTCCCCTTGATTATTGAATTCTAATTTGTGGGGCTAGTGGACTCCTTAAAAAAAGAAAGGCTTAGAAATCCCTGCCTCCTCAAACGTGAGCAGTCTTAAGCAAGATCTTAGCACAACAAAAGCTAATTATTAATAGCAATATAATATTTTTACAATGAACACCTCAAAATCAAAATGTCACTATTCTTCTGTCTACAGTAACAATGTCCTGTGCTCCATCCATAGCATGAAAATTGAGGTATGTTTGCATATCTTAATAACTTAAAAACTTGTCTGCAGAGAAAACTATACCAAATACAACATGAAGCAGAATTAAGCACTCGATAATTCTGTTCATAGGGATATGTAAGAAAAGGAATGTTTGTTTAATGAAATACAAAAAACAAGTAGAGAACATAACAGACCACTCATCTCTGTACCAGGTAAGACCAAGTTCAAAGTAGCTCATTACCTTGTCTCTGACATTAGGCAGCAGCAGATGCCTATGCAAGAACAATTATATTTCCTGAGTCTACTCTTCCAGGCCACATGTATTTGCAGTTCAGAACTAGCTGAACTAGATAATTCTTCTTATTAAATAGCTTTTTTTGAGTAGTTCATGGATTTTTCTTCCAATTCTTTTTCAAGCCTCTACCAACTTTTAATACCACAAATGTCCCGCAGTAACTTAATTGCATGAAGAGGTTTTTTTTTTGTTTTGAACTTGCCATATTCTAATTTCATCTGATAGCTACTTTTTCTCTCAGTGCACAACCATTCCCTGTTTAACTCCTCCATAACCTTGATGATTTCATAAACTGCTGTTACATCCTTCTTCACCTGTCTACTTTTCTAGCCTGAAGACTCTTAAGATGTTTAATATAAAAATCATATTTAAACTGTTTCATACTTTTGATCATCCTTGTCGCCTTGTCGGTATCTTTCTGACTTGGAAGGGGAGGGCAGAAAAGTGAACCAGTGAACACACAGTGTTCAAGGTGAGGGCACACTGTGGAGTTACAGAGAGGCATAATGATATTTGCTGTTTGGAGCTGACATTTTCATAGAACTGTTTCTCTACAGTTACCCACTATGTATAACCTGAAAATCTCATTCCTAAATGGCAGGTTGTGTATGTTAAGTTAGGATTTATAAATAATTAAAGCTGAGGTTATTTTTCCCTGTGGACATCGCTTAACATTTGTTTACATTTCACTTCACTTGCTTTTTTGTTACCAAGTATTATGGTCTACAACTCAGTTGGTCCTCGTCCTGCTTGTTTTGAATAACTTCGTAATACCAGCAAACTTTATCATCTCACTTTTCACCCACCTTTCCACTTCATTTTCTTCTATGTTGAAAAGCACAGATCTAGCACCCGCTTTTGTAGGTCTCTGCTAGTACCCTCCCTCAAATGAGAAAATTGACAATATAAACTTACTTTGTCTCTACATTTTGAGCAATTATTCATCCATTCAAAGACCTTCTGTCTTACTCAATGGCAGCATAGTCTGTTTTACAGGAACATTGTATAAAGTACAAGGAACACTGTAAAAAGCCTTTTGGAATTGCAAGATGACTTTGGCAGCTGGATTACTCTTGTCTATGTGATTGCTGACTCCTCCAGCAAACCGTACTCAAGATTTTAGATGTGACTTCGCCTTACAAAAGCCACACTTCTTCCCCTCACACAATATATCATATTTATTCCCATGTCTATTAATTCTCTTCTTCTGTTCATATTTGCCTAGTTCACATGGGAACAAGTAGTTTCCTTGATCCTCCTTGAAATTTTTTTTTTTAAATCAGCATCATATATGCCAATCCATTCCTTAGGTATCAAAGCAGTTTAAAGCAAAAGGTTACATGCTGTAGTAAATAATCTGGCATCCTCATACCTAAATTAGTCTAAAGTTCTTGATTTCGTACAGGCTAAGTTATCTTTTAATCTTAATTTTGTAACGTCTTTCCATGAATTCCTTTGTTGAAACAGGTGCTTTGATGTTAGAACCTGTTTTTCAAGGGCTTCAGACATGAGACCCAAGTTTCTCCACAGTTAACAGAGATACAGAAAAAAATGCTTGTAGTTCCAGCTTTATCCTCCCTAAATCTTTTTCGCATACCTTGATTATCTTAATGTCTCTGCAAACTCTTGTTTCCTTCTTGTAAGTTTCTTGTTCTTCATGTGTTTGAAAAAAACCTTAATTCTCTTTTTATATCTCTTGCAAGTTTTTCCTCATTTCATATTAAGGCTGTCCTTTCCAGTTTCTTCTTTAAGAAGTTTCTTCATTCTGCTGTAGTTCCCTTTTTAAAAATTAATGGGATTTTTGGCTTTGTTTTTCTGGCAACGATTTTGAAATTAAGTACATTATTATGGCCACTCTGTCGTTCTAAGCTTCCTGTGTTGATTGCAAACCAAGATTAAAAAACTAAAACCTGCTATAGCTCTGCTTGCAATAACATTTACATTAACACCTTTTACTTTAATGTAGAGGAAATGAAATGAACTCTTGATGTACCTAGAAAAGGTCATGCTCATAGTAAAGAAACGATTGTAGATCGTGGTACAAAGCTATTAGGATAGCACCTTGGAATTTAAAATTGTTCTTGATCATCCCAAAGATAGAGAGTGACAGTAGCCAAAACCCAGCATGACCCAGTGCAACTGACCTTCGCGTCAGCTCCGGCCAGCGGCAGCTGGACGACGTCCCATGCGTATTGCTGAGCTGAGGACCACTGTCAGCACCAGTTCGCAGTTCCGTGGCCCAGGCAGAACAGATGATTGCTCCCACAACTGGCACTGGGATATCGCCTCACACGACAACACATTCACCTCCTTCCCAGAACTTCCCTTCTTTTTTGACACCTTTCTCTGATTTGTATTGTTTTGCCACAGTGTAGTCAGGCAGTCGGGTCACTGTGGTGGTGACGAGCAGCGACAGGCAGAGCCCCTGGCTAGAGCTGAGGTGATGGGTCGTACCTGGTGCAGAAAACATGGCTATTAAAAAGAAATAAAGGGCAGCATGTTAGGGCCGCAACCATTGTATTGGGCCTTCCACGAGTACCTGATGGCAGCCAACCTGCAGTCCAGATGTCAAGATGATCCTCCAACCTAGAACAGTCTGTGTGTGGCCTCTGACCCCCCCAGATGGGACTGTGACTGACCCCCACAGATTAGACTAAAAGTGGAAAAGCCCCAAATATTAAACCGAATACAATAGGCAACGCTGAGTAGAAAGAGAAAATTGGGATAACGTTGGCAAAAATGACATTAAATGGGACTGAGATGGTGACAGATTTTTATACAGAATGGTTAAAGAAAAGTGAGGGATGCTACAGTACGGTCAATACCTGACAGGGTGGTAAATTTTGTTCGCGTAATAGGCAAGACAGAATTTGAACACAGAAGTTTGGATAATGTGATAGCATTCGATGCTAACAGCTACGCAGTCGTTCCCTATTTAGGAGGACTGCCAAAGAGCAGTTCAGAATTTAGTCAGTCATGGAGCGTGTTTAACATTTGGCTTACAATTTGAAGGATCCCAGCCAGACCTGCAAGAGTAGGCTCTCCATGACTTATCCTTCTGGCTGTTACCTGCAGCATTTGTAGCCTCAATCAGCTGTTAATGCTTCTCTTGTAAGATTATAAAATAATTGCAAATAGCTCAGATTAGGAGGTGTGAATGTCACTTAAAGCTCATTTCT
This sequence comes from Aquila chrysaetos chrysaetos, assembly GCF_900496995.4. Taxonomy (NCBI): domain Eukaryota; kingdom Metazoa; phylum Chordata; class Aves; order Accipitriformes; family Accipitridae; genus Aquila; species Aquila chrysaetos. The sequence goes on from NC_044008.1 coordinate 28,892,771, forward strand.
GTTTCGTATGCTATCCAGCATTCTCTGTAGGCAGCAGATGAGGGTCTACAGAAAAACAGGAGCCTAGAAACAAACAATAATAACAAGCACTAATCAGAGTGTAATAATCTTTTGAGTTGCACTTATGTTAAAAGGTAATCACTGATATTCACACGGCACTGAATAAGTAGCATTTCATATGGACTTCATAGTTACAGAAAGAAAATAAAGAATTTGATTTCCTAAAGGGCATCAGGAACAAAATATGAAGAAAACACAGCTTTGAAGTTTTAGCACTGGCTTTCAGGAGAGCTGCGTTTTCTCAGTTATGGCATAAGATCCTGTGCAAGCTTAGGCAAATTTTGCATCAGTTCTATATTAACGCTGCGATTGAACACATTTTTTCAGTTGCGATATTGCAGCAGATGGGTGTCCACTAGTTCGACAGTATAGCGACAAGCATGGCTGGACGTACTTGAAAACAGGTGCCTAGGTAACTTAGCCGGTGGAAACTTCTGTTAAAAAGAGTATAAGCACCACCCCGATTAGATGGCAGACGAGGGAATGGTTTCATGACAAAGGGTCTTGAGAGACACCACCGATGTAAGGAGTTGCCATCCCTATGTCCCCCGTTCCAGTGGCAGCTGGGACAAGCAGGGTTTGCCGTACACAGGAGAGCTGCTATTGCCACAGCCGCCGTATGCGAGCGTGTGAGCCGAGAGGGCTGTCAACATAGCGGTGCGGTTAGACACCGAGATCTGCGGATCTAACCATATAGTCCTCCCATGTCTCACATTTCGTGTTTTTAAAATACAGTAGTAATATCTACTTCACCAACGTGTGCAGTGTCCCGATCCAATGTCGGGGAAGGTTTCGATATGATCCCAAGAGCGAGATTAAGACACAAACGAGGTCAAATGCCGTATAGTCAAAAGAGTTTTTATTATCAAAAGTATCAAAAGTGGAAAAATGGTAGCGATAGGATAGAATGGAAGAAAAGGTAGAAATTAAGCAAGCAGTCGGGATAGAGTTGCAAGGATAGTCACCACCATGGATCCAGCGGCGTCCCGTCGGTCCTCAGGCAAGCAGTCGGTGGTGGGAGTTGCAAGGATGGTCACCAGCACGGATCCAGCGGCGTCCCGTTGGTCCTCAGGCCAGCAGTCGGTCAAGGAAGGTCACCAGCACGGATCCAGCGGCGTCCCGTTGGTCCTCAAGCCAGCAGTCGGTGGTGCGAGTTGCAAGGATGGTCACCAGCACGGATCCAGCGGCGTCCCGTTGGTCCTCAATCTTCAATTCTTTGGTGAGGAAGAAAAGGCCCCCCCACCGCTTGTTTCTAGGGGTTCTTTATAGGGCATATTTCGATGATGTCATGCGCTGCAGGTTTCATTCATCACACACGACCTTCGCGTGATCGATACCAGAAACCAATATCTTATCAGTTCCAGCCCAGTTTCCTCCCCTGAATGCCTCAATGGCCTGGTAATCGTCCTTATGGACAGAGGAGTGTCCCGCTTAAACCGGCCATCTTGGAGACAAAGGGCTCTGGATGAGCAGTTCACAGTTCCTTGATGACAGCCCAGTCCCTCATACCTCACAATCTTTGAGGCAAATGGTTCGAGATAACAATTCAGCCTCTTACACCACCCCGTGGCTCAAAGATTGTTTCAGGACCCATGGTGGTTTTGAGAAAAGATAGCTATATAGAAAAGCCAGAAAAGAGCATTTTATACAATCTGTATTACCGACCGTGTGGTTCGGTGCACAGCGCGAATTTGTTTAACACCGTCAGGCGAAATAGTAGTTACAAATTGCATATTAGTTACAACACGTTGAATTAATTGTATAAAGCATGGAATGACACATGGTAAAAAGAATAACATGGCAAAGCCACACAACAAGTAAAATAGGATTCGCTTAACCCATGGACCTCCAGGGAGCCAGGAAAACATATCTATGTCCCAGCTTTTCCATGTCTGGACAGGAACATGGGCCAGCTTTCGTATTCCCGCAGTAATTTGTTTAACAATTTTCCCGCTGTCATCAATTTTTAAACAACAGTTAGAATCATTTAGTTTACCACAAACACCTCCTTCCTCGGCTAGCAGGTAATCGAGAACCATGCGATGTTGTAATATTGCTGTTCGCATTTGTGTAGCTTGATCCGCCAATAGATCAAGGGCACGGGTTGTTTTGTTAGTAATGATCTCTAGGACAGCTGGTAACCGGATGATGCGATTCAGGTTATAGATAGGTTCTCGAGCACTGCTAACCCACTCATTGGGGTTCCAGGTGGCAGGTCCATAATGTTGTATAATATGTTGAGGCGTCCACTTGTCTTTGCCCCAGGTTTGACCACTCCCACCTGCTATAGAGGTATCAATGGATCGTCGATATCGATTGAGATCATCATATACTTTAACACCCAGTCCATCTCCTTCATCGTCTGGGAGCAGGAAAAACAAAGGGTGAATTACCCCCACATAACACACTCCAGTCCAATTTGTTGGTAGCAGTTTGTAGGCCCGTTGGCCACACACCCAATAGTGACCCTTTAAGGCTCGTGCACCATTTTCAAACAAACCAGTAGGTGTCTGTGGTGATTGGAAATATGTTGAATTACCTACTCCCAGAGGATGATCTGATGGACCGTTCATCAACAACCTGTCCACAGTTTTTCCCACCCCCTCTGTGGTGTCCCAGCAGATAGGAAGCCCATCCGGACCTATACTCAAATGTCTCTTACAGTAGTCTTTATTATCACTTGACCACCAAATTTGAGTCCCATCAGGGAGATGAGAATATGTTTTATCAGTGAGTCTGCATTTCCAGGCACCAGAATCATGGTGCCAAAAGCAGGTAACATTAAGGTTATTAGACTGATTAGTGGAAGACCAAAAATGGGAAAACTGTTTCCTGTGTCCTGTTTGATTCACCCAGGCCCATCCAGACCAGCGGGGCACAAAATTTGGAGAACTAGAACTCAAAAGGCGACAATATGCCTGGTCGCCCCCCTCTGGCAGTGATATAGCTGCCCTATGGTTTGAACAATCAATTGGTCTACAACCATCAGTGAGGCAATGGTTGTCATAAGTATAGGTCCAGTTGCACTTGCTATTTCCCACGGGAATACCATCTTTCTGTGTTCGGTTCAGACAATATTCACCTTGGACTGGGTATTGTATTGTCCAGGGCTGCATGTCTTCACTCCAGTAAGAATCATTTTTGACCTCACTGTAATTACTCACTAACCATTTTGGGGAAATAGGGACAGCAGTCCATGGCCAGCTTTCCAAACCTAAGGGCCCACCACATACCCAACAATTAGTCAGATTAAAAGTGTTGGCCACTTGCTGGCCTAGAGCCACAAATTCATTTTGCCACTCCAAGCCGAAAAGAGGGGCACAGGAGTTTCCCCAGATATTAAAGGCGGTAACAATAGTTAAACAAAACAACATCTGTGGTGGTATAATGAACATTCTGTGAATATTAACAAAGCAATCACCGACAAAACTACACAAACAAGTAACAGCTTCACGTATTTCCTTGGGTCCGCTCCAGAGTCTTCACCTGAGAGAGAAAAGAAAAAAAAACAGACTCGGTTCGTTCTAAGGAACCGGAAGTAAATTGTTATTAGAAGGATGGAATAATCCACCTGGTATTGATTTTATGTTCCTTTCCATAAGCATCTTTTGCTTTCCAAGCATATTTATTCATTGGTGTTTCCAGTACCAGAGGTACGGTTCCCATCGTGGGGAGTTCAACTAAGACTGGTTGGCCCGGAAAGTGTGATGGATTTCTGGGATGATCCGGGTCATCTGGAGCTGGCATAATGGTTGGGGTCTTTGGGCAAAACGCTGTAATTTTCGGGCACCCATTCATTCCCCAACGACTGTTAACAGTAGTCACTGCATCCCGTAGCCGTTCAGCCCATCTAGGCTTATGTGGCTTGAGGAAGCGTTTCAGCAATCCATTTGTTCTTTCCACAATTCCATTTGCCTGTGGATAATACGGAGTATGGCGTACCCACGAGATCCCTTCCTGGGTTGCCCAATCTTGGACTATGTTAGCAGTAAAGTGGGAACCATTGTCTGACTGAATTGAGTGAGGTTTGGGGAAAGTGCCAAACCACTCTTTCAAAGCTTTCACTGTGTTTTCCCCAGTGGCTCTGGTAAAGGCTTCGGCCTGGACTAATCCTGACACTATCTCTACTCCAACTAACACATAATGCTTTCCTTCTGATTTTCGGAAGGGGCCAATGTAGTCCACTTGCCAAGCCTCCCACAACCCTTTCCCCTCCCTTAGGTGTAGGGGGTCACCTTCCAGGGGGTGTCTTTCCAAGCGGGTACGACATTGTTCACAGGCAGACACACAAGTTTTACATTCTTCCCTGGTAACTGGCCAACCTCGAGCTTGGGCCTCACAATAGAGATCTTTGATCCCCGAATGTTTCCTTTTTACATGTAGCCATTCTAACAATCGCTCCCAGTCTTCTGCTATTGGGGTGTTCTGGAGGGGAGCTAATCGGGCCAATTCATCAGCTTTGCCATTCCACTGGCTAACAGGGGTGCTATCCTGTTGATGGGAAGCTACCCAGGCTACTGCAAATTTTCCTTGTCTAGCAATGGTTAGAATATCTTGCCACTTTTCTTTCTGCCATACAGGTATCCTATTGACTTCCCACCCATTTTGTTCCCAGAATGGAAGCCATTCAGTACAGCCTTTAAATACAGCATAGGAATCAGTATAGATATAGACAGGAGAGGTAGATTGAGTTTCATGCTGGAAAACACTCCATACTGCAACTAATTCTCCTACTTGAGCACTACCCTCCCCTTCAGTGATTATTTGTTTGTCCTCATCTACGCGGAGCGCTACAGCTCGATATTTCCAAGTTTTTCCTTCTCGTTTAGAGGAAGCATCAGTAAACCAAACATTCTGCAACTGTTCAGAAAAGGGGGGGGCCACTTGTATTACAGGAGGAAGTTCAGGCGTTTCTCTATCTGGGCTTGTTTCCTCTTGAATGGTTAACATCTTTGTTGCCCCCTCAGACACAGTAAAAATGTCACAATAATGCTCTATCTGGGCATACCATTTTCGTACAGAGGCTCTCTGAGCCACCCCGTCAGGGGGCGGAGTTCCTGCTAAAACAGTCTTGGTTACTTTAAACGGGCCTCTAAGTACTATAGACTGCTGTCGAATAGTCCGTTCAGCCTCTCTCAAGGCTAGACTGACTACAAACAAACCTTTCTCCCAAGCAGTATATCTTTTTTCTGCATCCTTAAAACTGCGAGAATAGAACCCAATAGGTCGAGTGGGTCCTTTGGGGCCCTTTTGCCATAAATGTATTGATAACCCACTTTTGGCAAATCCCCATTCAATATGGACAGGGTCTGTGGGATGAATAGGACCAAGGGCTTGATGGGCAGTTGCTTCAAAAATTAGCAATTGCAATGCCTCTTCGTGGGGCCTGGTCCATTCCCACTGAGCCCCTTTTCGCAACAAGTCATATAGGGGTCTTGCAATAATTGAAAAATCAGGGATATGTTTCCTCCAAAACACAAGTAATCCTAGTACGTGCTGTAAATCCTTTTTTGACTCTGGCATTTTAATCTGATCCAATGAGGAAAGGGTGTCAGGGGGGATACATGTCATCCCTCCCTTCCACCAAATTCCTAAAAACTTTACTTCGCTTGAGGGTGTTTGTATTTTCTCTGGTGGAATTTTCAGCCCCAAGCTTTCCAAGTGAGAAATTATGTTATCTTGAGTTTTCCGAACCTTTTCTGTTTCATCCCCACCTACAAGAATGTCATCAATGTACTGATAAACACTGACCCCTTCCTCTGTCTGAATTACTTCTAGCTCCTGCGCTAACGCATGATGAGCTAGAGTGGGGGAATGCTTGTATCCTTGTGGGAGTCGGGTAAAAGTAAATTGCTGACCCTCCCAAGTAAATGCAAAGCGGTCTTGATCCTCTGTTTGCAGGGGGACCATAAAAAACATATCTTTAACATCCACTGTTGCCATAATCGGGTGGGCTCGTTCTTGGATTGTAGCTATAAGCTCAGCAATATTTGGTACCGCAGCTGTCAATGGACCAGTATTTGCATTAAGTCTGCGATAATCTACAGTTAATCTCCACTTGCCGTTAGGTTTTCGCACTGGCCACACCGGGGAGTTAAAAGGAGAATGGGTTGGAATCACAATACCCTGTCCCTTTAAGTCCTCTAACACAGGCGCTATTCCCTCTCTGGCCCCCAAGGGTATCGGGTAGGGCTTAACATTTGTAAGCTTTGAAGGGGGAAGCAGCGGCGCGGCTTTTAACAGCCGAATATCTATTGTGGGAGAGCCAAACGACCACTGTCTGCTTTGGTTATCAATCCAGGTTTTTCCTTTTAAAACATCGAGTCCTAAAAGGTTAAGTGGAAACTCCCCCACAACCATTGTCACTGTAGTGGCATTATCTTCTCCTGGCAAACGCAGGCTGACCATTGCTAATGCCTGTGGCTGAACAATGCCGAATGCATCTGCCACAAAAAGCCGCTGTTTGGAGGGTGTAATTCCGCAATTAGCAGCATCTTTAGTTTTAATAGCTGAAATCTGAGCTCCGGTATCTACCAAAAAGGTGACTGGGACTTGTCTTGGTCCCACAATGCCTGTAATTAGTAAATCACCCTGGCCGTTTTCAGTGAGCTGTCTAATATACATCCAACCTTCGCCCCCCCGCTCACCACTGGAAGGCGAAGGATCTAGTTTCCCGCCGGCTCTTGGGTGGCATTTGTTTCTGATAAATCAATCAGGGAAGGTGTGCTCAGGGTAGTATTCTCAAAATCCACTTTTCTGTTTACTGGTTTATCAGGCCACGCTGTTACCAATTTTTCCAATTTGTCTGTTGGCATCCCGTCCATTAAGCCACGCGGGATCCCCTTCTGGTATCCCCGCGCCCACAGTATATTACGTTTGTTCGGGATATCTCTCCCCCCCGGCGGTTTAGCAAGGGGTGTTCTCTTATCACTCCCAGGGCACGGAACTATTTTTACTTCAGTCCGCCTCAAGCCCCTGGAGTCTGTTTTGGTGGCTGGAGGGTTAACAGGACCATATTTGCGCCCGTAATTAATTAATTCCTGGGCCACTTCTCCCCAAGTCCAAATTTTCTTATCTGGGGGGCGGCGGTGCTGATCAGGCGTGAATCCTCCTGAAGCAGCCCCAACACTCTCGCCCTGGGGCATCGCCTGTATCTTTCCTTGTAATTGTATACCAATTGGTTTCAGGGAATCAGGGAGTCCCCGTATAAGGGGAGTCATTCGCTCAGGATCCACCAACATCATCATTGGGGACTCCTGCCTAGGCTCCAATTTTCGATCATACATCATCTGCAGACAAGCTGCCTTTTGCACACTCTCCACTAATTGATCAACAGTCCCCGTAATCGCGAGGGGATCTCCCCTCTCCAAGGGGTTCAAACCCCCCGCCCAATAGGCTGCCCGTTGGGTTAAAGACCAGGGGGCACGGTGATTCCCAGTAGTTAAAAACACTCCCGGTCCCCAATACCCTTCCGCCTCCTTTTCACTTAACAGAATCTGGTCCCCCCCCCGACAATGATACTCTCCACACATACTCCGTTTCTGACTCTTTAGGGGTTCGGCCAAATTCCTTTTTTAGTTTTGCCAACTCAGTGGCAGTATAGGGGACCTCTTTAGTTGTAACTTGGGGGAACTGGTCTTGCTCATCATCATAAGTATATTCAGTTTTGACTAAAGGTCGCAATGAAGGCAGCTCTAACTTCTCCACTCTCTCTTTTGCTGCTTGCAGGTCCTTAAAGGGGTAGCCAATACGTTCCTGAGAGGTCTCGCGTATTAAAGCAGGGAAACAGTACGGCACTCTCGTCTCAAGGGATCCTGTCCGTGACGCCAATTTTAAATGTCCCGATCCAATGTCGGGAAAGGTTTCGATATGATCCCAAGAGCGAGATTAAGACACAAACGAGGTCAAATGCCGTATAGTCAAAAGAGTTTTTATTATCAAAAGTATCAAAAGCGGAAAATGGTAGCGATAGGATAGAATGGAAGAAAAGGTAGAAATTAAGCAAGCAGTCGGGATAGAGTTGCAAGGATAGTCACCACCATGGATCCAGCGGCGTCCCGTCGGTCCTCAGGCAAGTAGTCGATGGTGAGGGTTGCAAGGATGGTCACCAGCACGGATCCAGCGGCGTCCCGTTGGTCCTCAGTCTTCAATTCTTTGGTGAGGAAGAAAAGGCCCCCCCACCGCTTGTTTCTAGGGGTTCTTTATAGGGCATATTTCGATGATGTCATGCGCTGCAGGTTTCATTCATCACACACGACCTTCGCGTGATCGATACCAGAAACCAATATCTTATCAGTTCCAGCCCAGTTTCCTCCCCTGAATGCCTCAATGGCCTGGTAATCGTCCTTATGGACAGAGGAGTGTCCCGCTTAAACCGGCCATCTTGGAGACAAAGGGCTCTGGATGAGCAGTTCACAGTTCCTTGATGACAGCCCAGTCCCTCATACCTCACAATCTTTGAGGCAAATGGTTCGAGATAACAATTCAGCCTCTTACATGCAGACATTCATTTCCAGCCTAGATGAGGTGCCTGAAGAAAGGGTGTTGTTGAGCAAGGGCTTTACCTTTTTATTTCTGTATCAAATGCAAGAAGGATGCCATTCTTCTAAGCACTGTTAAGATTTCTTCACAAAATTGAGATGCCTGAATAAAATAAGAAATTAATAGCAGAAAACTCAACACTAATTCCAAATATAGATGAACAGTATTTTTCACAACATAATTAATACAGAAAGCAAATAAGACTTCAAACCTCTACTTTATGCCTTTTTATATATGTATACACTAAACCAATATAGACAGATACATTATATACATGCATGGGCATAATGCATGTGGCCTAGCCACTTGAAAGCTTTTTATCTGATGAAAAACAAAGTGTATCTGCAATATGATACTGAATGCATACATTTCATACAGTTTCATTTCTTTGTTTGATTAAGATAAAAAAAAATTGTGCTATGGGGTCTAAAATATAACAATTATAAATATCAGAAAGGAAAAAAATAGCCAGTAAATTATTTATATATTTATCATATTCCATCACATAATCTTTGCATCATAAATATGGTAATCAAGAGCTGTGGACTTTAAAATCAATGATATAGTAGCATGTGAAAAGTAGTATAGTAGTTTTTCATGATAGTAATCTTAGTGATATGAGATTCTATATATACACAAATATGATCTTTAAAATGGCCTCTATCAGCTTAAAAAAATGGACAATATCATGAAACTTGTTAAAGGCAAGGTGAACTGTGGCACCATATCCAAATGCAGAAAAAGACAATCACATTTTTCGACATTTCTACAGCTGATGGCATTGAAATGTCAGCAAAGCTCAAAGCAAAAGTACACAATAAATTTGATATTACACCACATGTTTGATTAAGCCCAAGGGTGAAATTGTAACCTGCAATTTTATTCTGAGTCAGTAGATTTCTAACACATTTTGATTTTTAACAAAGGGAAACTCAGTCTTAAGGCTTCACAGAATTCAGCAGGACTGTCATTGTTTTATTCAGACTTTCCTAGAAATTGGTCTTTACAAGCCCAGTGGACACAAGGACCTTAATAAATTTTATTATTGTAAAAACTGTTCCCGAGGAATTGTTTCAAATAACAAGGCTATCACTATACTCAAAACACAGACTATTAATTAATGGCAAGCGTGCAGTGAAACAGCAACAGTATTTTCTGATGAAAGTTATACTATTTTCTACTTCAGATTTTTAATACATTAAAAATAGTTTTATACATGTACCTGAAGTTGTTCACATTTAAAATGCAAGAGTGTTGTCCACGAAAACCTCAAGGAATTTCTGACCATACTTGGTTATTTTTAAAAATCCATTTACACTTACTATAAAGTATAGGATAATTCCAGTAACAGTTAAAAAAAAAACCAACCTGCCTCACAATGAAGACACGGAGAAACTGTATCAGTTATTGTGACAGGTCTTGGAGAAGAAACACTTGACTACAGATGAAAGAAATACAAATGGTGAAATCCATTCTGGCTTATGACCATGGAGCATGGTAATTAACTGACACATATTCAAACACTTTTTTAGAAATAGCCTATTCAAAAGCCACGCATTGTTTTTGTTGTTTCCTAATTTTTATCACACTGCTGGATGGCTCAGAAGTGATGCTGTCAAAGCGGCAGTCAAGGACCGAAGTAATTGGAACTGCTGGGTGAAAAGACAAGCTCCGTACAGGAATTTGCTGCCACTCCAGTGACTGTGACAGAAAAGCTCTGAAAATGCCGGTAGAGATTTAGAATGATGAATAGCTGCTACGGTTAGTGAGAAATCTTGGAAGTTCAGTTTTGTTTTATTTGCTGAAATATTACCAAAGAAGGCTTGAAGCCTGTGACTTGTAAAATGTGACTCCAGAATGACCTCTGACAGTTGGGGTTGCTGTGGATGTTATGCTTCTATTTATCTGTGAGTATTGTCAGGTCCTTTGTCTCATTTCTCAAAATAAAAGCGCAACCTTTGTCCCACTGTTTGTCATTATTTATACACTACAAGGTCAATTCCTTTATTTTGAGACCTCCTAATTTTCCTGACATTATTTGTTGGGGCTGTCTTTTCTACCGTTCTTGATAATTATCCCCGTATTCCATTCTCCAGGCTTCAGAGATAAACTAACAAGGCTATGTCCACGTAATGGACTTCAGAGTAAATTGTCGCAACGATGAACGTAATTACCCTGCTACTCGGTGGAATCTGTAACCCCGCGACAGGCACACGATCTGCTGCTGCCTTGAAGCTCCCAAGGAAATAGGCTTGTGGGAATAACATCCACCTAAGGCAGGGAAATGACACAAAGTAGGAAATGCGAATAAGGATATCCATCAGCACTCCCAGGCAGGGAGCCACCCATCTGGCTGGACACTGATTGACTCTTTCCCCTGCTGACGTTCTTAGATGTGAACTCTCTTCAGCTTTTAGGTGCTTAATCCCCGTGACCACAGCAGAGACCCAGGAGCAGTACGTTAGAGAGTACAAGTAACGCAGTGGACCCAACTAGAGCATTCACCTGCAGGAGACCCACACTCGGATCCCACCTCTGAGGTTTTAAATTCTTCCGTCTCTCAGGTCTTTGGAGAGCATTCCCCATGGTGCAGTAGTTAGGATATCAACATGATTAGATGTAAGAGACAAAAAGATGAATTTGTGAAATCTTAACCATTGGCCTGTTTGGCACCGCTAGGACTGCGGTTGTGATATCCAGAAATGTATGTCGAGTGCTCTATAGACAGCACCTTGGACACATACAGCAGTAGTAGAGCAATGGCTTTGAAGATCTACCTGAAAATATTAGGCACCTGCAAGTTATTTGAAGTGAATGGGCCTTGACATGATTTCACCCAAGTGGATCTAACTGCAGAAGTAGGGCCCGAAGACTTATCTGGAGAGCCTCTTCCAGAAGCATTAAAGCTTAAGACTGGTGAAAAATCCATTGGTACTGAAAGAGTGTCTGCTAGACACTCTTAGATATAAAACCAATACCCAGAATAAGTGCTAAAACAATTTTATTTTGTATATGATTTTCCAAGATAGCTACAAAACATCGCATGAAGCAGACAAAATGAAAGCAATAATCTTCAAAGCCTAACACCACATCCTTTTCCTTCCTGGCATAAGTACAAAAATGCAAGCTAAAAGAAGATAACTTCTTGCTGAATGAAACTGCTTTCACAGAGACTGGATCTAAACTGCTTTCCTCTCTTCTGCTAAAGTCGCTTTAAAAACCAGAAATAAACTAATCTGAGGGAGCGGGGGAGAAGGACTCCGGCAAACCTAATACAAAAAGAAAGAAAAATATTACATGGAAAATGTAAACTTATTGGTATAGTTGAACATAAAGTTCTTTCATAACTTCTTTTTAGGAATTACTGTAGTCGAACACTTCCAAAAGGAGAAGTTCACTTCAAAGTTATAAATGCAAATATATACAATTGATAAAGTTAATTGTCAAATATGTAGACTCTCACTTTCTGTCTCAATTGTAAGATAGAGAATCCCACAAAAATATACACGTTTCACAAAGCCATAGTGAAATGAAGTTGCAGGCCTTTCAAATACTTTTGTTCTAGTTTCTCTTATTTCTCTTGTGCTATTCACATGGCATTCTTTTTCCTATACAACTTCTCTTTTCCAATCCCACTTCCATTGTACTGTATCCCTATTACATTATAACAATGAACTTTTAAAAGACTACAGTAAGCCTCAAAAATCATCTACCTAATAAATTAGAAACAAAAAACCTACAAAATTATTATCCACTTTTATTTACTTATTACTATTACCTTGGTTTAATTTACCTAATTATAATGGGTCCTGTGCTATACAGCCAAACAAAAAACCCTCAGACTGTTACCCACCATTAATGCCACAACCGATACAACCAAAATAAGAAAAAATAGTAACAAGGATCAATGCAATCAACGCCTACCACCACCACTAAAAAAATCCTTAAAAAAAATGTTAACTAAAAAAATACTTTCTAAATTTAGGATGTAATAGGTATTGAGAAGATGTGAATTGAAGAGTCAGCGTAGCACTACTTCCAGGACACTTTTATTATGGCAGTGCTCAGCTACTTATCAAAACACCAGATAAACAGATGAGAACAGAAAACATTTAAATACTAGCCTAGTGCTGCTCTTCAAGCTACCAGTCATGCTCTGAGAATAACCTCCCAACTTCACCATTGCTTTCTTTGAGACCCACGTCCTCACTCTCGCCAATGTTCCCAAACTGACTCTTGTGTTTTCTCTTGAGCGTGCTGAAATCATACAGAGCAATCCCTTGCCAACCTTGGAAGAGTTACTGGTAACGGGAACACAGGTCTCACTTTGAGCTAGGTTGATATTTTCATTTAGTCTGCACACACGTGTATATTTTGAGCTGTCCCTTTGTCTTTGCCCAGCCTGATGGATTACCTAGGATTAAAACAATGCCATGGTCAGCGTAGTCTTTCTTTCTGCTCTCAGCCTGCTGGAGCTGCTTTTTGGAGAGAAAGAGTCACAAAACATCCTGGTACTCTTATAAAGGTAAATGCTCCTTGGCCAGTGGAAGAACAATAGACAGTTTTCCATTACATTCATATGATGTCTGTAAGTTATTAAAAATGCTCTAAGGCATGCAAGTCCCAGGAGAAGTGCCAATTGAAGGGAATATCATTTATATTGTGCCTATTTAAAATATGTTCAAAGAGCATTAAAGTTGAATAGCCAGTGTTTCAGACAGGATTCACATATTAGGGAATGCCAGATGAAAGGCTATCTATCTACCTAAATTTGATATGTATCTGTATGTCCTTGGCTCCTCAATCATGCATTATTTTCCACTTCACAGAACATCATCTGGACCTTATGAGGAGCCTTTAGACCACCAACAAAAAATGGTTAGTCTTTAAACAGGTATAAACACTCTTTGCCAGTTGCAAGGCAGGCTATGGAACAAGAGTGAAATGCAGGTCAGTTCTCATCCATCTTCCAGGAAGAGGTTGATCTGCTCTCTACAGCCTCTATTAGCTAATAAAGCCAGCCACGTTGATTTGGCACATTCATTCTGAAATGCATTATGCATTTAAGTCTTGGTTCCTTAATATTAAAAATCAGTATTTTACTCTTTCTCCTAGAGCCCTGTTAGACTGATCTAGCTCTCTCAGGTCCATGCAGTTTTACCAGAGCAAAAAGCTTATTTCAGGGTTGTCTCATCCACATCTTTGTGATTTTACCTACAGCATGATCAACTGTGACAGGGATGTCATTGGTGTGAGCAGCATATGAAATCTGTCTGTTCAATGCCAGATACTCAGATGTGCTTACTCCTGCCATTTCTTGTTCTCTTTGACCATCAGGACTTTGGACCATCCAAAAACCTTATCCTAATTTTAAAAGAAAGCTAAAGCCCTAGATGTTCTTTAATTGCTTTTCATTTCTCCAAACAATTTTCTGGTTATATTCACTTTCTCAGAGAAGGGGAAATTCACATCCAGGTAATGCCACCCCTTAGGAATTGGTATAGTCTGAGGGACACAAATTTCAGCAGAGAATGTACGTGCACTTTCCAAACAGAAGGTTACTAAAGAATTTTATTAGACTTCTCTCCAAATCATCCTTGTGTTGAGAATAGACTCAAAGCCAAAAGGGGACTATTTAGAGAGAGACAGCTGTCATTAATTTGGTGGTTTTAATTAATGTATATCATCAAGTATCATTATCACTTAATAGCTTGATACTGTGGTCCTGTAATCAGCCATCTCTGAGTCCCGACAAGCCAGTGACCATAGCTACACCTATGTCATTTCTGAAAGCAGGCAGTCTTAGCAGATCCATAGATCTTTGTGTGGCTGTATAGAACACACAGCTGGAAACCGAGAAAAGCCTTTAAAATGTCCTACTGTACATTTTCTCCAGTTAAAGTGAAGGGAAATGAAATATTCATATGATATGAAACTTCCTAGGCTGGAAATAGGGTTTCTCTTGCCAAAGGAAGCAAGCACCTTCTATAGAATATTTTGCTTGCCAGAAATATGGAATAAGCATTACCTGACTTCTTAAAATCACCCTTTTATTTGATTTCTTACCAGACTGAAGTGAAATGTGAACTGTAGCTTTAAGGCCTCTCCCAGACTTAATAAGCTCCAGGTGTACTTGGAGCAGTTAATTGCTTCTGAAGGGAGCTAAGAGAATATTGTTCCAAGAGCCTGTTATTTCTGAAAAGACACTAAGATCAGGGTTTGCTGCCTCAGTGAGTTCCTATGGTGAAAGTTATTCATGTGCAGGAGCTATCAGGCTTGAAAGAAAGAGCTTTTATGGAGAACCTCTTTGTGGAAGGATAAATGCACTGAAGATTCTCTACAGAAGGCTATTTGAATTACATGCATCTTAAACAGTGTACGTTGAACTAAATCCCTCCGAATTTTGTGGAAATGGGCCCAAAGTGTGAAGCTGGGCTCATGATCCCGGTTTCCTCCTAATAGAGAGGGCTAAATTCAGTTTTTACATAAGGCTCCTCTCCAATTCTAATAACAGTGAACTCTAGATGGCTCTTTTGACAACTGAACTGAAATTTCTTGGTGTAACTGACTTTCTTTTGAGAAAAATAAAACCTTCCCTGACAGTAATTCTGAAGCTCTATCATATTCTGACACAGTTTCTATTTTTCCAACACTGTACAATTAAAAATGCATTTGGAGTATTTATGGTAATTAGTAATAACAAGATATACATGAAGAAAAAATCTTCAAGATCAATTCCCTCCTTTCTAGCTTCCACATTATCACATCCTGATAACTAGCAACGTATTGCAGCGAGAGATACCATAGGTACTTAGTTATGCTCTTGCAATTTTTTGTGACTATCGTGTTTAAAGTGTGGAGGGGTTAATACAAAAAAAATAACTTTGACAAGCGCTTCTCTCCAGGGACACAGATTTTTAGTAAGTCACGTTGAATTATGAAACATACATATCATGTGGATTTGTAAAGAAGAGCTACCTTGTGACTGAGACACTATGCTACAATTTCTAAGGTGCAGGCTTAGTTCATCTCTTTCGATTTTCCATTGTGGCCCTGGATAAGTCATCACATTTTTCAGTCTAATCTTGTTCTTGGAAGAAACTTATCTATTGGGATTGAAATTTTCCAAAAATTCAGTCTGTATGGGAAATTTTAGAACAGATGTTTCAGGCTTGGCAAAATTACAAGTGAAGAAAACGGATTTTTATTTGGGGAAGAATGAAGCAATTTTAATGATTGATGAGCTCGCTCTATTTGAGTGTAAACAGGTTGCACATGAATAACTTTTAAAAAAATAACTGACTGACTTTGCCTAATTTTTTACATCCCACATACTTATCCTTACACTTCCGTCTTTATTTTTCTGCACTAGGTTCTTTACTTATAATTTCAAGATCTCTAACACTTTCAGAAGACATCAAAATGTCATCTTCAAATCTGGCATGACTCAAGTACTATAATATTTGTGTCATTTTCTTCTTATTTAAACTTCCTAAAGACCTTTTCCAGGCATGAGGTGAAAAATTTCAATGAGACACTATCTCCATATCTAGCTATACTTCAACTCAATTTCTTCACTCTTCTTGTCATGCTAAACTTAAACATTTCTGTCCTAATAATATAGCTGTGTTTCTGGGTTATTATATATATGGCCCTTCTACACCTTTCCTTTCCACAGCTTTCAACACTACTTGAATTTCCATCAAGTCAGAAATCTGTTCATAATTCCAGGAAGGTATACACAATCTCATGTTTTTTCTGGCACTCTTTCTCAGGGGTTATTCATTGTTTGCAGGTGATTGGTGGCTGAGACGTTATTTCTAAATCCAGGCTACCCTTGAGCATGATTAGAGTGTCATTAAATATTTTTTAATGTACATAAAGTGCTGGCTATAAACCCCAACCATCTGGCATTGCTGTGTCCTGGTGGTTGGTAAGACAGTAAAAGAATACATTCAACCCATTTTGCCCCTAGAACAACAATAATAATCCAACAGAAACCCCGGATTTGTTTGCCAGAGAAGGAGCATTTCAATGCTGCTGAATATTATTGTAAAATCATTATTATTATGCAGTATAAATATAGCTGTATCTTGGAATGCCTCAGTATCAAGATTTCAGACACGCTCTGTAGTATCAGTAGTTTAAGGCACACTCTACTGTCAAATGATATTACAGTTAAGAATCTGGAACACTTTGGATTTCCAGGAAATTCCTAAAAAGCCTCATTCTTTGTTTATTTGGTTTTACAACTAGAAAAGTGTGAATATGTTCAAGATGCAGGCAGAGCGTGCTTGACAAGGAGGAGTGTGAAGATGGAGGGGACATGCTGGGACGTCACAGCAAAGCAGCCATGCCACTGTACATGTCATACCTAAGGGCAGTAAATGTGGGGAGAGGGCCTACAACCCCCTTACTCCCTCCTCCCTTAACTTCACTGTAAATATATTTAAACTTGAGGGCCTCACCTAACTTAGACATCTCTTTATCTCTTTTGTTTTGATCTCAAAGAAAAATTCTTTAAGTGCTTCCTCCAGAACAGGTATAAGGAAGTCAATAAGTGATACTATACTTTAAAAAAACCCAACCAAACAAACAACAAAAACCCCCAACCAACCAACCAAAAAAAACCACCAAAAAAATCCCACCAGTTTTCTATCATACCTTAAAGTGCTGTTCCACATCATAAATTGCCTTCCTCAGAACCTAAATAAGATCTGGTCTTCCTGCGTTTCCTGTAAACTGGTCTGTTTGGACTATTTCAGACCAAGGCAACAAGCCGGTATGAAGAACCACTTTGGAGAACACCAAGTACCAGATCCCCTGCTCATATGAGTAAACTTTACTTTAAACATCCTTCCAATTGCAGTTTTGGCACTGCATCTCACAGAGAGATAAAATCCTCACAAATAATTTGTTTTCAAATTGTTTAAGTTGCATAACCCAAACTTTAAATTCTCCCCAAAACCAAATAGGAGTCAGAAACCAATTAATCTCCTGCTTTACTTAACAACTTGATTTAAAGTGTATCTCCCCATAGAGTCTCTGAAACACTCCATAGCTGAGTTGATGAGAGCATGGATTTCGGTAACATCTGAAACAAAACAAGACACGTTGCCATTTCAGGAACTCAGCAACATGGACAACCATCCTGGCACTTTTAATTTAATTGACAAGTATTGTGCCCTTTCTAGAGTCCTTATACCCTCACATTACGACAGTAGGTTGAAATCTTAGGATGCGGCAGCTCTGTCCTCGTCATAGGATTTCTTAGTATCTCTAAAATTATGCCATCTCAAATTAGTCATGAAGCCATGAATGTGCCACCCAGGAGAATTATTTTTTTTTTTAGATAGTCGTCTTGTTCTACTAAGATATTTTAAGCCCTCCAGCAAATTATTCAAAAAATCTCATTGCCTTTCCATTCTGCCTAGGCTGTATTTAAATGCAAGTAACTGAACTGAGGCAAAACGGTGTGCCCAGTGGAGTCAGGCTATGACTTCTAGCAACAGCACTGACCAGATGTGTTACAGGAATTTTACAATATAATGTTTGAAACGTATGTTACTATTCAACCTGCTCTGTCAACGCTCGAATCCCGCTGTACACTGTCTGCTCCGATCATGAATCTTTTTTCTACGTGTCCTGTAGTGGGAACGGCAAGCAAATGAACACTGTCTGTGATGCTAATGCTATCGCACACATAATAAAGGACAGTCTGTTTGCCGAGTTGGATGGGGTAATAGCCTTCGCACAGCACAAGAGGCAGGTTCAGAAACTGGTTTACAGTGGTACAATTTGTAATGTTGCCATTTCCATCCATGGCAGTGGCTAGTAACACTTTGGGATTCCCTATGTGTTACCAGGGCGTGTGACTAAGAATGGAAATCTTTGGGCTGAGGTGGTTCATGGGCATTTCTTACCATTCTCCTTCCATTCCAGGGTGCATGAAGTACAAATAAGGGCTATTTAATAGTCACGGAGATTGAAGAGTTATGCTTTCAAACAAACAACAGAAATCTATTTTCCATAATAGAAACCGCATCCTAAAACCCAGTACGAAAAGGCTGATTCAGTACTAATATTTTTTACCAGTTTGTTGACATAGAAGGTACACTGAAAATATATAGCTTCCAGTTCCAAATTTGGCTGTTGTCCAGTTTACAGGTCTGACTACTAACTGTCTATTCCAATACCAGTTCTGTAGTTATCCAATTAGGTAGAGCTGGGAAACACACATCAGACATTCACATCCACATCTGTATGTGACAGACAGAACTTCTGATAGTCAGTGAAGCACATGGAAAGTGGCTGATTAAATTCTTCCATCTGAATTTGTAGGCTGAAAATCTGATCTCAAGTTTTTCCACTCTTTCTAAAATCTGACAGTTCGACATCCACCTCCCCAACTTCAACTGATTCTTAATGTGATTTAGAATGACATGAGGCTGCATTTTTACTCGATGAAATGTGCACTGTAATTTGTTCTAAATGTTAAAGGAGGAAGATTAGTTAGATTTCTATATTAATAACCACTCAAACTAAGCAAAAAAATCAGTGACTTCTACCTGTTTAGACTTAGGTAAAACATGGAAGGATTTTTTTCCTATAATAAAAGCATTATAATTAATCTTTCTTTTAACAAAAGTTAAATTAATAAGCATAATTAATACAAATCAGCTTTCATATGTCTTGTTATGAGAATGTACACCCCAATCCTCTTATTGTTTTTGTTGAGGAAAAGCGAGGAATCCTTTAAGAGGATTAATACATGCAATGTGCTTTTAAATGATAAAAAAACACAACATTTGAAACATTTCTGAGCAGAAAGCACTTAATAAAATCTATTAGAAGTAGTAACAAAATATTCAAAAAGTCAATTTGTAAAGCATTTACTTATATTTCCTATGTGCAAATCATTTTGTATGGACTACAAGGATCAGAGAATGAAGTGTCAGCAAATAACTTCTGAAATACAAGATACCCTTGTAGTTAAATATTTCATTTCTGCATGAGTGGTCGTGAACATCTATGGATTTACCAGCCTTTTGTAGCCTATATAGCAGGATAATATGAGAATACCTTCTACAAGTGAAATTGAATTTTAAGATATTCAGATAAAGTGGGTCAGAATAGTATGGAATTATCAACAAACTTAAAACACTTCATGTCAATTTTTATTACATTCAGTAGAACAGAGCTCTCAAAAATGATATAATCTAACCTTTTCAATAATAAAAAAAGAATACTCCTTCTTTAAAAATCTGATCTCACAAGTATTTTTCTTTAGGGAAATACAGCTCATCTCAGAAATATCCCTCTCTTCCTTTCACTGTCATTTATCATTGAATTCAACTGAATCTCTTTCACTGAGACTTTATAATTTCATCTTTAATACCCCCCACTAATCTCCCTCATGGTGGCCTTCAGCCAACAAATGTTCTTTACATTACAATACCCTCATTTATTCAATTCCCAAGAAACAGATCTGTGAAAGGGTTAACCATTTGATTGTCAAAAGCTTTGGGTTCTGCTGAGCTACTAAATTTCATGTGCACTTATTACCCAGGTTAGGTTCAAGCCATTGCTGGGCTGGCACAGCGTTTGCCTAACAGGGATAGACCCCTGTAGGGAAAACTAGACAATTAGATGATACTCTGCACACCTAGCATTTATTCAGCCTAAGCCGTACTGGTATAAACTCAAAGGTAAACCATCTTTCCCTGATTACTCACTGGGAGTGCCAGTTCCACAATAAGGGGTTACAACTAAATCTAAATTAGAGGAATGAAATTAGTTTACCAGCTCACAGCTCCTGCTGCCCCTCCATGCAATACCAGGACGACATTGTACTTCGCTTCAAAAAGGGGGTGGGGAGAAATCCTTTCCGTCTTAGATGGGTAATAGGAAGAGACTTACTTTTCACCATTTATTTTCTCAAAAGGAAATTACCTACCAAACAAGCAGATGCAATATCACAGGGGCTGAAGTGACAACAGCAATGTATTTGTCTCCTGCTCAGTCTTCCCACTTTCAGTATGTTTATCTGACAGCTATTAGGTGAAACTCAGTCTCTCTACCAAGTGACCTGCATTTCATATAAATAATTAAGCATTCGTTGGAACAGGTACATGAATATAAGTTTCCTGTGTTCCGAGAGAATGTCCTTGCTTCCTCCCCCCCCTTAACCTTTCTCCTAATTCACATTTAGTTATTTAATACAGCATTTAATAGCCTTAACAGGAAATATTGAGGAAGCTCTGCCTCCTTTTCGAGAATCCTGGTGATTAGGACATTCCTACATTAGATGTGGAGGATTTGGCTTCCGATCCCCGTTTCAAATTACACTAATTGGAGCATCTTAAGGAGGTCCTGCCCTGTATATTGAGACACATGCCAAGTCGGTGTCTCTTTCCAGCTATTTTCTGTTACAGTGTCCAATTCCTGTAAGGCCTGAGAACACTTCTGAGGTTTGAACATGTGTCTTGGACTCAAGCTAGAGAATTTTGTTGTTGGTATTTAGGCAGGTGGGAAGTCTGGACTCAGGAGCATCAGCACCCCACCCTGCTCACTAGCTGAAACTTAAGTACTTGCACAGCTAGCGAACAGCTAGCTGGGATGAGGATCCACATAGAGAAATATTTTGCACTATGAAGAGGATTCAAGTAGGCAGGTGCCTCGCTCTCCCTATTTCTTTCATCCAAAGACAGGTCTTCATAATTGGCCACCCACAGCCAAATGGAAAAAAAATGGGTGTTACTTTTATCTTCCTGAAGAAACAGTCTGAAAAATGTTCTTAACTCCCTTGCAAAGTCTTTTTACTGAGTTTCTGATGATCTTGTACTTTGAAATAGGAAAAAAAAAAAAAAAGCATCCTGTGGTTTATTTGCCAGTCTATATCATGGTATTATGAAAACCTGAGTACACTGTCCAATTTTACTGGAACAGAAGAAATGATCCAATCACTGGGAAATACAAGGGATAAAGTTCAGGCATTATAACATCCCATTCTGTGAGAACAAGGGCATATCCCACCCATTCATTCAGTGAAAATGAAGCAGCCATAATGGAGGAAAAGGATAAAATTTCCTTTCTTGTACCAAGAGAGACTGGGTGCGTTCTGGGCATAAAGAAAACTGCTACTTGTGATACCAAATGGCAGATAAAGGTTGTTTGATTGCACGGAAGAGGGACTAACAGCTTTTCCAATCTTAAAAACGGTCCTATTAGAGACAAATGAAGGAGTTCTAATCATCATTGAAACAACTCTTTTTGATTAAGTCAGACAGAAGAATCATTTAAGATATAGGAGACAATCAACCATGTTCAGATTTGAAGAGAGCATCTAACTGACATAGCACAAAACAAAAGAAAGACATTCAAATAATTTTATTTATGAAATATCCCTTACTTATTAAACGCACATTCATATGAAACCACAGCATAATAATAATTGATATTTAGGCCAAGATGGGTAGGAATGAATATCTTTATAATATAGATGAGATGGTGAGTTAATTAAGACAGAGAGGAGGGAAATGATCTAGTTAAGGTCATACAGAAAGCCAGTGAAAATAGTAGGAAGAAGCACCAGATGTCCTGTTTCTGAAAGCTCTGTTATAACTATTAGATCAGTAATTCCCAGTCTGGCAGCCCGTAAGGTCTTCTGGCGTGCTTCATGCCAGTATATATTAAAAAGCTAAAACCAAAGCCAACAGCAAAACGTTGCCCACGGCGTGTTACTTGCTTACTATTTGGCTGATAAATGGAGCCAGTTAGAGGCCACCGATGAAACTGCCTAATTCTGCTTTACACGTTGCATGTGTAGAGTCAGGTTTTGTCCAGTCTGTAAATCTGTCTCTTTTGACTTGTTAGAGAAAAATGAAAGGCATAAAACACTGCCAGCAATGATGCAGCAAAAGGAGGCAGCCACTGCCATAGTAAGAGAGCGGCCGCAGTCGCGTGCGTGGGCACCGCGGTGCTGAGGGGTGGCAGCACCCACCAGCTCCAGTTCCAGCATCCACCACCTCCAGCTCCAGCTCCCACCACGCCTGGTCCAGCAGCGGAGGGTCACTACTCTAACCCAGGCACCGCTTGCGTATGACAAGCAAGTTACTCACAGACTGTCAAATAAATACGGGCCAAATACAAGTTAAATTGAAGCAAATATGATTGACCGCTGCACGCTCTAAATACTATTTCATGCTAACTTACATTTTTCAGCCTGATTCTTCGCATGTTTTGCGGTGCCACTGCATTAACATAGCTAAACATACAGTACAGGCTTTTCCTTTAGAACTTTTTTTTTTTTTTTTTTTTCCAAACTTGATTGTTGCAGTCACCACAGAAATACTAATCGAAATTCATTGCAAGAGGACATAGCTAAAGAGATGTAAAAGTGCTTCTCTCTGAAGCTATTCATTGAATGTTCTTGATATGTGAAATGAAGTACCACATCACATCGTAGTAACTTTGTTCTGTAGATTGCCATCTCTCCCAGAAATCATGGGTAACGGAAGTTTTAATGTTCTTTCAGTCACATGAATGCACATTTCTTTAATTTTTGCTATTTAAAATGACTGTGAGTTATACATTTTGAGAGCAGGCTAGAGTACCAAGACATATTAGGAAAATAACTACACTTTTGGCTTTCTGTTGACCATAAACATGAGAAAAAAGTTAAACTCGGAGAAGACGATATTTCAATTATGGCTAATACAGAGGAGTTTAAAATACAGGCAACACATTGTCTTTATAGAGAGAGAGATTTGATTTTTAGAATAATACAGGTTTGAAACAATACAAGTTATCCACAAACTTAATCTTTCAGATTGTTTTTTCTTACCGGAGTATCTAACCAGAAACGTTTTAAGGAAAAACAACTTTAATAAGGCTACTGTATGTCTGGTTTTCCCTGATCTTGGTGATTTTCCTACCATAAGTTTTGCTTGCGCAGGATTCATCCTATTTCATCCAAGATTCCAAATGCCTGGTAATATCAAAGGGGTTGAGAGGTCTTAGGGAATCCTAATAGCCTAATGCAATCACATAGCTGTACATCCACATTCAGAGGAGAATAAACCAGGCTCACTGCAGGTAAGATAACCTGATCATGGATCTGTATGTCCATGGGAAAAAAAATTCCCCCCAAAAGATTGCTATCCTATGCCCAAGTGTCTAAACATTGCCCCAAATGCTGTCCTGAAACTCAGATCTTCTAGGGATTTTTTCCCCTCGCATGACAGACATACTGCTTATTTGCCTCTGGGAGTTCACCCACATTACCTTGCCAATACGCCTTAAATCTGAACTGGAGGCAGACTTGTTTAGCCCCTAAGTTCATTCATTTTAATATCTTTCCACTGACACTGCAGATAATAGGTGGCAATCAGACAAAAAGCAGTAATAGGCTGTCCACATGATGTGGACAGTAGCATAGGAAGAAACTAATAACAAAGATTGATATTTGTTTCATATAGTCACCCAATGGTTCTTTCTTTTAAGATAAATGCAGTATAAACCATTCTCGGTTTCTGAATCATCCTTTCGCTTTGACAATAGGTATTTTATATGAGATGAAAGACAGTAATAATGAAGAACCCTGAGAAAAATGTATTTGCCCCTCATACCGGTTCTGCCCTCCAAATATTAACGGAATATTAACAAGTAATTGAAATTATCTAAATTAAAGTGTATTTCCAGTTATCTGAGAATAAGCTTGAGACTACCAATAGGTTTGTTTTCCTCATTTACATGGAAAATTCTACTTTTGCCTGTATATACTACCACAGTTCCTTGGGAAGTGCCTTATATACATTCTTGATATTCTGATAAGTGAATGTTGTATATGAGGGCAACTCCCTTTTCATATGTTTTAAACTGTCTGCATTTTGAGTCCATTCTGTTCTCATCTATCAGGAACTATTTAAAAATGCTTATAGCACAAAAAATTGTCACTGAAATGATGCCAGCAGGTGGAGGATGAATGCTTCCAATGCTTTCAAAAACAATCAGTCATTAGATTTAATATTAGAGCATACGCATTTAATACTAGAGCAGGGTGGGGGCGGGGGGGAAGATGGCAAATGTGGACTTTTCACTGAATTTCTACCTGGTTTACTTACAAAGACAGAAGGTCAGGTCTGAAAAGTACTGAAAATATGCCAGAAGTGCACAAAAGATGTCATGATGTGAAAGTCCAAGTTTCAGTTACCTGTGTATCCAATTTTAGCACTTTATATATGTATTTTATATATATATATATATATGTGTGTGTGTGTGTCCGGCCTTTCATATATTAAAAGATGTGTCCTGGTGATTTACTTTCAGGCATCTGAAATATACAATAAAATAGTACAGAAGACATAAAACGATTCAAAATGGGATCGGAGCAAGTGTTTCACAAGGAGTGAAACAATGGAGCAAGTGCTGGAGATAGATAAGGAATTATACTTGGCAAGTCAGACACAGACAGAAACTGTTCACAAGATCTCCAAGGAACAGTCTGTGCCTGTCAGAAGCACGGAATCTACATTTTGTTAGGTTAGATATCTTCGACATCCAAAGAAATAAATGTTCCCATATCCTTTTCAAATGAGTCCCAGGTTGACCCAATTTGCATGGAAATGTTTACACCTCCTTCAAGGTAAATCATCTAAACTTAGTTTTTACTGCATTGAAAGGAAAAGTAATTTATCATTTCCCTATTTACAGTACTGGACTATTTACAGCCAAATATAACAAAGACTTAACCAGCTCAAATCTTTTGCACTAAAAGCGACATGCAGACATAGTCCCTGTTATGAGATTTTTCACTTGCTTCCAATAAAAGAAATCAGCTTTTTAAACTACCACTAGGCACAGGAGAGTTAATAGGGTTGTGGCCCAGCTGCGTGAAGGAGCAACATCCCCGTATTTTGGTGTCAAAGAGCCAGCACAAGGGCTGGCTCTCACTGCCTCAAGTATGCAATCTGCGAGGAATAGCCTTGGTCATAGCTTTATGATACCTACCGCGGGATCCACTGGTTATTTGATTAGTGCCTAAGGACGAGTACCGATGACACCACTTCCAGCATCTTTCCAACCACCTGCAGGACTCACTAGCAAGTCCAGGCTCAGCGAGACCACCAGGACCACTGGGGGTTCAGGGGCTGTCTTCTGGGAAGGGCCAGCACTGCCAGTTTGTTTGAAATTGAGACATCGTCAATCATTGCCATAGTTGTCTGAAGCGCATCAGTAGCATCACCAACAGGGGTGATGGAAGTTTAAATAAAAGGCACAAAACACAGCTTAGTGTAAGCGTGTGGGTCCATGGGATATTAATGCAGCATTGTGTTTGTATGGCGTCTAACGAGATTTGTCGCTGTAGTCGTTTTCTTGCAGTACTCAGCCATGCAGCGGGAAATAGCTGGCAATACCGATATAAGTGTCGAGGGGAGCGTGATAAAGCTTTCAGGACCCGGCGGCAACGTTAGATTTCCCAACGCACGTGCCGTGGCTCCGATTCTGCCTTCGCACGTTCGGAAGAAACTCCCGCTGCTCTCCCGAGCCTCAGACGGAGCCGGGTGAGAGGTGCGCAAGAGGAACGTGAACTCGGTGCGGCGTTACCGCGCAGCGGCCGCACCGCTGCTTCCCACGCCGTGACGCCGCGGGGCGGGATGGAGCTGGGGGACGGCGGCGGGACCAGGCGCGCGCAGGCAGCGGTGCTGTCGCTGCCCCGTCCGCGGCGGAGCCGCTCTGCTGCTCCGACGGTCTGCCTGGGACGCCGCCCGCTCTGCTCACGCGCGCGAGCGTCGCGGCCTCCGGCCCGAAAGTCCTCCGCGGGAACGGGAGGCGCAGCCCTGTGGCACGGCTTCCAGTGTGAGATTTTTTTTTGCCTCTGGGGGCAAGACCACCTCTGCGTTCGAAAAGAACCAGGAACTCCTTCCTAGCCAGACAGGCACGAAAATATGAACGTGTGGACGTATGTGTAAACACAGATGAGTTAGCTTTGACGTTCAGAGTTCCTTAATTCAGGGGAGCCCTTGCTCGCAAGCATTTTGAGCCACAAAAGCCAGCCCTGATAACTTTATTTGCTCATCGTTTAGTAATTATATATTTCAGTCACCCAAAGATGTTCAAATGCTGGAAACTGGAAAGAAGTATCAGACATTTTTATAAGTACAGTGACTGATTCCATGATTTATTCATGAGGTTATAAGGTACTGTTGGGTTTAGCAATCACTCCATAAATAGGGCAATAAAAGCACAGACCAACACCTTTCACTTACCCTAGTAAGTAACTTCATGGTCAGATTTGTATGGTATACTGAGCAGAAAGTCATTTTCTATCAGATAATGAAAATATTTAGAAAACCTCTAGAGCAGCGAGGGCTATAGAACTCCTAAAACCGTAATTGTTTTACGCCATTATTAGAAATGAAAATATTGGGAAATTACTGAAGTTTCCCAGTAAATAGGGTGTTACACCAAAATAACCCTCAGGCTGCTAAGAAAAGGCTTTTTGAAGTGCATGAAAAAGAGAGTGGTTACTTTTTCACCTGTCTTCTTCTACCGCATAACAATAACAATATCCTTGTTGTCATAAATCTTCTTTTATAAGCAAAGTGGCTATCATTCAGAGTACAGTGTATTTTATATAATTCAAAACCAGAAAAAAGTTAAAATAATTAACAAATGTAGTTGTGTAAGGATCACCAAATGCCACCACATGTGCTCTGCAATAACTCTTTAGCGTATCAACTCAACTCTAAAAAAGTTAGAGACAAATGATAACATTCATTATTTAAAAAAAAATAAACTATTTGAGTTTTCTTAAAAGTTGGGCCTGTTCTAAGCTAATATTTTTATTCAATGTGTTGGAGAAATATCTTTTCTCCGAGATGAGACCTGGGTCTAAATCTTTCTCCCCCACGTAGAAAAGGGAGCAGCATGCATGAGATGTGTGGTTCTGATTTTGAAGAGTTTGTGTGGACTCTGCTTGATCAGCAGCTGAGGCATCTCCCGGGAAAACCTGGGGAGGCTCGAGTGACAGCAACAGTTACGCTGGCTAATGTAATCCCACCAAACTGCTTTAAATGATTTGCATTCACTACACATTAGAAACCTATAAAGAACCAGATTTTATCCTGTGACCAAAAGTACAATAGAAACTCCAGCTCTCAAAGAACCCCAAAAAGCCTAGAGGAAATCAGAAAAGTATATTAACACAACTAAGGTGTTCTTAAATCAGCTGAAAAACAAGCTTCTGAATTTCTATACTCTACTCCAGTCTACTAAAAATATATACTCACAAAGTCTGCTAAACCTTTCTTAACAGATTCAGCTCAACGACTAAATGTAATATTCATGTCACATAATGGAAGCTGTCCAACATTATTAAAAACAAATATACTTTGTAATAATTTATTTTACCAGTGCATTAGATCACATAGCTTGTTTTTCATGCAGTATTTCTGTATATTTTTGAAATGTTGTCATAAAGTTAAATTACTTATAAAGCATGAGTACGTGGCATTAAAATAACTGGTAAATTGACAAGAAGGTACATTAATGACTGCAAATCCTGTTTAGGTGGTGTGGTTCAGTTAAGCCCAGGCAACAAGGCAGAGTTAGGCCTGGTAAGTCATCACAGCCTTCACAAGATTTGGCTTCCCAAGGACAACTGGATTGGCTTTTGAATACAGGAAGGAATTATTTAGTCTGCATTTACTTACTTTATTTTTTTTTGGGGGGGGGGGGGGGTGTGAAAGCAGTGATCCCACCTGCATTTAAAGCAATGATAGTGGCACAATACCAACACCAGCTATCTTGTACCGTGTATATCTGGGGAGCAAGAGGCTTTCACTGAGAACACCAGCTTGGCTAGGTAAAGCCAGGTAGATTTCTAGTTGCAACTAGCCAAGGTACTTTAATGGGTGTAAAATAGTCTCAGTGATGAGATCCAGTGCGATTCCAGGGCTAAGGAGTAATCTTAACGAAAGAACAAAATGGGTGTAAGTTGGTGGTTCTCAAACTATCACCAAGGGCTAGACTTGCTCTCGGCCATGTTGAGCAACAGACTTATGTGAATAAACCCTGCAAAAAATGTTTTTCTTTTTAAAATGTGGCACTTCAAGATCTCTGCCTGCTAGAACAGCTCCTTCTCCCAAATAAACAAACCGGCAGTTAAGTTCATGCTCAACTACTGCCTTCCAAATCTTTCTTCCAGCAATAAGAAATTTTTCATATGCCAAACACCTTCCTAATTCTCAGACAAATCATTAGCAATGTGAACTGTTTTACAACAGGTAAAACTAAGGAGGTTACACATGATTAGCCTAAAACCACAAAGGCAGCCTGTGTCTGAGCAGAATATAGAGCTGAGCCAAATAAAATAATTGCTGGTCCTGCTACCTGACTGCCTTCAGAAGCCAGTCAGCTTTGTGCTGGGATGGGAGAAAGTTACCGCTAACACTGTATGTTCAAACATATTTATATACTTTATAATATTATGCCAAAAGTAGTTCAGTCAGCTTTTAGGAGCCCGTTTGGGAATTTTTCCACTATTGTTGGCCGCATCTGCACTTCCTGTTTTTACGGATGATTCATTTCAGGAAGTGCTGAGGCCACAAAAAAAATACACAAATTCATCATAATAAACCAAACCCAACCAAAGCTATGTTTTTCATGTAAAACCAAAGCACAATCTCATGACCTTGCAGAAAAAGCTTGAATTTTGTGAAATTTCAAGAATTATTTTCAGCCTTTTTCAGCATCTCACCATTTCCTCTGTTTCTCAGCTACAAAGTTTGGCTCTAAACTTGCAGAGTTTAAAAGAGCAGATTAAAAAGGTGGGAAAGATAAGGTTATTACGCACAGTGAAAAAGAAACTCACTGCTCTGCACCAGCTTTTTTCCATCAGTCAAAAAAATATAACTACAAATCATTCATTTACAGCAAATTAATTTGCGCAAGGACTTTGCAAAGTAAAATATAGTTGCACTGTCTATAGCTGCAGTATACTTAATTTCACATAAAATAATCTACTCCTATATCAGTAGCCTGATGCAAATTCCATGAGAATGTCAAAGCTGTGCTTTGTTAATATAGTTGGGCTTTCTTCCTGAAATAGATTTAGAAAGAGTCAAAGATTTCTTTCCTTGTCTGATCAGGTCTGTAATGTTACAACATCCCCAGTGTGCTCACGTCTCAGGTATAAACTGTTCTGCCGGCTTTTTTTTTCAAGGCAACTAACAAAAATTATCATTATTTTGGCTACTTACTAACCTTTTAACTGTTGCCCTAACTACATGCTCACCAGCATCTCTCTCATAAAACTTCTGTAAGAAATCACAGAAATGCTGAAAAAATTATTTTTCAGTAGAACTGCTAAGCTTTTGCCTCGTTTTTGATTAATTTCATGCCTGACTCAGTCAGAGATTAGGCCCTGACACAGGTTATAATTAAATATTGAAATCATGAAGTGCAAGAATGTTTAATTTTTAAAATATGAGTTTTAATTTACCTCATACAGAGAATAGCTCTGGTCACCTGCAGAGATGCATTACACACTACATTGCCTAATGTAGGATGCCTGAATAAGGCTGAGCATACAGTTAAAGTAAACTAATGCAATTTACTGAACAGCAGTCAAATATTTATCCAGTTGATGAAGCAGACTTTATGTGAAACTCAGACAATAATTAAAGAGAAGCCTTGCTTAAAACATGCTTATTCCAGTTTTCACAAATATGTTATACCAAAGCAGCATCTTCCTTTTCTCAAATATTGATGTTCTCCTAACACATTATACAGTGAGCTTGTCCTTGGCATTCTCTTGACTATTTAATGAATACATTTCCTGGCATTTGCCTTATCTTTGTTATGTTGTTCTTTGGAGAGCTAAAACTATTAGTTAGCCCTTGACAGAAAAACATCAGAGCAAGCTGGTAAAAGGTCTTACAGTATCAGAGTTATTAACATGGTATTTGATTAAACCATAGAAAGATGGGGAATAGATACTACAGAATATGTCCCCTGTACTTAGACTTTCACAGCTTTGGATGTTTTTTCATAGAACTTTCACTTTTTTTTTTTGGTCATTTTATCTGAGCAATAGTCTGAATAGCCGCAGGCTGAATACTAATCCTACGATTATTTTGTAGTGCTGTATCTCTATCATTCCAAATAGAATTGAATGTGTCAGATATTTCCAGTTCTTCAGAACAAATATTTTTGCTTCAAGTTTCAGTTTTCATAGTAAACAAAATTTTAAAGTCCTTTTATACCAACAACCTGAAATACATGTTGAGGAGATTCATGTTTTACCTTTTGTTCTATACCGTGTAAACAGCATACAGACATTTATAAAACTGTAAATGGTCTCAATTTTTAATTTATAACTTTAAAGTTTGTGTTCTGCATAATTTACAAGCATTATTAAATCTTCACATTTCAAAGCACTATCAGGAAGCCTTGAGTAATTGTTCATCAGAAACACCTAATACCGATCACAGTAATAGAGGAGACTGAGTTTTGACCTGATCTATATTCCCAAAATAGATGGAAACATATTTCCATAATAATCTACTGACCAGCAGGTAGTGAAGAAGAGGTACTCGGAGGTACTCATTGGCTATGAACAGTCATTAGGAAATCCCCAAATTTTTCAGTAATACAAAGCTGAAGCAGCATTGATGTCCATCCCCTTCAAAATACACCGTATTTCAAAATACACCCTACAAATGACACTTAATCCAAACACCGCTATTTTTTGCGACACAGCTGGATAATTCAACACAAAGTGACTGTGTGAGGTTTCTCCTACACTGAAGCAGCATTTTTGTTTTGACAGCTTTTTGTACTTTGATAATGTCACACGTGCAAACAGCCCCTGCATCTGGAAGGCTAATGTTGCATTTTTAAGAAATCAGGATTATCTTATCCAGATCAGAAAGGCAATAGAGACAAATGCCAACACCACCAAGTTAGATCATCAGAAAAGCTCTTGAGCAAGAGCTTAACTGGCATAAAATACCATGACTACTTCACCGGAGCTGTGCCAGTATACATCAGCTGGAGTTCTGGCCCAATATTTAGAAGCTGCATCCAGGCACACTTCATTTTCCACTGCAGCCTCCAACCCAAACCAGCTACATCTGCAAGCAGCTAGCAGGCTGCCTTGCAAACTCCGTACCTGGACTATTTCCATTCTTGAATGTGCAGCATCACCTCCATCCTTGCCATGCTTAAAGCCAGTATACCACAAATAGTTACAGATTTCAGTGCAACGCTACTGTTCTTACGTGTGTTAGGGGTCAGGAAGATTTAGAGGATTTCTGCGTTTTCTGCACGTGCAAGCTCTGTGAAGTCAGAAAATGATTGAATTATTAGCAATAGGACATCACAGCAACCAGTTTGCGCTGCAGAGGATTTGGCTTTGTATTCTGTCATTCTGTTGGCAGTATTCATGTCATTGCTCAAAGCATATAGGAAAATGACAAGTCACAAAGTTTGACTACTCACCAGTAAACTCATTTGGGGATTATCAGCCAGTATTTTTTGTGGAGTAAGGCAACAATCCCACCTAACTTGTTTCCTCACACCTAAATGGTGGAGGTTGCTGTCAGCCCATCTTTCTACCTGCCTTTTCACTGATAAATGAGGAACTGAGAAAAGGCAGCTGTTTTAATTTTAAGTCAGACATTAACAAACTCAGTCCTATTCGCCAGCTTTATTACTGTTCATATGATTATGTAAAGAACCTCCTTGCTAGCCCAGGTACAACACATAGGAAGAACTGAAGCGCCAGGAGCTCGGGCGAGACCACTAGTGTTGTCATACTGTATCGGATTTTGTGGTGATTTTTACAATCTGCTGTTGTGGTCGATTTGTACAGGATCTTCAGATTTGTTATGCCATAACTTAAGGTTGGATCCAACCCTCAGATTTCCATGACTAATGTAATGTCAGAAAGGTTTGTCTTTATTACACTAATGTTTTGGGGGTTGTTTTTTTTTAAAAACAAGTGCCCGATTAAGTAATAAAATTATTGATTAAACTATGAAATATGGCAGCAAATTTAAAATTATTTTGGCTACGTATTTTATAAGTAACCACGTTTTAAAGCTTTTTAAATGCTTTTCAGTGTGGTTGGGTTTGTGTTCTTCTCCCCAAAAGGTTTCAGAGCTAGTAAAAGTATTTGAGTAACTATTGTGCACCACCAGACAGACAAAAACCTGACCTTTTAGCTGCAAGTAAAACAGGATCAGATTATAGGGCATTTGCCATTTTTTAAGAATCACTTTGGTTTGTCTGCAAACATTGTTGAATGTCTATAAACTCTGCGTCCTACTCAGCCAGCTCTATAGTGATTCACATTACATGACATCACACTGATTTTTTTCTGTTCAGCTATTTCCCGTTAAATATCCCATTTTAACATAATAAAACTTTTTAAAGGACATAAGAGTTTTATGGCCCATTTGTGTCCCAAAGTCACTGAGAACAGCCCAGTCCCTACCTCTCTGTCCATAAACACACACAGACAATCCCAGGAAATCACATAGTAGCGGATTAATCCACAAAACTTCCACTCTATATTTCTTTGTATTACAGCTATTGACCGTTTCCAAAGATCATACAGAAACTCACACTGCTGCTCCCAAAATTACTGACACCGCAAAAGATGCAATTTATTCCAGCAGGAAATATCCAACACATGCAGATGTCTTAGGTGAAAATACCCCAAAATTCTTGTCTCGAAAGCTCACATTTTTACACCTTTATACCTCCTTTGTGTATAAGTAATACTGACTTATTCTCCTTCCATTTATACCCATTTACTCCACAGATCTGAATGAGTCTAACTGGTGCAAGAGCACCTCATGCTTTACTGGCTTTCACATCATCTTAGCTATAATCCTCACACTTTGTTTGTCAAGATCTAAAATTTTATGTCAGGGAAGCTGTCACAAGATTGATTCTGTGTTGCCAAAAAAAAAACAAACCAAAAAAAACCCCCACAAAAAACACTTGAAAGGTCTAATACCCTGGCCCTCAATTGCAAGACTAATTGTACTTACTGGACCCACTCATGGGGGCTGTGGGAGTGGGTCTGAACAGATTAGGTATTGCTCCCTAAAAACCTGTACTTGCTTGGCATGCACCCACTAAGAGCAAGGCTGATTCACATGCCAGAGCAGATGCCACTAATACAGAGGGCCGTGAGTTTAGCCTGCCAGAAAGGATTCATTTTCACATTTAACCATTCGCTGCAGCAAGATACATGGGTACACACTGGCTTGTGACTGTTACAGCCCCATGCTATTTTACAGTGCATAGAATCTGTAATGGAAGAAATCATTCCACAATAAAAATTATTTAAGATGGCCTTACTTAGCCTGTATGCATCGCAGGGCATCAAATTATTTTACATGGTGCATAATGACCAGCTATTGATGTTCTCCACTCAGGCTTACCAAGTGAATGGAAAACTTCACCTATGCAAAAGGAAAGTTCATCGTGCCATACTGTACAGTGTCTTGCCTTGATGGCTACTACTGAAGATTAAATAACAGCTAATGGCTACTTAGACTAATTCCAATGTTCTTACAAGTATTTCTCTGTACCTCTAGGCATGTTTACACACATACGTGTAAACGTACACACGTGTGTATATGTGCAAATCTATACATGCAAGTACTAGTGTTGGGATCACATTAGCGTAGTGTAAATGTTTGTTTTATCTGAAATGCCACCTCAGCAGTAGAATCCTTTTGATAATTGCAGTGAACCATCATCTCACCATTCCAATGAGTACTACTCTTTAATAAATAAATAAATGAAGCTTTAGAATACTTTGTATTTCCTTCAAAGACTGATTTTTTTTTTTTTTTTAATGCAAAATTACCTCCTAAAGGAAGTGCCACTCACATAGTTTGATTTGGAGGGTATCTTCTTGATACTTTGGAAAAAAAATACTCCCTCCCCCCGAAAGCCATTCTTAATGCTGATAGATCAATTAGCTAGATTGGTTTTCCCATCTTTACATATGTGTGTGTGTAGACACAGACACCTTCTTTCATTTGAAATGTAAAAATAATGCCAAATTCTTGTTTGAAGTTGTTAGACGACAATTGCTTGTAGAACTATAACCTTACTTATGCAAATCACTAGAGTTCATGGTAAGTCTGACATTTACAGAATTAATGAACTAAATAATTAAGTGACCTGGTAAGCGAATTGGTAAACCAGAACTATTAATCTTTTAATGAATTCTTTACTATCACTTAAATAATAAATTTTTTGCATAATTTTAAAGGATTACAGTAAAGAAACATTAGAATAGAAAATCCATTATGTAAAGGAACGTTGCTTTTATAAATTTGTCATTATGTCTCTTTTTATTGAATTCATTTCTATTCAAGGTTTAGAAAAGTGGCAATTCCTGCACTGGTGACTAACAGTCCCCAACATTTTAGTGGTAAGATTTTTTTTTCTTGCTAAGACAAAAAGTCTAGGATCATTTACTGCTTCAGACAAACCACTGCCTAAAGTGAGTAATTAGCATACAACTGTAATTTAAGAAATCCCCTATTTGATGGTGTGCATCACACATGTTTCAGATTTTCAAAGCACTAGTAAGTTAACTAGGCACAGTAAATGACGTTTCTGAACCAGCTCCTCTCAGAGATATTTTTTTTCTACATATTGCTGGCTTTCACCTTTCTACCAGTTTTGTACCACATCTCTTACTTTTTTCTGTTAGAGTATCCTGAACTCAGATACTTTCTTAAACTCCAGTATACCACTATTCTTCATACGGTATCCTGAGTGGTATGTAAATTCGTCTTTCCCCATCTTCCTCTCCATCAATGTCCACAATAGAATTAGACATAGAGTGGAAATTTGGAAGTACCATATACTTCTGTAGGTACCATTTCTCCCATTCGGGACACCATTGCTGTACAGACTTGAAGTACATATTCTTTTCTACTGTACCTAGATGTCTATAGGTACCACGGGTAACATACAGTACAATACATGTGCATTTTTTTTTGCTACATAATCTGATTTGACAAGACTGCCAAAGATTTCAAGGACCTGTAAAAAAATGCTTCAACATTTGTTCCCATTTTAACATTGCAGCCACTGAAAGCAGCCAAGTAAAAACAACAGTATGTATCCAAAACTATTAAAACAACATTTTAAGTTGTTTTTTTTTTTTACAAAATTAATACTTACAATTAATTTTCAATTTGTCTCCTTTGAAAGATGCTACACAGTGTCACTTGTCTCAAGGTTACAAAACATTTCAAATTGATATTGAAATGTCATAGGGTGATAAAAGTAATAATGGAAATAATGAAATTAGCATCTGACTAGGATCTTTCTTTTGAAAAACTATCTCCATGACATTCAAAAAAGCAGAAGAGCTACTAGTTGTGAAGGCAGAAATAGCAGTTGGTGGCTCAAGAAAGAAGGAATGGGGTTCTACACCATCTCATTGGCATATGCCAGATACTCAAGCATCTTTCATTGCAATCCAGCAAGCGGATTATGTCCACACAACACCCCTGTGAGCTTTCTTTCTGTGAGCAACATGAAACCACTTGAGAAATCTGTAACATAGTGCAAAGACTTTAAGTTTTGATCTTACAAGCGTTTCTGATGATGTTTCCTTTGTGAGTACCAAGGAATGCACCGAAGATTGGCCATGGCTGATGTTTACTCTAGCCAGGTTTAGTTTTTATGAATATATCCACTTAAATGACAGTAAATAAAAAGGGCAAGGCTACATGAATATACTACTGTTACAGGTGTGCTTGGGGAACAACATCCTAAAAATGAAACGCCACAGCCAACAGAGCCTTACTGTTTGAAGTGAGTTCAACTTACTTTCAGGAAAGTGGTGAAACTTCATCAACAGAAAATCTAATTCTGCTGACCTATGCTGCACCCAAACAGTGTGGCTTTTGCAGTTCATTATGCAGGCACAGCAACTGCAGCAAGCAGTAACACCCACAAAAAAATTTCTGAAATCAGAATACTGTTCTGTCCCACAGAACACTCTGTCATTAGGTAAAAAAAGCAAGAAGAAAAACACAGGCAGTATGCTATTCAGCAAGTTCAGTCACTAATTGTAGCTGGTCAAAAATTTTCTACCAGACAAGACAGACATTAAAAAAAAAATAAATCACATAAACTTAAATTTTGAATATATTTCATTATGAAAAGGCATGGGAAGCGTGCAGACAGAATCAGTGGGGCAAGGTAGAATAAGTTCGGTTCACATGAGTATTTAGTATACAAGTGTGCACATCCGTCGTTCATTAGCTCCTCTGAACTAACACCCATGCAGAAACTTACCTTGTGTTAAACATTAGACAACCTATTCAACTTTTCAAGCCAAATAGCACATCTAGAACAAAATATCTATCATACAAAAAGGGCTTTCTAGTCTGCAGATGATAATGTGATATAAAGATACCC
Organism: Aquila chrysaetos chrysaetos; assembly: GCF_900496995.4. Taxonomy (NCBI): domain Eukaryota; kingdom Metazoa; phylum Chordata; class Aves; order Accipitriformes; family Accipitridae; genus Aquila; species Aquila chrysaetos. The sequence goes on from NC_044008.1 coordinate 28,929,845, forward strand.
AGGAGCTAGGGAATTCAAGGGCTGGAGGAAATTGGAAGCCAAATGGAAGGAACTAAGGAGTTGTGTGAACAGTGGAACTAAGACAAGACTGCTTTCAAAAGAAATTGTGTTGGTTGACATTTTTTACTTAATTACATTAAGGCTGCAGTGTAAGCCAAGGCTAGATATCAAATAATCCATATGGGAGAAAATAGCAAAATGACTTAATTACAGCAAAAAATGTACATCAAGATATGATCTCCAATAGAACATAAAAAATACACAGGACAGAGAAATGTAACTGAGGATTGTATTATTTGATTTGTAATACAGGGCAAACTATTTTTATAGAAGTCCTTAATTTTTAGAAAAAGTTCTTTCCCTCTTTCCCGCAACTTAATTGTTGATTCTCTGATGTCTAATAAAAATTATGTTTAACACTGCAATGGTTTCTGCAGTAGAGGAATTACCAGGGTCTGTCTTAAGTATTTTGGTGAAATGGTAGGCATTTGCAGATATGCACTGAAATAGGTCAGTAGGTTTTAAAGCTCCTGGATCTCCCATACACATAGCATGAACACATACAATGTGAACCGACTCTTTAGAAAAAAAAGATGAAAATGAGAACAAAAGAAGCTAGCATAAGCTAGAACAGTGGAAATCAAGACCTGGCAGAGAGATTATTCTTGGAGATTTAAAAATGCATAGGTATATCTCAAAAGGCTAATTTTAAAAAAAATTGAATTTAATTTTGACCCTGAAACCAAGGGAGAGTCACAAAAATTTTGTTTATATCCCATTTAAGCTATGGATGAAATTACTTCTCCAAGTACAAAGAAACTGGGGGATGGGACAGTGGGAATGCCGAGTAATTTATATGAAAAATGTTCGAGATGTCATCTAACACAGTTTTTGTTTTTTCCAGCCAATGCTGGTAGTTGCACTTTATCTCTCTAGCAACCTCTGCAGGAGGTTCCCAGCCATAGCAATCACAACAGCCTTCAGCTTATTTGGAAAATAGAGTATCAGGCCATAAAGAGTAAATATGTAACGGAAAATAAAGTGTATATGAATAAAAAGAAATAGCAGAGAGACCGAAGCAAGCACAATTTGTTAGAAAGACACTGAAATAATCTTTTTGAGCTCATTATTTTAAGATCACAGATAAAGTCACTCCAAAAATGGTATCAGCTTAATGTGCACTGGCAGAACCCAACCATCAGCTCTTTGGATTGGCCACAGACAGCGAATGGGAGGATTCCCCGGGCTGCCGGTGCCTTCAAACAGAAGATCTTCAGACCAGCAGCGTGGGAATACTCCCTTTGAACAGCTGAGTGATATGCAAAAGATATAAAAACAGATATAAATGCTAATAATTAAAAACTAAATGAATAATACCCAATGCAGAATTTTTAAGAAGGCTGAGAAGGCTTTGGCATTCAGAGGCAGTGCCAGCCAGCTGTAATAATCATCTTTAAACACTCCGAGAAAGAAGGAAGACATTATTAGCATTATGGAAACAAAGCAAGTACCCCCATGGATAAAAGTGTGTTTCTACAGTAAAAGCTTCTGTAGAAAAGCTTCTGTAGTAAACTGAAATGGTTATACAGTTGAATCTCACTGCTCTGAATGAGCAAAGCAACATTACATTTATTGGTCTGAAGAGACCCTGCTAGAAACATATGGCCTTTTATCCGAGCCTACCCAGAGCAATAAACTTTGAAACACCGTAGTTGTGTTTGTTACTTTATGGGCAACAGAGTATTAAGAAATAAACATTTTTAGCACCGTACTTTTATAAAATGGAAAATATTCAATCTCCTCTGGAACCTAGGTAAAGTTTTGCTTTCATTTGATGGTGCATGCTCCTCAGATGAAAACCCTTTTCTTAAATTAATTTGAAAAAAAAAACCCCAACAAATTAAACAGCTGAAGTAATTTATCTTGAAAACTGTGAACTAAGCACACTTTGTATGAGCTCTGAGATAAGTTTGATTTACAAGTTTGCTGTGCAATTGTGTCAGGGGTGTCTACCCTGCAGCTTTTTGGCTGGTGTTCCTCATCCCACTTGCTCTTTCAGCATGTGTGAGAACCAACAGCTTCTGCAGGCTGTCCAGTCCATTCCCAGCCACCATGCAGCTCTGCCCACTGCTACAAACAGCCCAGGTAAATGTCCACTGCCTTGGACATAACTCCCCAAAAATATTTTCAGACTACAGGTTACCGCTGCCACACACGTCTTGATTCTTTTTTTCATATATGACAGTACATACATTATACCTCTTCCCTTGATGAAAGCCAAAAGTACCAGATGAAACCTGAAGGTGGATAATAAAGGTAAAGACTGGCTAGCCTTTGAAAGCTCACCTTCTTTCTCCCTCAAATACAAAGAGGTCCAATAAAACAAGAATAAAATAAAGAATAAAGATGACTGGTGGATGACTGATGTCGTCCAGGCTATGAATTACAACAGAAGCAGAATCCAATATCAAAATAGCACTATCATGGAGACTGGAAATAAAGCTAAGCTTCACACTGGGAAATCTAGTTGTATATAGATTTTGAGCTGTTCTTTCTCTAAAAAGGGAAACAGGCATGGCCACCAGAAAACCCAAACCCAAGTTTGCCCAGAGGCCCTGAATCTTAGTGAGACTTAAAATATGAATCGAGATCCAAACCCACAGAAGTAACATAGGCCTGTTGGTCTGATAGAGAGATAACACGTTCAGCAACCAGAGAATAAAATCTGCCTTTATAGACACATTAGTGAAATTAAAAAAAAAAAAAAAAAAAAAAAAATCACAGAACAAAAATACATTTATCTCCAAAACTTGTGAAGAGCTGTGAGGGTGTTTTGGTGTTGATTTTATCCTTGCCAATAAAAGAATCATGTCACATAAGCAGCAAAAAGAAACACAACTATGTCATGTTTTCTTAAATTATCTAGGGATTGCTTGACCGGGAAATCACTAAGAAAATCACACCATAGCTGATCGATATCTGCAGCACAAATGTCACAGCATTAATAACTTCTCCCTGAAAGCTGAGAACTTTGCACCACGTCCGAAGCGTAACACAGTGGTAGAAACCCCCTGGTCCGCAGAGTCCTTCCTCCAGCGGAGGATGGCAGATCTGGGTGCTCAGAGAGTGCACTGGAAAGGACTGGGACAGGAGACGGAAAGTCACCTCCCAGCCCCTCTTTCCAAAGCTTGATTTTCAAGCTCATATTTTGCTTTCTGACCTTAATACCACTGGGAGGAGAGAGAATTTCTGTGTGCCACGTCCTGGTCTCCAGCCCAAGCTACTGTGATGAGGACAGAGCACCAGTGTCTGCGATGTAGGTAAATATTTCTGCTTTGTGGTATTTCCTGAGCACTAGTACTGCAGCCTCCTGCTGCTGATGTACAGCCCTCCCTCGTGCAGTTACATGAAAAAAAAAAAAAATAGTGGGAATGTTCTAATTTTTGGGGCCTACTAAGATGAGATGTTTTAGTAAGAGACAGCCAGGAAAAAGGAAAGTCTGGGGAGCAGCAGTGCTGGGAAGCAGCTGTGGTGCAGTGGTTGCCATACCACAGAGCAAATACACACCGGGAAGAAAACTGAACCGTTGTATCTTGCCGCTGATCTCAGAAACATGAGCCTCTATCTTTCCTTTGAAAAAAATTCATCGAATTTTTAGGAAGCCAAAACAAGGAAAATGAAGGAAAAAAAACCCAAACCAACCTCCAGCATTCTTTACTCTTAAATTGATAAAATGCATGAGAGCTCACTGCCATGAAAAATACAGCTTGCCAGATCAGCAGACCCCAAATGGCACCCTACCAACAGGACAGCGTGAGATTTTTCTTTTCTTTTCTTTTCCAGCAGTAGAGGATACGCATGGATATTTATATATTCCCTGAAGTATACGAGGGCCAGAGCTCTCCTCAGTTTACATCACGCCTTCCAACCCCAGTGAGACCCGCAAGGTCAGCCAGCCTGGGACACCCGGCACCGTTCCCGCACGCGACCCCCGGGGGCGGGCAGGGAGGCGTGCGGGGACCCTCCACAGCTGAAGGGCTCGAAGGGCAGCCTGTCCGCAGGTGGTAACCCTTCGCACCCAAGGAAATGAAGGAGAGGAGAAGCACATCTGAGGACGTGGCAGCCCTCACCCAGCGTGGCAGTGCTAGGTTTTTCCTATTTAGTCGGTTTTGAAACCTCATGCAGATCCCAGCACAAACTAGTTTTCCACAAAACTAATAAAGCCCCTTCCTGAGGTATCTGAAAAAATGTAATGGAATTTTCCATTACAGGCATTTTCCTGGTGTGGGTCTGATTTTCTCTTGTGAGCAGATCAGTGTCCTCGATTGTGCCTTCCCCTGCTCCTTGCAAGTGCGTGCCTTCAGCAGGCCCCATCGTGTCCCAACGGCACCATACTTTCAAGGCAGGACATTCATATTTCAGGCTGGCCAGACTGCAGCTTTCCATTTTGTAGCCACTAGACCTTACACCCAATCAGGTTTTTTAGGCAGAGAACCAGAAAGTAAATAGAAATTATTTTGTGTCCCCTGGGATTTTCCAGGGTTTTAGGTTGCTTAGAGACAACTTCAGCTATCGGTGCAATTCACACCACCATTTGATAGACTTCTCCAAGCCGTTTGGCTTTGAAGGCTGAGCTAGGACTGCACTTGGACCATGTGGGAAGGCTATGTATGTGTGCTAGGCTGCAGCTGGGCACCTACCAGGGTATCTTTCATCTCTCCAGAAACTATTGATAGCACATGAGATCACAGAACCAGGAAAAAGGCATTGGCATTAACTGTAAATGCACGAGGTGTAATTCTGCTAGGCAAGGAGCAGGAAGATGATCTGAATTGCACACTCAATATTCAAGACTTCATGGGTCCACTAAGGAGCCATTTCACCAGTCAGAGGAGAGCAGCATAGTAATATACCTCCCATTGCCTGGCCATACTACACAATCCAAAAATACTCCCTTGCCTACTTAGGACAGGTTTATAGCTCCTGTACGCTACCAGAGCGGTGCAAAGGGACCCTGGTGGAGTCCTTGCCTTATTTAAGTTTGCTGTGGCTGTAAGATGATATCCCTTACAACAACTCAGCCTTCTCCTTGCTGCTTCAGGAAAGCCAGATTCATATTTCCATCATTCCCATAGTATAAGGCCATTGTTATTACAGGCTCTTATTTTATTTGGAGGTTCAGAAAAATCCATTTTAGTTGGCATCGTGAATATTTAACATACTTTCATAAATGAAAATCCATAGTCATTTTCACATTATGACACCTAGACCTGACTGGAGAAAGCTTGCCCAGTGTATGTAATGATTATAGGAAATTCCATCTATCTTACATGGTATTTTCTTGTTTATTTCCCAAATCTCCAGAGAATTTTCTGAACCGCCTTGGAGGACTGGAAGAGGTCTCTGAAGAATTTCCAAAGCTCTAGAAGGCCCAAGGCAGCATTTCCAGTGCTAGAAGGTGAATGAAGGGCTGTATTAGCCTGTAAGCTTGCCTGTGATAACCAACGGCAGTATTGTGAAATGAAAAAGTAGTGTGCAAGACAAGGCTAAGATGAAACAGATTCTGACTTATCTGGCAGATCTAAATAATTTAAAAGCACAAAGCATAGCTAGCCTGCTAGAGCGAGTAAAGCACATCCTGCTGTGAATGAGGAGACCTGCGTTTTATCAGTTTGCATTTTGGACTACAAAGGAAAGAGATTGGGGGGTTCAGTGGAGTACAAGGATAATAAATTAATACTTGCTTATAGCAGCAGGAAATAGCAACATTTCTGGAGAACACAAGAGATGTGGCGCATCAGTGATTATTTCTATCACAGTGATCTTCTGAAACCCTGACCAAGGCTGAAGTCCTACTTACCCAAACGGCAGCTCTCCTGATGATTTCCCTTAAACAAATGCATTGAGAGACAGACAGAAGTATATTCACAGTCCTGTGATGTAGAGGCTGGCATGAGAGACGCTGAGATCTGGGACACGTATCGGACTACAAGTGTTAAGACCATCCTATTTACTTTCTCCTGTCGCGGTATTTTAATTCATCATCTCTCCCAAAACTTCCAGAACCTATGAATTCTGGCATTCTTTCAGTATAAAGGGCAGAGGATATTTTTAAGCCTCTCCTCCCCCATGCCAGTACCTTCCAGCTCCTTTAGTCTCTCCCAAGCAAGAACAGCCACGTGCCTCCCTTCCAAACCTCCTTTTCGCCCTTGAGTCTACCTGCCAGACACCAAACTCCCTGCTCCATGGCTAACTCTTCTGGACAGCCCAGAAATGGGTAGCACTGCCTTTGAAGCTTTCCATGCTGCCCTCACCCTTCCCGTCCAGCCCAGCCTGCACAGAAATGGGCTATACTGGTCATCAGGCACTCTCTGCAAGCCATCAGTAAGTCGTTTCTCGGGGATGTACAGCAAAGTCCACTGCTGCTTTACTTGCAAGCTGATTTTGATCATTAATGATGCTAAGCACATAGGGGTTTTTAACTAAAATAATGTCCAGCGCAAAGTTAGCATATTCTGTAGACAGCCCTCACCTCCTGGAAACCTCTAAGACAATGTCAAATAAAGGAATACCCACTCCTAAACTTAAACTAAATCTGAAATTCTCTATACTTAAGGTTTAATCTGTGGCTTGATGCATATGTGTTTTACTGAGCTGTAACACAAATATGTTTATAGAATCATCACCTGAAGAATGTATTCCTCCCTTTCTGGTTCAAAACTCCCATAGAAAAAAATACAACTTTTGCCTGTTAAAGACAAAATAAGGGATTTAGGATTTAGCGAACAGTTCACAGAACTCCTTTGAAGTAGTTAAGATATTATTTGTGTTTCCAAAGTGAAGCAGTACATGAAGTAGCATGTGCCAGCTATTTTTTAATTTTTAAATCCAATTAATTGTTCTAGTTACAGTACCACTAATTTTTATCTAGCTGATTAACTAGAGAATAATCCAAATACATTTCAAATTATAAATCTTTCATGATTTGGGAGATTTTATACAAATGTACATTTGACAGTGCTAATTTAAAGCAAATATCAAGCTTGATTAAACATTCCCAAGATAAGAAGGATAAACGATTGAATTATTTTATAGATTTAACTACCATTGATATGATGTTATAAACAGAAATATTTTGATGTTCATCATTAATTTTTAAAAATAATTCTTTGGGAAACAGCCAAGAAGGACTGGAGAAGTAGGTCAGAATGTATGCACAAAACATTTGTATTCTTTACTATATAAACACTAATTTATTTATTGAAATAATACACTGTTAATTATTTATTAAAGAAATTATAATTTTGCTGAGCTTCCCTCTGAAAGAAAAAAATCATTAAAATGTGGCTAATGCAATAGCCAAGGCTATGATTGTTTCACATCTCTGCCTCCCAACTGTTTGCCAAGTATTTATTCGCAAATCACTATCCCTTGAAACATAATCTGCATCAGAGCATCTCCAGCAAGTGAGTTACAAAGTGTTTTAGCAGGCTTTAAGTACTCTAAAAATATTCAGGATTCCCCATCACATTTTCTGTCCCATGTGTAGGAGACAATAGCAGGAGAAAAAATCTCTTTAGGGGTCTGTTTTCTGGAATTATTGCTAAGGAAAGTAAATTTCACAATACCACTGGCTATTTCTCCAAATCCAGGCTTTTAAAAATGCAGATATGCGAAACACTATTAAGTAATACGGGAAAGGGAGGGAAAAGCCTCTTTGTGAGAAGTGACACTACACACAGAGGCTTTTTGTCTGTTTTCTTTTTAATTCTTTTTCCTTTTTTTCCCCCCCTCCTCCTTTTTTTTTTTTTTTTTTTTTTTTTTTTAAAATCAAGAAGCATGACTGATTCACCAAAAGGTTTAGAACTCTTCTCAGCACAATCAATCCTCCAACCATAAATTAGATAGACTTCACGCAAACACTCAGGTAAACAGAGAAAGTAGAAGCATGAAAACACCCATTACCTATAAAAAATTGAGCACATGTTCCCAGCTGGAGAGTGAGTGGAACCATAGTCAACAACACAGAAATATGCGCCAGCACGTTATTCTCCAAGGCAGAGCTGTAAACGAGACAGTGTCCAGGGATGGCTTGCCTATACTAATCTCAGTTGGCCTCTCTAGTTAATACATTTAAACAAAAACATGGATTTTCTGCAATCTATTACTATGCTTGATTAATTTGGGCAGCGGGGTAGATAACCATTTTTCTCCTATTTTCCATAGGATGCACTTAAAATGAACATATTTTTCTAATGATTTAATTTCATTTTCTTTCATTAATTCTACTGAAAAACAAGCAATATTGTGTCCAGCTAGTGCATTAATAAATATAACATGAAATTGGTTAATGCAACATACATTTCTCTCAATATCAGTTAGCTCTGTGTTACAGTGCAAAACAAAATTAAAGTATGATGGGTTTAGTTTACTTTTGCTTTTTCCAGTAGTATGAACTGATTTGGGGGGGAAGGGAAAGCAGGTTGCTTTTATGTCAGACTTCCTTACATTTATTCTTTCTTATTTTGGGGAGCCTGGTTACCTGCATTTTACTAAACTCCATTGAACCACTTTCCAAGCAACATTAAATTCTTTACTGAACTCCAGATAGATTAGACCTACTGCATTTCCCTTGTCTAGGAAATCAGTTATCTTATCAAAGAAAGAGATCAAGTTAGTCCGGCAAGACATGCCTCCGGAAAGTCCACGTTGAGTTTTATGCATTATTCCTCGTTCCTCAATTTTTCTTTCAAGACTTTCCCTATAACCTTGCATAATACTGCAATCAGACTAATGGGTGTCCGGTGTTTAAGCTACACTATGTCCCCACCGCCATCTAAAATACAAGGGCTCCATTTGCTGATCCCTGGCAGGAACTTTGTCGCTCCACTTGACGGATGCGCTCAGATCACTGCCACTGTACCTGCACTTTCATGCACTTACTTATTTGGGTACTTTGGGGATGGAAATACTGAGGCCTATGTGACACTATTGCATTGGGCTTTAAGCCTTACTTTCAGCCTGGATATTCTAATTTCCAGCCTGTCCTCACCTCCCATAGTCAGCACTTCTGTCCTTACAGAAAATAATACATTTGATTTAAATTTGATGCCACACATGAACTATTTTATTCTTGAACCCCTTTTCATTACACTGTGGTTGAGCTTCTCCTTCTCTGTTCTCTTTTATATTTATACATACATGGCTGGGGGGGGAAAAAAAAAAAAAAAAAACAAAAAAAAAAACAAACCCAAAACTTTATGCTGTTTGTTTTAATTTACAAGATCTAATTCAGCTTGACTTTTGGCACTTATCTCTACTTCTCTATTTCCTGGCCTCTCAGACATAGAATACTCCCTATCCCTTTAGGCTATCTGCTTATTTCTCCTGCCCTTTCAGAAGTGGTTATTTATCCAGTCAGCTCTGGAGTCCTTCCCTACAAGATTTTCCCCTTGATTAAGATGCAAGTTCCAGACAGTTTTCACACCTTTGAGTTAAAGAAATTTCACGCCTTCTCCACATTAAAATCCCTAAGCTCTTTAATCCAGTTGACCTCATTAACTAGTTTCCTTAATTTTTCAAAGTTTATCCTTTTGAAATTGAGATCCTTACAAGCTTGGATGCAGCTGTGCTGGTGGGGGCGGTGGCCGCAGCGCGGTGCGGCTGCTGCGCCGGCACGTGAGTTGGTGCCCGCGCCACACTGACTGGTGCTAATGGGGAAGGAGGCAGCCTCCCGAAACGCCCCCCATCCCCAAGCCACTTCTTTTCCTGTTAATTAAACTGAATAAATTGGTGATCATTTGATACTAGGTTATTTTCTACCACCTCTTTCTTTACGCCCCCATTGCAAAACCCCAAGATACAACTGAACAATTTGTTGCCTAGATGGAGGAGGACCCTGTCAGTATTACTGGTACTTCTAGCCCTCTGTATTACCTTGTTTATGACTGTAACTGTTTTTATTTTCTGCAAAGTCAGGTTTTACTCTATGCTTTTAAAGAAAGTACAAACAATTCTGTAGCTGATGATCACTGTACAATCAGGAAAATTTTTTCTTTACCTGTGACAGAAGTTAGTTGTCTTATGACCCAAGACACTGACTGGTTGTATTAGAAGCCTGTTCAAAGTGGAAGTTATCACAAAAATATTGTAGTATTGAGAACTAAAAGGTAAATATTACTGCTGATTTGTCATTCTACAAACTAATACTGAGAAATTACATTATCTCCTTAAGAACTGATGGCTAACAAGATTCTTAAATCTGGAAAGATACACTAATAGGAACTAACATCACAAAGTTAGAAGATGGGGAAGGCTTGTTATTGCACCTGGGTCTTCCTAAGACTAGAGAATGATTCATTCTTGCACATTTTGTCACATTCTCTACCTTCTAAACCTACCCATTGCAAGCAAAGGGACCTTTGTTATTTCTCTTGGGAGGCTACTGCACACCTTAAAAGGCGTCAGCAAACACAAGATTTTCCCTGGCCTTTAGCAGTATTTTTCCTGTCTTAACTTAAGTCTCGCCCTTCCAACCAGCCGCAAGAAAACACAACTTAAGCGCTCACGGCTACGTAGTAAAGGTAGCAGCAGAAAGACATGACCTCTCAGTCTTCCCTTCCCCATTGCTAGCTTTTAAATGGCTCAGCCACTGTACGTATGTGTTTGCTGGATCAGACTCGGGAAGCCAGAATGTACACCATCCATTAACTGTCAGGCTCCCTTACGTTAGATACCAGCCCCAAGGGAATAAGTAAAACACAGCAGAGCGAACCTAACAGCAGAATGAAACGCACTTGTGTACTTACCTGTGAAGACGGGCATCCAGTTCAGCAGGTATAGCCCTGCGTCGCAAAGAACAGGGTAGTGGCGTGTTGTCTTTTATGTGGGGCAAGCAAACAAGAACGTTTATATGTTGGTGCTGCTCTGATTCTGTGAAGTATAGTGAAAGATAAAAGTACACAAGGCAGAGCATGTGTCTCCTAGGCACAGTCGTGCTGTGGAGAGAAGTAATTTATCCCTGCTGGGTACATCCATCATAATCCAGAGCCTGGAAATACCTGTTATTAGAGTGCATTCATTCCAGAGCTTATACTATGTATGTTTGCTATTTAAGTTGATTTGCTGCAATGCTGGTGTCAATTAGCTTCTGAGATCCCTTCCTGTGATTCTGCCGGTAATGAGCATGTTCACCTGTATAAAGTTAACAAACTAATACTGCAAATACAGGCAAGTGTGAAAGTTGCCCCTGTGCTTCATCATAGCTTAGAGTCTGAGCCAAGAGAAAGTGAGTTAGAAGAAAAATGGCTCCTAAATTGGAGTTAATGCCTTTCTCACCTGTAACTCCTGAAAATCCAGAAGCTCACATCATGAAGATTAAGATGAGATGTATCCAGAATTTAGCTAATCTCACCTGTTAATGATTTACCAGGAATCATTAGGAGTCTTTGGCAACTGAGTGTTTTCACTTGAGTGCTCTGTGGGAAACAAACATGCTAATACTTACTTCTTAGTTATGAGTTACATTTGCAGATAGGCGAATTCATTTTCTCTCTTTTTTTTTTAAGTATGTATTGTTATAAGTTTTTTAGTATGGTCTCAAGTAAGTTCAGCTCTCAACTTATGCTAGGAAAGAACATAAAAAGACTGGAGACTGAAACCCAACATCTATGGTTTTAGATTCCCTTATTTCAGGAAACCAGTGTGGAATTAATTTTAAAAAAGCTTAGGAAAATGTTAGGTTTTGAAGCAGAATGAGAAAAAAATAACCTCTGCTGTCCATTAAAAAATAGACACAAATGAAAATTCCCACTTGTCCTTTTGCACAATGAAACATAGAAGTGAAAGAAGCATTAAGTGCAAGTAGAGATGGAAAGAGACCGATTCATTTCAGAAATTCTGAAATCATAGGTGCTAATCAGGGCCATAGGCTCCCCTCTGCATCTAGCAGCAAAGAGGAAGATGGCATTGACTTCAGATGGAGAAGCGCTGAGGAGGGAAATGCTGATTCTTGAGAGTGGCCATTCCTTGCAGCTCTGAATTTGCAGAGCTCAGGAGATGAGTGATCTGCAGAAAGGGGCCACCTTCTGCATTGGGAGTTACCGGTTGAGGATTATTCTCTGCAGCGCACTGTCCTCTTGCCTGCTCAATGGAGATTCTCAGAATATGTCAAAGACAAATCAATCAACATCATAAGTATCCTTATTTCTTGGCTCCTGGGACTCAAAATACGGACAATCCTTTCAGAGCCATTCCGGATAGTGATTCAAGTGTCCAAATGACAGAAGTCTCCTTACGAAATGGTAATATCCTGAGATACGCTGGCGTTTTCTTTAACGTACAGTGTTGCTTTAATGGTGACTCTGAGTAGAGGAAATATTTGTAAAGCTAAGCTTTTGATAGCATGATTAATATTTTCAGGTTGACAGTGTAGAGGTAAGCATAACCAATAGTTAAATAAATGACTGAAGCTCCCATATACATGCAATATTCTACCATGGCTTTTAACTAATCATTAAATAAAACAGGGCTAGCATATTGCTGTGAGCAAAATAATCTTTCTAACATGACTCTTAAACAACTCAGTAAATCACTCTTCAGTAATTTCTTTATCTAACTGGCTCAGTATCCTTGATAGATTCCCGATAGCCCTAAGAAATATTTGATCAGTGGGTTGCCTACGTGTATAATCTTTACTTATTTGCTACACAAGTTTATCTCATTTTTTCCTAACTGAAACCTCATTTTATTATTTCATTGTGAAACATTTTCTCCGTGCAAAGGGTGAATTTATTAGACAGCTCAGGCTCCTTCAGCCCTCTGAAGGACTGAGTGCTCTGTGGTGATTATGTGACAAATTAGACCAGAGAAATACCTTTGCCCGGTACTGCATAGTGGCTAAATAGCTACGCAGTACAGGAGCAGTCACGAAGCCCTGTCTTTAAAATAAAAATACTGTTTACACTCCCATTTACACAGTACGGAGGAGGAGGAACAGCTGGAGTGAGGGGTATCTGGGTTGTAGCGTTGCACAGTTTGCAAGTCAGCATGGCTGAAGCCTTTTCGGAGACAGCAGGTTTTTAAAAGAATTGCCTAGATGCAAACAAAAGTCCCTTGTGGCTAAAATTCACAAATGTGTCTAAGCAGGTTAACTCTTTGAGTGATGTAAGATTTCCAGCCACTACAGATCAAACAAAAGGACAAGCTTGTGGCTTTGTGCACACAGGGTGCGTTGGACTTTGCCCCTACAACTTTCTAATGACAACATTCTAAGTCAATACCTCGAAGTGGCTACCCCAAGGCACATCTCCTTCATGGCAGGAGAAAGGTTAATGTTGCATATAGTAGTTTCTGTCTTCTGTCAGTACTTAGCAGTTTACTCTCACTAAAATTAAACAAAATCAGCATCCAATTAATGGCCTGAGTTTCAGATTGCCTCTGGTATTGTGCTTGTTATAGAATTAAATCTCACTACACCATTAAATGTAATATATGGTTGATCTGTGGTTCAGAGGGAAATCATTTGCTGGAAGATTGGTTAAGGGTGAGATCACTCCTGGAAAAAAAAAAAAACAAAACAAACCTACAGCATTTAAATAGCTTATTCTTAAAAATACAGTATCTTCTCAAAATGATTTAGAACTGTAAGTATAAAGTTGCACACAAAAAATGCAAAGACCCTTAAAAAATGCATGGCTCCTAAAACTCAAAAGATCAGAATAAGGAAATATGTCAATATTATAGAACATTTTCCTTCATTTTTATGTCATTAAGAATAAACACTCCTAAAGAGCTGTATTAGATTAGTGAAGTTAGAGAGCGATTAAAGACCTGGATTCATGGTTTTGGATATATTCTTATACCGGATAGATGTAGACTGGACAGTGCAAAATGTGCTGTAAGGGGAAATTAGTGTGCAAAATATACCTATAGTTTCTCCATTAATTACAGTGCTGCCACTGTGAAATTGTTAACAATAAAAATACTTGGTAGCAAAACATCCACAGGGTTATTTACTTTTTTTTTTAAAAAAGAGTATGGGTGCTTAGGATTCAGTTAGCTGAAAATTACTCATTCACATCAGTCAATAGAGCTTTTGACATGAAAAGGAGCTTCTGGACTAAGTGACTTATCTATTATCTAAAATAGAGTAAACACACAACCAAAAACTGAAAGCCACTCTATGTTATTCTGATTTTAGTAATTTTATTTCTAAGGTTCTTTTCTGATGCATTTCACTTCTTCCAAAAGGAGAAATTAATGGAAATCCCGAGTTGTTATGAAAAGAACAACATCCCAAATCAAGCTTAACTTTCCAAATGAGGTTATGAGTCTCAGAACATTTTTCTAGAGCTCTCACTGGGTAGATTTCAATATTGCCATCATCTGAAGAACTCACAAAAAAAAAAAAAAAAAAAAAAAAAAGATTTATTTCTAAGGGAGATCCACAAACTAAGTCATGCTGCTTGCAGTGCTTTCAATTTTTTTCAGTTAATCCCAAATCTTGAGATATTTGCCCCTTTTTCTTAAGAGCTATGCTTCAGACATCATATTACATGTGTGTATAAATTTTCACTCATAAAGGTAAGTTTTCTGCTTTCTATTCCTTCTTTTCTTTGAAGAATAATCTGGAAAACATGAGTTCATGAACAGAGTGCAGATAAAATACCCTTATATTAGAAAAACATATTAAATAAAAAGCAAAAGCCAGCTCCCGATTTGGGACTATCATTACTCCTTTTTGCCCTCTCTTCTGTTGTGGAGAAAAGAGCAAAAAATTATCCCTGTATTTTTAGAGTTGTACCTGTCGGCTTAGTTTTCCAGGTGCAGATGTTGATCCCCACATGAAGGAATTTGCCGCATGTTTGCAGTGCCCCACCTGTCCAAGAGATGCTATATTCACGAGGACTGCCAGATGCAATTGCTTCGCAGGCTGTATCTTGTTGAGTCTGATGTTTGCTGATGGTAGAAAAGGAACCATAAAGGCCGAAGTACAGGAAGGCTCGCAGGCTGATGGTGTCAGCAGAGGCTTTGGAAGCGTGAATACATGAGCAGAATGAGAAAGCATGCCATGCTCATGCAGTCAGCCCAAACTTAGTGGGCACCACCATCTTCTCCAATGCTCTGTGCAAGGAATGAGTGGTTGTGACTCTCATTGTCTGCTGCCACTTCAATGCCAGTTTGTCTGGTCTCCTTGCATTTCATGTCGATCACCTTTTGCAAAAGATGAAAAATTGGTAAATCTTGAAACTGGACCACTGCCACTATGTTTGGCATTCACAGCAGTGGATTCTAACATACATCTATTTCTGCTTTACACAGACTATTCTAAACGTGTATCTCTCTATCTACACAGAAACAGGAAAAAGGAAAAAAAAATTAAGTACAGACCAAATGAAGCTGGTTTTCTACAACATAAGTAACATCTTCAATATCCACACTAACAAAATAAAATCCATATTTCCCTTTCTTTCCTGATGGCATCACATCAAAAATTTGTTTAGTTTTGGCTGTGCTTGTAAGCTTTATCTGATATTAAGGTCTTCAGAGATGTTATGTGGGGTTGTGTCAAAAGGACAAAAAAACATTCAACATGCTGTCTTTGGCAGAATGAGTTCCACCTTTTACAAATTTATTTCAGTTAGGTTTTTCATTTCAAGCAACAGACAGATTTTAATTCTGACATGTAAAGACCTCATGCATCAGTACATTTACACTTGCATTTACTACTGCAAAGCTAGTGCCATTGCAGTAAAATAATAAACTTCTAAACAAAAGAAAATAAACAGAAAAGGGTTATTAATCATTTGACAGGACAAGTATCACATTCGCTGCCTTAGTGCAGA
This sequence comes from Aquila chrysaetos chrysaetos, assembly GCF_900496995.4. Taxonomy (NCBI): domain Eukaryota; kingdom Metazoa; phylum Chordata; class Aves; order Accipitriformes; family Accipitridae; genus Aquila; species Aquila chrysaetos. The sequence continues at coordinate 28,945,690 of NC_044008.1, forward strand.
TAAAACAAAGCGATGTGATATACAAATACAGCTCTTAGCTTAAAAGACCCAAATGTTGTTGTAGGATGAAACACATAAAGTATTGCCCACATTCATTTTTAGTAGAAAGTGCCCATTTCAAGATTATTCTGCCAAAAAACATCTAAATCTCCTAATGAGGTCTGAACTATAATGTGGCTGTACCTCTCCCGGTGTCATTCGTGCTCACTTACTAAGATTTGCTCTTATTTGTTATTTTGTTCTTACTGTACATACCACATACTGTAGCCACTCCCGTTTTCCCAGTTTAAACTGTACTGAAAATCATTGCCTGACAAATTTTTAGTACTAGAAGTGCCTGACTCTCTGAAAAACACAATGATGTTAAGTCTAGATGGTTTAAATAAATACTGCTATGTAAGTAAAAGCTCTTGAAGCAGCAGCAGCATAATGATAAGACCTGTGGTCATTTTTGGAGACAAGGCATTTCTTGCACAGCTAAATATTCCAGCGAGGCCGCAGTATCCTCTTGGATGGGATGGTAAGTTGACAGAGCACAGCAGTTTTTAAACAGCACCAGAAGCACATAGATTGACAAGCAAATGCCAGACTCTGAGGAAATTATAATGTGTATTACTTTGTTTATTGCAGCTAACCAAATATACCTGTAGTGGGAATTATAGTTTGTCAAAAAGATATACAATATCGGCACTTTCATGTTTTCAACTTTTTAAAAATAACAAAATTTAGTGTCATTTACTTTTCAACTGAAAATAAATGAAATCTAAAGTTATGGGTATTTTTCATTAGCTCTTAGATACAGCGGCTGTGCTAGAAACCATTATCTAGTACATTTTGCTTTCCAGATAAAACTTTCAAATGCTTACATTTCATTGCACGTTGGTTGATTGGATAATTTGAACATCAAAGGAACCTTTCATTTAATTTAAGCCGTAAAGTTGTCTTTTGCTTTATTAACTTTCGATCAATAAACAAGCAATTTGGAAATGTAATCAGGAAATGCTTCCAATTGGCTGACAATGTATCAAAGCCAGTGCTTGAAGGCAAGAGCAAGCTGTAACAAGCAGTTTATTACCAGTAGCTGTTACTGACATTAGTCAAAACCAAGAAAGATAAAATGGAATAAGAAATGTAATGCTGGAAGAGCCTTGGGCGCTGTGTTCTCTTCTTCCTTTTGAAAACTGCAAGCCTGTCTTTGATATGATAACAAATATAAACTGTTTAAAAACACCAAATGCAGAAAAACTGAGACTAGCCTGTCATGGAGTTAATCCATTCTAGAGTGACATACAAATAGTGTAACATCCAGCGGATATATGTTATGGAAATATTTTGAATTGGATTTACATGTAGTGAGCAAATTGGAACTTTTGATTTTATGTGATATTGTAATGTGCATGTTCTCATATTAACTGAGTGTAATCCTATTTGAAGATAATGAGTTTTCAATAGGCTCTCCAGTCTGAAACTGCATCAGAACGTTTTGATTTTGGCTGGAGAAGATCCAAATGGACTTAGAAAAAAGTGCCTACCTCAGACTTGGGGGTACCCCTCATTTCTGAGGGGAATTTACATATTTTTTGGCCAACCCATCATCCATAAAACTAACAGAATGGTGAGCTTTTCTAGTTTGTTTTGACAGTGTGCTATTTGTTTTGCTCTGTGCTGTCTATAGCCCAAAGCAGAACACTGGGCTGGATTTCACCTCTGTTTTATTGAGCATGTCACTGAAAGCATCTTGTAGTTGTTTCACAATTATCTGTACATATTTTTAACTCAATTAACAATAAATAAAAAGGAAAGAAAGGAAAATATGTTTGACTGGAATTGATTTGAGAGGTGAGTAATGAGCATAGATTAACAGATTTAATTTCCCTGTTCTACAATGAAACGAAGTCACAGAGACTTAGCACAAAGGCATGCAGGAAAAGAACAAAGAGAGAAAATGTTTTGGCTGCTTTTTCAAAGTTCCGTGTGTTGGCACACTGGGCATGCTGAGCACATCACAAGGCGTGCTGACACACAAGTCACATAATTCGTCGACTCAAAGGGAAGCAATATTGTTATGTTAGAGGATTATTTTTCTGGTTCTTCCAATTAACTGTTTTACAGGTTTCATAAAAGTAGCTACTCCGTGTGGAACTATAACCATAGATGGACACAAAACATTAACAGGTCTTAATTTCATCTCATTAGTACATTGCAGTAATGCCTTAAAACTCTCTTTTCCCTTAGGCCTCAAAACCTGGACACCGGTTACACTGATGATGCATCAGCTGGCTGTGCTGCCAGTCCTTCCTCAGGCAGGGAGTGCGGTGCTGGCAGGTCAGGGCTCCAGACCTCACTGCTTGCCTCTTTAGCCTCCACATCCCTTGATAACCTTGCCCTTGACCAGTACTATCACGGTTTTCCTTGAATTCCACCATATTTGGCCCATGAACACTTTGGGTTGGAACCATTGTTGAATCCTGAGGAATGCCAAGTAGCCCTACCTCATAACTAGACCTCTTATAAGCTGTAGTAATACTAATGGTCACTTGTCATAAGATAGGAAGCAATAAAACTGGCATTTCCTGGCTAAAAATTACAGAAAAGAGAAATTAAAATATCATGTTTGAGGAAACGAACCAGTGTAGGTCCACAGGTGCTCATGACGTTATATCATCTTATGCCAGCTGAGATCCCCTCTAGAGTTTCTTGGCATAACTTCCCATATTGTTCATTAAATATGTTTGAACCCAGAACATCTAATACTAATGGACAACTACCCACTGAAATCAGAGAGTAATTCACGCATCAAGCATGTGTACCTATCACTACACCAAAGTCTCATAGCATCAGAATTTGGCCTAAATCACATACATTGAAATCATCATACTGATACGGCGACCACAAAAAATGGGTTTTAGTGATTCCTCATTCATCAACCAAAATTAAAGAGAAGAAGAAAACTTGTCTCATTTACAGGTAATCTCCATTATCACAAGATTTTGCCCATCGGAAAGAATTCTGAAAATTAGCAGACCTTCACAGCTATCTGAAAGTCTGAGGAAAACACTGCAATCACCCTGTTACATCATACCAAAGGTCGTTTCAGTCTTTTCCTTAATCCTTTACTAGTATTAAAAAAAAAACCAACTAGGAAAAGAGCAACTACTGTTAAAGGGATAACAAGAAGAGAAGAACTTATACTTGAAAGAAGCAAGAAGAAAAAAGATTTATAATGTCTGTTCTTATCTAATTGCGCTCAGAAAGTCTTCTGCTTCATTGCAGAGAGGGTCAGACACCACAGTATGAATAGTTTTGTCAGAGAGGAAAAAGAAGTAGGTTTAGTATTATTGTTAATGCATTTAATGTTCTACGGAGTAGGGGCAAATAAAGAATATGTAAATAACAGAGTTATTTTTCCTGTGAAAAGAAGCAACAAAAGTTTTGCTTAATTTGGGGTTAATTAAAACATTTTGTTCAATCTGAAATTATGTTTTCTTTTTTGGAATATTTTTTCTTCTTTTCAGTGAAACTAGCTCAATTCATTCTGAATTTTTAAGAAATGTAAACTTCAACCTTTGAAAATTTTTTTTTCATTTTTGGAAATTCCTAAAAGTCTTTATCATTTGTTTCAGCAATATTTTCTTCTTCTTAAAAACAACTTAAAAAAATTAAACATAAATTATATCTAGAAATGGGAAAATTAAAATATGCAACCAAGAATGTTACCTAGGTCTATCTCCTGTGTCCTTTTAAATTTTTTGATCATCATAGTGTTTTAGAAAGGGAACAAAAGTGAATGTAGGAGTATGGGAGTGATACGATCTTGGCTCCGTTAGGGTAGATTAGCAAAAACAATGAGCATGGTAACACTGAAATAGAGACAGGAAGAAATGTTCCTTTTATGTGTCCTAGAAGATCATGTAATTTTATCCCCACCTACTTTCTGGATGCTTAATAGCACATCTGGGAGTGAAAGTATTTGTTGTGAAATATGAAACAATTATGTTAACCTCTTCTGCAAAAAAAAAGGAGCTAGTTCAATGCAAGTTACACTATTCAAAATAGTGGATATGAAAATTACTCTCAGTGGGCTCTAGCACTGCAATTCCATTCAGAATTCCCATATATAACAGCTTCCTCTGCCCTTGTATTCACATGTTTTTTTAAAAAAAGCTCATCTCATAACCTTATGCATCTATAAAATGATCAATAATTCAAATAAGCCCTGCTTAATATTCTCAGAAAATATGCTCAGTCATTCATCTGAACATAGATTGTCTAAATCCAGAACACTGAGAAAGATCCATTAATGCTTCTTGGCTAATCTTTGTATCAAGTGTGTCTGTTAAATCTTTGCCGTGTTGTAATAGAAAGGTTCGAAAGAGATCTTCATGTGGCCCCTTCTGCTATAGGATCTGTAACAGTGACCTAAAATGCAGTCAGAGAGCCTGGTCTTATGGAATCATAGAAGCATAGAATCATTTTAGGTTGGAAAAGACCATTAAGATCATCAAGTCCAACCATTAACGTAGCACTGCCAAGCCCACCACTAAACCACGTCCCTAAGCACCACATCCACACGTCTTTTAAATACCTCCAGGGACGGTGACTCATCCACTTCCCTGGGCAGCCTGTTCCAGTGCTTGACAACCCTTTCGGTGAAGAAATTTTTCCTAATATCCAATCTAAACCTCCCCTGCCGCAACTTGAGGCCATTTGCTCTTGTCATCATCATAATAGCAAGATAATGGGCCCACTCTAAGAGAAACCAGTTGCGCTTAAATGCTGTGAAACAGTTGCATTCTGGGAGACAGTGACATCTATAGTGACCAGCATAAAATCAGAACAGTATACATGGCTTGCTTCTATAGGGGAATCAGTAACAATTCAGTTTGTTACGCACAGCAAAATAAAATGTGAAAGGAGGTGTTGTATTCTTTATAAATAGCTGATGGAAATGAACACTAAGAAAGGAGGAGAGCTACTGGACCATGTTAGCATGGAAACATAGGCATAATCCAATAATGAATAAACTTGGGCTGGAATTTAGAGAATGGAGCAAAACCACCACAGTAGATGGGTACTAAAGCACCACCCCAACTGCAGCAATGCGGGCAAGGAATCTAATCAATTGTAAAGTGCTTCATTATATATTTATAAAGAAACCTCAGATGGGGCTTAGGTGCAGATGTAGACATTTGCGTATTTACATGGGAAAGGTACCTAAGTTTTCACTACAGTCAGCGCAGATCTAGGTTTTGGCTCAGATGATTCTAGCCTCATTTGAGATATCCTGCAACAGCAGATTTGGCCTTTAGCTGCAAAGCCAAAAAGATGGAGGCCTCCTGTGGGTTTTGTGTCATATCTACCAGTCCTAAGTGTAGGTTTTGGATACTTTGGGGCATCTCCAACGACACTGGATACCTATGTGAATCAAGACCCTAGCTCAGCCCAAAGCAGATATTTAGGGTTTGATTTTGTTGTCTAAACACAAGCATCCAGTATTTTTTGATAAGGCTTAGACTATCCTTCTTATCCTCCAGCTGCTCCAGAAAGATATTGACTCTTGAAATTCCTAAGTCACACCTACAAGCCTTTGTGTTGATGTCTTTAATACCTTAGGACATCTCAAATGGGAATAGGTGCTTAAGTTTAGGCAGCGCACCATATGTAGTCTGCCTAGCTGAACTTCTTTCCAGATTGAATTGGCTGCAGTGGCAGTACAGTTAGATAACTCTCACACAGACATCTACAGGAACCTAAATATTGAATCACATCCCATTCATACCACAATTTTGTCAATAGCTAAAGAACAGATTGCATGATTCTAGATGTGTCTTTGGACCTTACACAGTGATGTAAGCATTCATTGTTAAACATTTAAACTTAACGATGATCACAGGTGTTTTAGAATACATCTACATGTTTTTTGAAAACACGCCCAAGTTCACTTCTGCCTGCTCTCTGGTTCAACTAAAAGTGGTGTAGGTGAATCTGCATGAAGCCAAGCCCATCCGCAGACCTTATTGTCTTGGGCTGAACATTGAGCTAAATTCAGCTTTCACATTGGAGCTGGTATGTGCTTAGCCAGCTCAGAAAATGAGCAAAGTCAATTTGGGTCTTCCTGAAAAATACAAATTGGATATGCTCTGAGAAATAGCCATAACAAAAAAGTGTCAAAGTATTAAGTACATAGACCACAAATCCATCAAGTATTATTGCTCTATTTACATGAGGACTTTCTTAGTGACATGATTTGGCTACCATTACAATACATCTGGTAGATATTAAAAAAAAGTGGCAGATGTTTACACTGAAGAAACATAAACACTCTACAGTTAATCAAAGGCCAGCTTAAACAACAGCTGTAAGAGCAATATTCATGGTCATGTATCAGTTTGCCATTCAAATATGTAACTCTTTCATGGACAAGATATGAACTAGGATGAGCTACAGACAGCTGATTGATTTAGAGCCGTGCAATTTGCTTGTCAAAGAAAGGTGACTGGTATTTAAATTTAGTAGACTACAGGTTATTCCCAGTTTATGTAGCCAACTAGTCAAAAAAAATGCTTGAAAAATTATTAGAGCTCAGTTATACAACCCTGTGGTGCAAAAGCAATTAATCTATTTGCAACACACATGACCAGCCTTCTGTAATCACAGAAGAACATATAAGGTGATACTAACACAGTTTGGGATGACGCAGTGCTATCCTTTATTTTACCATGAATATATTACTATTGCTTATCCTACTGATTTTGGCACCTGATTTTGGTAAAAATGAATTCCCATCTTATGACTGCAGTTTTCTGTTAGAAACACAGGAACAGGTACGTGAGCAGATTATGCTATCTGTACTAAGTCAGTGCACACCTGCATTTTAGGTCAGTAGCTGGGTAAATACTGCAAACAT